>NC_079333.1:43857926-44173592 GCF_029582105.1 Oenanthe melanoleuca
ATACTTAAAACTGATTTTTCTAATTACTGTAGATAATGGAATTCTCTCTTCTAGCCCATGTCTTTGCATGTGTGTGAAGGAAGACTCATTTTTCAAAGCATAATTTTACCACATCTTAGCATCTGTTTCTGTAGCAACAGCTAAAAGCACAACTCCAACATAAACCCAGTGTACACAAACCTAAGTGTTTATCTTTACTTTAGAAGGATGTTTGCTAATCCTTGTGAGAATATAGGGAGAATATAAAAACCATCGTGTACTATGAAGCTCTGACATGGAGATCACCACTACTCTTTAAAAATTGAATTGCTCTTGGTTCCAAATGATCTTTATGAAAGCACAGTAATTATTAACATGGCACCTGTGTCTGTGTCTGAGTGAAAGGTAGCTTCTCTGAGATGTGATTTAAGTGCCAAAAAAGGTGCACATAAACCCAGAAGTTTATTTTTTTTCTTCCAAATT
Source organism: Oenanthe melanoleuca (assembly GCF_029582105.1). Taxonomy (NCBI): domain Eukaryota; kingdom Metazoa; phylum Chordata; class Aves; order Passeriformes; family Muscicapidae; genus Oenanthe; species Oenanthe melanoleuca. The sequence continues at coordinate 43,858,389 of NC_079333.1, forward strand.
TCAGGCTCATGCAGCAAATTATTTTGATTAGTCAGCTCATGTGGTTGAGGGTAATTTTTGAGTTTGATCTTTCCAGCTTTTCTTTTCCAATTAAAGCAGGCCCATTTAAACTGCCTTCATAACTATTTCAAAGTTTCATGAATGGGTGCACACATGCACATGAGCCCAGGTCCACACCAAGTCCTCCAGGGCTTCAGGAGCTCTTGGACAGGAAATAAATCTGATCTTCTCACATGTTAATATTTAATTATCAAAGTTTCTTCAGGAACCTCCATGAATTCTTGTTGAAATTCCATGTATTTACTGATACACAATTATTTTTACAAGCCCTTTTGGTCAGACATTTCTAAAGAGAATGAAAAAGGTTTGACCAACTTTAGCAAAGCTGATCAAGTCATCAATGTGTAAGAACAGGCAAATTCAGATCATCCTTTCTTCCTTTTGTGAGCTGAGATGGAAAGAGTTACTGAACAGCCTTGTGTTTTTCTAGCAGGAAAAGAAGAAGGGACCTAAAAAAAAAATCTAAGTGACGGTGCAGGAGGGCAAAGTGTTGACTTGTTATGCTTCTAAGCAATGTAATTTAATACATGAGGAAGGTGCCCTTAGTCTGGTAGTGACCATCAATATTTCTGACACAAATAAAGACTCTACACAACAAAACAGTTTGGTCCCAATTTTAGATTAAAGTACATTATCAAATAAAAGAGTGGGCTTAGCAATTACACAGCATCTAGAATCTTACATCAGAAATAACCCAGATTCAGAAATAACTTTCAGGCACATCAGTCAATCAAATAAGGGTGCTACTGAAAAAAGATCTAAATATCTTAGTCACAACAAAGACAACTATTTTCAGAGAGGGCTCTGCACATTCTGTTTGCAGCTGCAGCCCAGCCCTAAAAAGAGAGGTCAACTGAGTTTGGAGGGAATCCAGAGTGAGGATCTGAATGAGCTCTGCAGCCTAACCTTCCTGAATATGAGCAGCTCAGTCAGATCAGGATTTTAGTCCACTGCAGACATCAGGGGAGTTTTGAGGTGTCTCAACTGTACACCTGAGCCATGAATCAATTTCCATTTGGGTCAGCACAGCAAAAACATGTAATGTTTGCTTTCTTGCTGCCAGTCTTCAGAGCACTTCCAAAGAAGGGATGTAGAGTAATGCTTAGGAATTAAACAGCATAAAAAGCAATATTTTTAATCAGATTAGTTGTATAAATTCAGTGAATTCAGTATCTTGTGAACACAGGTACTACAGCATGAGAAGTCAGGGGGATGAGAATCAGGGGTCCAATTCCTCACCTGGTATGAAATAATATACATACATTGACATGCTGTGTTTCAGATCCACTGAAGAGTTGAATGGTAGTATTAGAGATTACTCTGAGAAAACCACACAAAATCGTAGAATCTATGATTTAAAGGCGTAAATTTTGATGGTGATGGACACACAGATAACCTCATGGAGGCACTTACTACTCAGGTGGACTGATCTTTTCAGCTGAAATGAACAGAGTAGATTTTTCCTGTTTGAAAACAATGATAACCCAATGGTGAAGTTTTCCCACAGAGAGCAAGTGCAGAATGCTACAGAATCTTTCACGCAGTGCAGTGAGGATAACAAGAACAGATGGGTTGCTGGAATTATTTAATTTAAGCCACAAGTGATACACACAGTATTTGAAGGGAGAAGAAGATTAAGTAAAGGGTCACATTATCAAGAGAAATGGCAAATTCTCCCTCTCCCTGTATTTGCAAACTGAGCTGAAAACCTTGGTAGCTGTTGAAGTTTCTGCAAATGCATCTGAAATACCATGCTGTAAGATTTAATGACTCCTTCTGGTCATCATCTTGGTGGGGTGTGAGTCTCCAGATAGGGCAGTGGAGACCAGCTTCCAGAAGCACATGACAGAAGGAACATGGCAGTAGGCTATAGGGAGCTTCTGCTATAAATAAAGACACAGCCACCCTCAGTAAAGAGAATCTGAGGATCTGGGAAGTTGGGGACATGCTGAAGAACATTTTTTTTCCTACAGTTTTTAAAGTGAGAAACAGCTGAATGCAGGGTTGTTTCCCTTTTACTGTTTGAATGACAATGTGCCATACTTTGAGCCCTGTGCATCTCACTTTGTTTATGAAGGTGAACAGCTATGTCCCACATGAGCTTGCTGTGTGAAGAAATGTCTTTGTTCCAATTTAAGCACATCCTTTGCATTCAGTTAAAAAAACCCACAAAAAACCAAACACAATACATATTCTGCTTTCTTTAATTACTTTCAAAGGAACTTATGAAGATTTTCTGAAGAAAGAATGATTTCTCTTTGTCCAATAGGAATGGAGCACCTCTGTGGACCTGAGTGCCACACTATCACAGAGATGTTCTGATTCTCATGTGTGCCAGAAACTATTTTTATCAGGATGATTCGTGGCTCTTACCTTTGTATAAAGACAAATCATCTGATGCATTTTGATGAATGATTTGTTAACTACTTATCTGTGCCCCTCTTTCTGTTCCTGTCTTCTTGGAGGAATTACCTCTGATCTTTCCATTACACATACATCCTACAGGTGTTCTTGAACTGCCACAGGCAAAGCTCTTACCTACAGATCTGTATCATTTTATAATTTGAAAGAGTGATGGGCATATTCTGCTGCATCCCATGGCATTTGAGGAAGAATTCAGTTTCCCTGAGGCTAAGGAATGACCCAGGATTCCCTGCTGGAGGAACTTTCTGTTGGATCACAGATTTAGGATGGTTTAGTGTAGCTGAGATCTCTGGTATGTAGGAAATACTGGAGAAGATACCTGAACTCCTAACTGGGTTCATAACACTGACTTTCCAACAGAGTTATTAATTCAGACAAACATTCTATGATAAACAGAGCCTGGAGCCAGTCAGACACAGAACGTGAAGATATGTACTTCTGAAAATACTTTATTTTTCCTAGAAAATAATCTGCTTAACAGATCTTCTAAAAACAAGGAAGACAGGAAGAGGGTCACTGAAGAAGCAACGAGTATGGTTATTGTCAAGGTAAAATATGTGCTAAATATGTTTTTGGACAAGCCAAGTGACCTTTGCCTGCTGACAATTTTCTTCAGCAGAAACTTAAACTGTATTTAAATAGAAATTAGATTGCCTCCCAAGGATGACAGAACTTGTCTTCCTATCTCAAGTGCTGTTTCTTGGCACAGCAAGTTAAAATAATTAAAAAACAATAACAAATAATCAAGTTTTTTTAAAAATGAATTTTTTTGGTAGTTATTCAGAATGTATTTACAAAATGTCTGCTGAATTTATCAGTGATAATGCTTTAATCCAGGGTTTTTAAAACATTAATTCAGCAAAATGCTATGAACGTTGATAACAAGAGTAGGGAAAACTGAGCTTATTCCTTTGTCTTCATAAAATAAAATAAAAAAAAACTACCACTGGAGAAGTCTGGCATTTCACAAAGCTGTTGTTGATGAGTTCAGAATGGCACTTAACACACCTGACTAGTGGCAGCAGTCTTCATCTCAGTGACCAGGAGTCTACAGGCTGGATAGATCCACCCAAGTGGACTGAACGAGCACAGAAGAGCTGACCAAGCCACTTTCAAACAGCCACTAGCAGCTGTGGCTAATCAACAAATGCATTGTCTGTCTACATGAAGAGCCAGATGGAAGATCCAGGGAACTACAGTCCTGTTGTCCTGACCTTAGTGCCAGGGAAGGTCATGGAGCAAACCATCATAAGTGCCATCATGTGGCACCTGCAGGACAACCAAGGGATCAGGCCCAGCTAGCAGGGGGTTGTGAAGGGCAGGTCCTGCTTGACCAGCCTGATCTGCTTCTGTGACAGGGTGACAAGCTCAGCAGATGTGGGAAAAATCGTGTGTGCTGTTTGCTTGGATTGTTGTAAAGCTTTTGACAGATTCTCTCACAGCGTTCTCCTGGATAAACTGGCTACTCATGGCTTGGGTGGGTGCACTCTTTACTCAGTAAAACACTGGATGGTTGGCACAGAGAGTGGTGGGGATTGGAGTTACATCCAGCTGAGGGCTGGTCACTACTGGTGCTCCCCAGGGCTTAGTATTTTGGCCCACCCTGATTAATACCTTCATCAATGGTTTGGACAAGGGGAATGAGTGCACCCTCAGCCAGTTTGCTGATGACACAAAGTTGGGTGGGAATGTTGATCAGCTGGGGGGGAGGGAGGCTCTGCAAAGGAATCTGGACGTGTGTGGTAGATGAGCTGTGGATCTCAGGAGCACAGGAAGAAAGGGAGGATGATTCCTGGGTTTGGTACCTCAGGGTCAGTGCAGTGTTACTTTCTCCCATAACTCCAAGGCAGAGAGATAGCTGGAGAAACCACAAAGATAACATCTAAAATTATTCTGAATGAACTTCTTGCAGTTATGAATGAAACTAACTTAAGGCAAGGAAAAAGCATAATCCTCAAAGTTTCACATCACTTTTGGGCAAGGGAGGAAGGAATCTAAATGATGATATTATAGCCTAAGTAGATGACTCCGCTTTCAGCTGTTTTTCTCTTAAATCTCATCTATAACTCACTTGGAAATTCTTGACAGATGTTTGCCAAACATAGCTCACATTTTCACACCAGATAGTGTTCTGTCCAGTATGCATAAAATAAATTGATCCCTGCTTCTGCAATGGTCTGTGTCTTGCAGGGAAAGCCTTTCTTCTTTTGCCTATCATAGAGCCACAGTGCATTGAAAACAGATGGACTTTGCATTTATTTATTCCCTTTCAGCTGAAGACTTTAAATCATTCTGAACATATTAATTATGTCTGAAGCAATTAGTCTGATAGAGGGTCTTCTCAATTTGGTTTTCCCAGACATGGAGAATGTAAGAGACTCCTTCAAGAGTTACAGTAGACATTTCCAGTGATTGTTGAAACAATCCCAAGTAAATGAGTAGCACCAATTTAAATCACGATGCAATAATACATTTTAGTCTGCTTTTTAAACTAAATTTGATAAGGAGATGTTCAAAACTGTATCTTGACAAGGGTGAGGCCACTGCAGCTCCATTCCCTTGAGTGCAACCTGTCATGAGCCTGAGCCTGTATCTGCAGTAGGCACTTGCACACAGAGCACACTTACAAACCACAAGCATATGTATGTGCAGGGTTGGCCAAGCAGACAGACACTGAGAGGACTCACACAAACACAAGCAGTGCCACTGGCCTCATCTTCCTTCCCTCTCTGGCTGAGCAGGGAGGAAGTCTGTTAGAGGGAATATTTATTCACATGTATGCACAGTTTAGATCACTCAGACACACGGATTGGCCTGTACTGTCCCTGGATCCCAGGCTTCCCAGAAGCTGACAAGTGGACATGTGATTTTCTGGAGGCACAGTTCCACTCCATTTGCTGGTAAAGACCTTCTTGTACACCCTAACACACATACATCTGAATAAACCACCAAATCCCACAGTGGTTTCAGCACATGTCTGAGATCTCCTGGACCCACCAGCAGCCACCTCCTCCAGGTTTCCCTCTCCCAGACACACAGCTCTCTGGCTCCCAGGTCCCCTTACCTACTTGACAGCTCCATAGCACCTGATCCTCTCTGGCACCTCCTGGTGCTCCTGTGCACACCTGCAGTAGCCCCAAGTGCTATAGCATGAATACAGAAATTTTTGACCCCTGGTCCCAGGCCTGTGGCTGCACTCAGGTCCTCATGCACACACATGCACAGAAGAGACAGTTCCTCACTCAGGAAGATGTAGAAAGGAATTGAATAGGATAAACTATGCTCATGAGATACAGGTCATGGCCAGGCACGTGTATTGATCATCAAACTAATTACCCACAATGAGCTTTTTTAGTACACTCAGGCCTTTTTTTTTTTTTTTTCCCATGAACTTGACCATCTCTAGAATTACCTTGATTCTCCCTCCTGCCTTTGTTTTCTCCCCTAACCATCTTAAAATAAATCATCTACAGCCCCAAAACGCTTTGGCTGCATCCCATAGTAAATCTCACGCACACAGGCAATGACCCTCCTGAGCCCAAAACATGCTCTGGAGAACCACACTGGAGTGCTTCCTTGCCAGTGGGGCTGAGTGTCCCCCAGGACAGCCCTGGGAGCAGCTGGGTTGGTGCTCAAGTCCCTGAGAGGGGTGTTTGTCCTACCCTGCTTGCTACCCTTCCCTGTGCTTATTTGTGTGTATGGAGATGGGATTTTTGCAGGAAAGGGAACAATTTCCACTAGTATAAATCACCTGCTTGCACCAATGCTGATGGGTTTGCACTAAACTCACTGTATTAACAGACTTGAATATGTTTGGCCAGATGCTCTGCTTGTGCCATAACTCTAGTGGCATCAAAAAAGAAAAGACAATTGTCCCTAGCAGGTATAATGATGTAATTGAGACTGGGAATATACCCCAGAGTCTTCTCTTATGTTTCCCTTCTCTGAGCCATCAAACATTAGCAGATGCAAGTTCTGTTTTGTTCTTTCTGATGCTAGAGTGATAGGGGAGAAAAAAATCTTTTTGAGGTTACATGAGAAGGAAATGAAGAAGTTCATGTGCTTTTGTTTCTGTTTTGTTGCTCTCTCCTCTGGTTCATTTTATGACAGGAAAATGATATGGAAAGAGACAGAAATTCAGGGTGAGAAAGAGACTGCAAACACTTATGCAAGACAGCCTTGAATATTTCAGATGTTACATTAAATCCTTGCTTGTTTTTCAAGTTTCTCTTTGTGTGCTTTAACAAAGCTCCCTTGAGCTTATGAAATCAGCTCAATTTCAAAAACAATTGCTAAAAGGAGAGTAGTTTCTTTTCCCGATATTTCCCTTATTTTCCTAGACAAGCTCATTCATTTTGCAATGTTCTTTTTGTAGAGACACTTTCCTGGTCTCAGAAACTCAAATGACTTCTAAGTTAGTTTTATAAAAGTAAATATTTAACAGATGCATGACTGCACCTTGGAACTGTGGAGGAACATATTTTAACATCTTACCCATTCACAATGATGTTTTCATCTGTTCAGGTGGTGAACATATGTGCTGTCTTTCTAATTTCATTACATACATAACAACAGTTATGAATAAAGATAATACAATAGTGACAGCTAACATGTTCCCTTTTGTGCTGTAGAATAATTTTTTGTGAGTTTGCTGAAATCTACTTACAAAAATTAGGAAGTTTTTAGCCAGGCTCCTGGAGCTATTGCAGTTGCATGAGAATGGCTGCAGTAGCTTAGGAATTTCTGTATATGAAGTTTCCTGTTGTACTCTTTTAAAGTCAGTGATAAACAGCTCTACAGCTGCAGTGAGACCAGTACCTTGTTGTTTATGGGTTGGATGATCTCAGGATTGTGTATATTCATACATAATTCTCCATTCTTCCACTCTCATTCTCCAAATCAGACTTATTAGCCTGCAGGTATTAAATTAAATAAAAGCACATTGTCAAACCTCATATAAACCTCCAGTTTTCACAGTTAATATAGCAAAATCGGAAAGACTCAAAAAAGTAGCAGAGTCTATCAATCATCCAGGAATTAGTCTTAGAAGGTGGAATAAGCCATGCCTAGCTACTGACTGCAGTTGAATGTGCTATGGCATGCTCCCTGAACAATTGGCTGCTGCCTGGACAGTTGAAATTAGTTTATATTTAAAGAATAAAAAAATTATTAGACAAAATCTTCAGGATCCCACACAAAGACGCTGTGAAACTTTCCATCAGCACGGCTGTATTAATTTCTTGATAAAAGCTCAAATGTTTTTCTCATCTATCCAAAAACTTGTAAAAAGATACCTAAGCTACTTTTCCCCATACCTTTCTTTACCATTTCAGAACAATGTGATTGAAACATAATTGCAGCCAGATGGCAAACACTACTTCTTTTAGTGGCAAACTCATCAAAGAAAATCCTTGTGAAAGCTTTTCTTCAGCTTCATCCTTGCTTTGCATTTTCTTAGAAATTTACAGTTTCTAAAAGAAAGAAACAGTGCTTTTGTTGAAAATGTTTCAACTTTTACTTGCTGTTGGTTGATTTTTTTCCCCAAGGGTGTCTAATGTATGAAAAGCAGTGTTTTCCTTGACAGAGCATAGGAGGTCTGTGTCATCTCTTGGGCATCAGAACAGCAAAACCTCGAAGTCACAGTGACCATCATCCTGCTATAGCATCCCTGATGAGGAGAGAGGCAATGCTCACAGGATAGCCAAGGCTGGAATGGACCTCTGGAGGTCATCTAGTCACCTAGGTGAGAAGATGACCTAGATGTCATCTTGTTCTCCCTGCTGTGATGATGGCAGTACTTGGGGGCAGTGAAGGGCTCTCAGGTCAGTGGAGCAGCTGAGAATGGAGCAGCTGATGTCTCCACAATACTCTGAGCTTCCCCTCTAAAAAGTACCTGCATCAGTTCTTCCTGCTTGAGAGAAAGCTGTGCAGAAAACACTTCTTTTCTGATTCCTTGGCTTTTCTTTGGGGTGGGGACATGTGCAATAAAGGGGTCACAAGTTTGTCATATCTTCCCAGTTAGCAGTGACGGTTTTGGAGAAGCCCTGGGAGGAGGAGAAAGATACAAAACTTTTCATTTTTCCTTTTGTTGCTTAATGTCAGTAAAATTTACTTACTGATCAGTTCTTTTCCCTTCTCCACATCTCAGAAATTTCTCCTCATTATTTTTCTGAAAACTGGGGGAATTCCCATTTTTTCCCTATTCAGAGGGAACGAATTCTGCAAGAGCAAATAGCCCTGAGGAAGGTATACACCAGGTAGTTTATAAGTACTCTTTAACATCCTAAATGGGGAATCCCCACAAGTAAACAAGTGAGGAATGTCATCAGGAGGCGATGCCTTGATCCCCTTGCTCACAGGTTAATTAGTGAACTCAATTTCATGTTAATTTAGGCACTCTGGTTTTAAGTTATGCTAGATATCTGAATGTAGTTCAAGATAATTGTGTGCTGAGGTGCTCTGTAGACTGGCAATTTGCCCTGAGTAGTGTTTTGTGTCAATCAAGGGCAAGGAGCCGTACTTCACGGGCCAACAGAGAAAAGGGCCAGGATATATTTTAATGGTGAGCAATCCCAAATAGGTTCCCAAATAGCTTGGATGAGAAAGCTCTTGTATCAGCTGCAGGAACTGTCAAAATTTTTTCCTAGGTTCTGACCCCTTGGACTTAAATAGAAATAAATGAGGAATGAGTAAGACAAATAAAGGAAAAAAATGTAAGAAATAGCAAATGTTTGGGGATATAATCAACCAAAAACCAAACAAACCCCCATGTGACATCCCCAAATCTGCCTGCCAAACATGTGATTTACATCTTCTGCAAGAGGATTTAAAAGAAATGTCTAATAACATATTTGATTCTCTTAACCCTCTCCCCTTTTGTTACCTCTGTCCATGACATTTAAGAGCACAGCTGGAGCCCCCCAAGCTAACTGAAGTCATATGATGATTTGAGGGCAGCCAAACTCCCAGCAGCAATAAGAGGCTGACAGACTCAGCAACCTTAAAGGAGAGCAAAGTGCCCTTTTAAAACAGAGGGAAACAGAAAGATGAGGCAGAGAAAGTGGATGGGGGGATAGGAGGTTGAGGATACAGACTGTTTGATATAATTTGTTATGTCAATAAAAATACTCTTTTTAATTAGATATTACATGTTTTTATTTTTCTTTTCTTCTATTCTAATTGAGGAGTCATACTGAACTATTTGTGGTATGTCAAGTATTGGAAAAATAAACCTGGATAGAAGAGAGGCACAGATGTTTTCTATGTTCAATTACTTTCTTAAAAAAAACATTCTTGGTTACCACCCTTTGCTGCAGGGAGGCAGCTTTGTGGGCCACATACTGAATGTCCTTCTGCGCTTTTTGGGGTCTGTGTGAATCGGTAGCTGCTGCTAAATCTGGGGAAGAGAGGGATGATTTGTTCAGAACCTGCTCCTGGAGCAGACATTCTGTGCTACCAGGCTGTCAGCAAAATGCTCCTCTTGTTATTCCTGCTAGGACAAAGTCCACATGGGCCAAGTGTGGCTGTGTTGGGCCTTGCACTGGTGCCACGATCAGCACCAGTTGTTCTTTCCTGCTGTGGACTAATTTAGTGGCTGGCAACAACATTTAAAATTCCATGAAAAACGGGTGAAAAATATTAGGATTTGTAGATGAATATTAGAGCAAAATTCAGCCTAAGAGATAAGATGTCAGGAATGCTGTTCCTTAGTTGAGTCCATGTGGCTGTAACTCCAGTCAAAACTGGCAGCAGAGAGCCAAATGAAGTCAGCTGTGGAGAGGGGATCCTGCTCCCTTACATTGTAGAGATGGTGTGATGAGGAATGAAGGATTTTCACAGCTGTTAAGATCTCCATGGCAGTGTATAACTTTAGAACAATGAAAAATTTTATTTAGAGGATGTGGATTTTTTACATCAAGACCATCACATAATCATTATGGAAATGTAAAAATTACCTTGAACCTTGAGCCTCAGAAAGGAAATTATACCTTGTAGAGGAAAAACACAAATATTATAAACGTCTTTATTCTTCATTCACCATACCATCATGGAATGGTGGAATGGTTTGGCTACTAAAGGAGCTTAAAGGCCATCAAGTTCCAACCCCCTTGCCAAAGGCAGGGATGTCACCCACAAGATCTGGTTGCTCAGGGCCCCATTTAACCTGGCCTTGAGATTTCATATCTGTATCTTTATTTCAAGGCAGCACAGCAGAGACAGGAGGGCTGTGTGTTTCCTCTTGAGCTGCATGGTCAGTCTGACCAGAACAGCTTCCCATCCATCCAGAATGGCACCATGCACTTTGTTGTCATTTGGCATCAGGATGAGAGAATTTAGCAGTCATCTGTGTCGCTCTGGTACAACAATTTGGATATAGACGTGTATATGAGATTACTGGGAATAAGAAACATGATTTGCTTTAGTCTCAAGATGATCTACATGAGGGACATCTCCTCTGAAGTCTACAGATCTACATTCCCACAAACACATTATACACTAAGCCAGGAACAGATACACTTAGAGAGCCTTGTGCTAGGGTCTCAGAGAAACATGAAATGAGCTCCTGAGAAAAATTCAGCCCTCCATTTTAGTTAATTAAATAGCAAAATCCACTACCATGACCCATGCATCACTTAAATTTATTTGGTGGTGACCAGATAATCACAAAATTGTTATGTTATGTTATGTTATGTTATGTTATGTTATGTTATGTTATGTTATGTTATGTTATGTTATGTTATGTTGTTGTGCTGTGTTGTGTTGTGTTGTGTTGTGTTGTGTTGTGTTGTGTTGTGTTGTGTTGCAGACAGTTGTTTAATATAATCACAGATTGATTTTGCAGTCTTTCCACTGCTAGATCACTCACCTTACCACCCTGTATGAGGGACAATGTAGAACCCACACAGGACAGAGAGTCCTACAGAGGCCAGGGATGCTTTTTACAGAGGATTTAGCAATATAAAATTTTGATTTAATTTTGATTTTGTCAAAAATAGTGATAATTCTTCATGTAGATAATCTTCTTCTGGTATTTTCTTAGTTAAATGTATTGATTGGAACACAAAACAACTAAAACCAATGAAATAAAACATTAAATTTAAAATATAGGTTCAATATTAGAAAAATTTGTATCAGAAATTCCTAGAGAAATAGAAGATATTAAACTAGACTATAGGAATATAAGGCAAAAAGATATTCTGTGCTGTCAGTGCTGGATATTGTGATGAGACATCCTTATAAGTCTGTCAAAATTTCTCTAGAAAGGGCTGAGAGAAACTTTTTCCACATTGTAAATGGAATGCACACATAAACCATCTCTCCCACCCCATTTCAGAAGTCCATCCCCATGCAACCTGCATGGATCTTCTTTTATATCTTCTTTTATATATATTTAATTTTACATTAACCTGTGCCTTTTGGGGTATCTTTGCCTAGAAATACTCTCCCCAGATCTGCCACAAACTTTGTGAGACCCAGAAACCATCTTTTGGTTGCGTCTGTAACAATGACTAGAAAGGGGGAGCACCACTGGTGATCTCCTGTAAGGCAGTCAGCACTTGAGCTTCAAGTGTGTTTAAATTAAACTTTCATGGTCTACTCAAAAATTCACACCATGGAAAAGAATTTTACAAATTACTATGCTCCCTTTGTTTCCAGATTAGGAGCTGCTGCTCCTTACTCTCTGTAGATACCATCAGCTCTAACAGGAGAAAAGAGAATAGGTCATTTAGGGAAATATTAAAGTTATTTGCTTACTCTGTGCATGGATGACAGAATGAGCGAGATAAATGAGAAATTCAGAGCCCTACAGCAGTCAGGAAAGGGCTTGAACTTTTTTTAAATACCAGCAGTTTTGGAAGTCTGGTCAATTGAACCTGGATAAAAAGAATGTTGGTATCTCAGTAAGCTGGTTAATGTGAATTAGACTAAAGTGTTTCAGAGGTAATGGGGAAAACCTGGTTAGCCAAAAAATGCATTAAGAAAATATGTCTTAGAAAAATGTAACTTTGCAGAGCTGTCAGCACGAGGAGGGTGTGTGTCATGCCAAATGGAACTGCAACATCTTCCTGACAACTTTCAGGCTCCATTAGCCCCTGCGGATGCGCGTGAATTCAAGTGTTATATCCATTAGCGAGCAGCTCATGCTCGTCTCTATTAACTGAATCACTGTCCACCTCATCTTTGTTTTCCTAAGAATGACACCAGGAAAAACGTGCAACCAAACTTCATAACTGAATTTGGTCTTCCTTAGCATTTACAGAAAAAGACATGCATGGATGCAATTATTTTCTTAGGAAAAAAAGCCCAACTAGCCCATGGATTAATTTGGGCCCAAGATGTGCTTTGGCACCAGGTTATACTGGAACAGCAGCCAGGGTCACAGATGCTCTTCTCTCTCTTCTCCTGCCTGCTGTATTTCTTACCAGAGCAGTGCATAAATGCAATTTTTACATTCAGGGTATGAAATACACAAACTGTGCTATCCTTACTCCCCTAAGACTATATAAGGTGAGACTTCAAAAAACTTTTAAGAGCCTGAAATTCAAAATTGCTGGTAGTTGGGTATCTGAGTCTAAAATATCAGTCTGGACTTCTCTCCACGTATGCCCTGGAAGTTCATGATAGCTTGTCAAATGAGAAGTTCTAAGATTTGATGTCTAAGCACTCTCAATATTCACAAAGCTAGAGGAAGAAAAATTGTGGGGGAGCATGATACTGTAATGCAATAGGCATTCAGGCAAAGCTTAGGGTCTGCACTCAGAGCCAGACTTCTCTTTTTCATCCAGTTGCTACTTAGTAAAAGGAATGGGAGATGGAAGGTGCCCTATTGTATGATTTATGTCACTCTTTTTGCAAGACTAGCTTTGAACCCACAGGCCAAGAGGAATTTTGATCTCAATCTCTCTCTCCCTGCATGATTGCTCTAGCCATTAGCTATGATGCAAAGACCACAGCAATGTTATGATGAACTGTGAATAGCTGACATGTCTTGCACTGAATTTATTGTCTTGGGGTGATGCTAGGTATGCTTTGAGCAAGGCTGCCAGGTATGGCTGGCCAGAGAAGCTGTACACTTGGCACACTGTGTATGTTTCAGGTGGCTTCAAGGAGAGAGGTATTTAGATGTTTAGCTCAGCAGGCACAATGTAATTAATACAGAACTTATTTAATGAAAATTCAAAATAAAATCCTGTCTCATTCTATATCTCTACTACATAGGACATTTCCTTACATGTCCTTTTGTGTACCCAGTATTATGTTTTCATAATCCTGACATATGTTTATTTAGCTCATTATGCCTGCAAATACACAAAGGCTGTGTTGCAGCTCAGTGACTCTTTCATGCCAGAAACTTGAGGGGAAGTGTTTAATGTTCTGGGACATGAAGATGGAAATCCTACTGACATAGTGCTGAAGGACTGTAAAAGGCAGAGGGCTGAAGCTGGGCCAGTGTCACCCTTACTGCTTCTGGACCAGCTGCTGGACAGAACTGTCTCCACCTGGGCATGGGATTTGCTTAGGAGAGAAATAAGTGGTTTACTCTGCAAGACAGTGCAGGAGCACACTGTTTCTTATGTAGATATGTGCACCAGGAAAAATGCAACAAAACCAGAGGAACAAAGCTATTTTCCAGGCTAGAAATAGGCTCTAGTGGTAATGCCCTTACACAGAGAGACTTAATTACTTTCTTGTAGTCCTGCAGTGGAGGAGCCAGGAGTGGATGGTGGGAGGTAGAACCAGGTCTCTCTCTCCTTCCACACTGATCCTCTGTACAGGAGAGAGGCTCTGCTATGACAGGTAAAAATGAGCACTTATCCCTGCAGAATTTTAGGAGGAATACCCTGAGGAGAATTTCAAAATAAGCTTAGCTAGTACCCAAGAGGCACCTTCCCAGAGCAGTTCTGGGCCACAGCTGATGTGTGTTATTGTTGGATATTTTTTTCCACCCAGCTGTCCCAGGACTCCAGGGATGTGTAGGTACTTTTTGCCCTTTCTTTTTCCCTTCCATGTTTTGTTTGCATTAAGACTGAAACCTGTGATGGTTAATTTGTTTGCATTCCCTTCAACAACATGAGAACCTGTTGAGAAGTCTGACTTCCTTAATTTCAGAAGTAGGGGGTCTGGAGGTGTAGAACTGTATCTTTCAGCTACAGAATTATGTTGTGCAAGGCAAAGTCAATTCCAAGAATGTCAAATGACATGTTATGCTCCTCAGTTGCTGATGTTTTAGCAGAATGACAAAATGTGTCTCTCTAGAGGTTGTTCTAAAGACAAATGTCTTTTCCAAACACTTTTATTTGTACACAGAAATATTTTATGTAATTACACCTGCTACATTATATGGAGGCATCTTTAGAAGCCAACCTACAAAAAAAAATCTGCACCCAATTTGTTGATCCATAACTACATCAAGACTCTGAGAATGAAACATGATTAAGCATCATTTTTTTAAAAGACAAGCAGTGTAGTACAAATTACAGTGTACCACATCAAAGAAAACCCAGGAACACAAAATCCACAGAACAGCTTGAAGAAGTTATTTAGAACAGGAGCATAACAAGGATCTGAGGCCCCATTTTGGGAAATTTCAGTCTACTCTGCTAGATGGTTTTCAGGTGGGCAGCAAGACCATACAGAGTAAAATATTATACTTGATAAGCACCAGCCATGGAATCACAGAGTTTCACTGAAGTCTTTAGGGGTCCAGAGCTGGCATCCCTTGAAGCACTGCCCGAAGTGTGAAAAGCCATCAGAATGTCTCAAACCCCAGCAGTAGCTATTATAGCATTCATATACTTGTGCAGTTTGCTTTGAGGGTTCCTCTACCCAGCTTGGGCTGCTGCTGCAGTGGCTGAGGTGTGCCTGGCTGTAAGCAGCACCTCATTCTCTGCAGGAGCCAGGTTCCAGATCAGCAGCCTTGGAGCTGGGGGTCACCCAGGCTATTCCTGCCCCACAGAGAGGCTCCCACAGCCAGTGGGGCCTTTCTGCCACAGCTGCTGCCTTTCAGAAATCTTTCCTCTGCCACATGAGAAATTTTCTTATGAAATCTAAATCATACACATCAACAAACGTTTCCTTCCCATGCCAAGCACAAATAAAGGAGAGAACAAACTGGAAATCAGATGTACTAATGGACATAGCAAGTTAATGGTGAGGGAAGATAATTTTCAGGCTGACAGTTGGCACACCCATGTTGAGCACCTGTATTTGCTTATCTCCCTCCAAGCTCAGATCAGTCTCTTTCAGAGTGCCTCAAATGCCTGAGATATGCCAGACACTCATGGACCACAGGAAAATGTTGTGGGGTTTCCAAGGGTCTGGAGGAATCAGAAGTTTATTTTCTAAAATTAATTAAGCATCTTCTGAATCATGTGGAAAAAAAATAAAAATAATCTACTATAGTTTCCTTGCAATAAGATTTTTCTTATTTGTGTGTCATGCTTCCAAAACACTGAATCTCTAATGTTCAGGTAAATACATTGCTACACCTTTAAAGAGTATGGAAAAGAAACTCTCCTTTTTTTGATAACAATTTCACTCCTTTATAATGAAAAGTATGGTAAAATAGATTTCCCATAAAAATAACATGTAGGAAAATCAAGAAAACTAAGTACTAGGTTTTTTAATTAAAAAAACTACTATTGCTTTAAAATAAACAGGACAAATATGCCAACAAACCTTTTATTTACTTTCTTTTAAAAAGGATTACATCTTATTATCCAGATAATTGTGGGACAGAGGTTTCTCTTTAGTGGCCCATGTAGGCTGAGAGACCTTCTTTATCAGGACTCCACCCAAAAGATTTATGGTGTGTACTCATTTTTCAGGGTGAGTAAAAAAAAAAAAAAAAAAAGAGTCAAGTTTTACTTTTTTATTTTGGATTGCCAGTTCCTTTGGATTTTGATGTGGACTTTAAATGATGTCTATAAACTATGTTCACATCTGCACTCTGAATGCACAGTGGTCATGAAACATCCTTTGAGGTGCTTCTGTTGACACAGCACCATGCTGGAGTTTCGAGCTCAGTGCAGAACAGTTCCTACTGAAATGCTCCCTCCTCTTCTCACAACCCCATGCTTTCCTAGCTCTTGATTAATAATAATTTTTTGTACTGTTTGAGAGCTTTAATGTATACAGGCAAGACTCTAGATGCCACTCTGAACCAGATTTCCTTAATATGGAAAATCTGGAAGAAAAAACAAAAGAATGAAAAATAATAGAGACAACTTATTTGATTGAACTCTTTATCTGGATGACTTCAAATACTTTGACATCTATCTATATTTTTATTTGGCAAATGAATCAAGAATAATTAAATGGGAATGGTAACATCTGTCACTAATCAATGGACTTGCAGTAAAATTAAAATGGTATTTCTTTCTCCTGAAATACACTTTTTTTCATCTGATGCCATTCATTGAGATCAGATGCATTTCACTTTAGCTGTGTCAGATCTTGGAATTATATAAGTAACAAAGTCCTGAAGGCCAATGGCATGGGAACAACGGAATGTGTAACAATATAATCAGCAGCAAAATCTATATTTAATGTGTGGCATTTTAATGTTATAAAATGTGATGATTTTTAAACCTCTTTGTTCTTTGTCGCCAGGTTCTACGGCTGCTAAGAGTTTTTAACTTGTGCCATTTCATCTTAGCTGGTGCCTTTTTCTAATTTCTTTTTGTTTCTGACTTTGGAAATTATTATATAAGACACATGAAGGAGACAAGTGAGGCAGTATAAATGGATAAAACAGTCTAAACTGTGCTTGGCAAACGTTAAGCAGAGCCAACAACTTTTTAAACTTGATGGTCTCTTAATCATTTGCAGTGAGCACAGAAATAAGTTTTCTTGCTTCAAAAGCTACCATGGCATTCAATAGCAACTATTTTATTGCTGGGATTACTTGAGCTCTAGCACTTTTTAAATGAAAATGTTACTTTGCAAGAAGAGAAAAATTCTGGGTCAGTTCAACAAATTTCAGTTCTACTCACTCTAGTAAATGACAGATACAGCTTTTTATACTGTTCCCTTTTCATAAGAGCACAAGATAGCTTGGTTTGGAAGGGACCTTTAAATATCACATAGTCCAGCCCCCTGCAGTGAGCAGGGACATCTTCAACTAAATCAGGTTGCTCAGAGCCACTTCCAATCCAACCTTGAATGTTTGCAGGGATGGGGCATTCACCCCCTCTCCAGGCAACCTGGTCCAGTGTTTCACTACCCTCATTACAAAAATCTTCTTCCTTATATCTAATCTGAATTGATGCTCTTCTAGTTTGAAACCATTGCATCTTGTCCTGTCAGAAGAGGCCCTGCTGAAATGTCTGTAGGCACTGGAAGGCTGCAGTAAGGTCTGCTTGGAGCCTTTCCTTCTCCAGTATGAGTGCCAGCTCTCTCAGGCACATCTCTCCACATGCCTATCTTCATAGGAGATATGCTCCAGCCTTCCAATCAACTTTGTGGTCCTCTCCCAACCCAATCCTACACTTTATATTTCTAACATTAAACCCAAGGCTACACTAAGCCAGTGTCAAGGGGATGGTGCTAAGGATATGACAGGAAAGGCAGGAAGCTTACAGACAAAGAGAATCTAGCAAAAGGCTGTGGCACAGGGACAGGAGCCCAAATATGGCAAAAACCTTTCAGAAACACTGCTAGGAATCCCTAGGGAAGCCAGATGGGGTTTGTAGGAAGATGAATTTAAGTAGAAAGAATCACCACACACATTGGGACTCTAGAAGAAAATGTCTCATGTTGGATTCATCCCATGTAACTCTGAGCAGTTGATGTTAGAAGAAAAGGGCTGCCACCAGCTGGCACTGCCTCTGCCCTTGCCTTTCCAATTACCTGGCCACAACTCTATTAAAAGAGATGGAACCTTTGACATTGGTTTTAAATAAAGAGGACAAATGGTGACAGTGGCTTAAGCACTGGCCTGATCCTAGAAGAGGATTTTGCTGGTGGTGCTCGTAGCTGTTGGGATCATTAAATTGCTCCTAAACTGAGTTGGACCATTCTAGAGAGCAAGGAAAAAAGGACAGCAGAAAAGGCAGAGAAAACACAGTAGAAAATGGCACACCTGACACTAAGGAGGACAGAGTTTTGGGCAGGGTGAGGATGCAGTATTTTTTCCTGATGAGGAACTCTTAGAATTGCCCACAATCAAAATGTGGAAGGAGTTTCCCCTGAGCCATACATGCAAATGCAGAGAGAGTCACATTACAGGTAACTGCACATGACCTCTGCAGTTCATTCCCCACTGGTTCACTTATGTGAGAGCATTGCTTCAGATCCTCACACACAGCCACCCCTAGGAAATGCACCCAGCTGTTCTACCACCGAGGCTTTTCCACACATTGGCTATCATCATTTACCTCCAGAACAATTTGATTGTGTCCTTTGCTCTTTCAGACTTTTCTGTCTTGGGGCCTGATGATTATTCCTGTTTGTCCACTGCTTTCATTCCACCTGTCTTTGGCAGACCCAGCAAAAAAAACTGGCAGGATGTCGCATTTAGAAAATCTGCAAGGATTTTCAAGCCCATCAAATGTGATTAACCTTAATTGAGCAGTTGTTTTGTTGAAGCAAAGGCCAATACTTAAAACTGTAGCAACTTTACCAGATGAACAATTTTAACAGATCCCCATAAACCTTTTTATCAGCTGCCCAATGGATTCAACATTCTTTTTGTCTGAGAGCATAACAGGTAACAGGACATCTCAGCTAATGAAGTGAGCCTTTTTCAGATGGGAAAACATACATTATTTGCTGTATTTCAACATTCTCTGTGTCCACTTCTTGCCTTCCTCTGGCTGAAATGCATTACCTAGCTCACAAGTGAAAGGGAAGGACAGTCCTTCAGGATAAACTGGAGAGCAGAGGACTGAATAATGCAATGCATTTTGGAGAAAAAAAGGAAGTTCAGACTCTGGGTTTCTCTATGGAATCAAAATAAATCTTGGGATTTTCAGATACCTGTAAGGCAGCCTGTAAGATTTGGAAAGGATGGAGGCTTTATCTGAGAGGCAGAGGAGATGGAAGTGGTTCTTCAAACCCAGGAGGCCACTAAGAATTGCAGGACTAGAGAGCAGGAGTGTGGAAAAGGGCATGATGGGAGCAAGGAGATTCATATTCAAACCATTTCATGAGTCTACCTCATCCAGTACTCTGAGGTAACTCAATTTAAAAAGATGTTGTGTTTTAGTTTAAGTGTTCATATTCTAACAAAATCTTGTTGTAGACACTGGAAATCTTTCAGTATTGCTTGGTGCACTCACTCTCCAGAAACAGTAGGGCAATTCTGCCTTCAAGCCCTGGCCAACTTGAGGGATTGCTGCAAATAAATGCAGAGGTTTGAGGGGGACAATATGTCAGAACTACTATCAAGAGCAGAAAGATGAAAAGAAATCAGATCTGAAGACTGGAGCTACACAGGACTTTGGAGATTGAGGGCTACTCTATGCTGGTCTCAGATATTTCTTTTTCACTCAGCTATTCTGTACTGCCAGATTTTGAGAATATTCTGTGTTTTTCAGGGGTTTTTCTATGCATTACAAGCAAGACATAGCTATTTCTGCATAGCCAGAAACCTCAGATCAATTTGATGGGCATGCACAGAGAAATTCTACCACGTGGTTCTGAGGCATTCATTAGAGCTGTGCAGTTTCCAGAAAAAGCTGGGTGGACTTATGGCACATGCATGTATCAATGACACAGCACTTCCATATTATCTGCAGTGCTTCCAAAAAGCACTGGATCTGCAGCACATACTCTGCAATACAGATTTGCACATGTACAGCCAGTTGGACTTGTCCAGAGATGTTGAACTTCCTGAGCATTTGCAGACTGTGAGGAAAACATTTGCTGCTGCTCCCCTTGGATTTGCAGTGCATCCATAATGTGGTGCATGTGTCCATCTATTTGTGTGGGAACACCTGGGCAGAACTACAGGGGCAATAAACAAGTGTTCAAGGCAGTGGAAAATTAATGGAGGAGTAACATGCTAGATGAATCAGAAGAAAAAGGTTGTGACAAATGGCACAAGTTTGGTGGGTGCAGGACAATTAACTGTGGCAGTGGCAGTGCTCAGCACTGTGTGGGGTCTCCTTTTAAGTACTCAGGGCTTTTAGTGCCATGGGGAAGGAAAGAAAAGGCTTCAATGACTTTCTGCAGGAGCAACAGATCTATCACAGGTTCAAGTGAACACAGAGGGAAAACAAAACCTACAGGAGAAATTGTATATGCTTAGCTCAATATACTGATGGACTACAACATGGGACATTTTAGCACACTGGTTTTGCTGGGGGTCTTGCTTTTGTTTTGCTTGTATTCAGGAAGTAGCAACAGAATTGTTATTCCTGGTGCCCTACGTGCAAGCAGCAGGTTTCCTAGGGTGCTGCTGAGGGATGCATTGGGAGCCATGGAAAACACATCCAAATGCATGTGATACTGCAGAGAGCCCACTGGAGAGACTCCAACCACCTTGCAGACTCCCAGAGGCACAGAAAACACATTTCAGTCTGCACCAAAAGTCAAATCCACTCTTGATGGCATAGGCAGGTGAGCAGCTCTACTGTATCACAGAATCACAGAAAATTCCGAGTTGGAAGAGATCCACAAGGATCATCCAGTCCAACTCTTAAATGTATGTGCAAAGCAGATTAAAAGATCAGTTTAATAATTTTTATGAAAAGTAGTGGCTGCATATGGCAAAGTAATTTTCACGTCTAGTGTCTCAGCCATTCATTTTTTAGTATCCCGAAGGAAATTAGAGGAATTGGAATAATTGCCTAACAAATTGCCTTTGTAGACCAAAGCCTTTATAAAATGCTACAAGACCAGAAAAGTTTTATTTTCTTGCTCTCCCATAACCAAGGTGTCCAAACTAATTGTTTTTAAACTTTGCATTATAAGTGCATCTCAGGCCAAGCTTTTCTTTACCAAGTCATAACTGTAAGCCAATTCTGATGTCCAAGTTATAAACAGTCCTTGAAAACAGCAGCTTCTAATGGAAAAAGTTTTGGTAAGGTGAATGTGCCACTATAATAGCACAAAATATCTGTTTTTTCTATACTGAGCCTCACTGCAATCTTTCTATGAGGAATTTATATTGCTAGAATAGAATTTCCCAGTGGAATGCATATTCTTTAGAGTATTGATGAATTAACCACCCCCATTTTCTTCAGATAGGAAATTTTTATTCTTGCATACCTAACATTCTGAATGATCCTTTAAATATTGCACATCATTGACCACTTTGATACCCCATTTCTAGTGAAAGTTAGTAGCAATTATGTTAAAATTTGTCTAAACTTCTTGTTAGCGTTTCTTCCAGAAGAGCTTCCCTGCACAGCAGAGCACGCACTTTCCTCAGTCTTGGCATTCTGCTCCTCGGCTGCCGTCATTCCATCTGAAGCATTTACTTTGAAATGCCTGCCAAATATTTTTGCCCCGGTACCACAATAACAAAAGTGCAGCAATGTGGGAGTGATTCAGCTCTGTGCCTTTACAATGAGAGCAGAGAAACAGGCTCAGGGAAGTGGTCTGTGAGCTGGGTTCTCCTAGTGACATCCAAATCCTAAGCAGATCTGCTAAACCTCCTTAAAGGTCAATTTTTCTAAGTTACTGCTTCTTCTGATAAAAAAGACAGCTTGGATGTGAGTTGTTTGGGTTTTCTTGTCCACTTTCAGAAATCAAATTTGAAATAAGTACATTCTAGCTAGCACAGTATTAGGCAGTATCTTCAGCAATTTGCAGAGCTCCCCTGAGAACAGAGGAGCTCCCCTGATTCCCAGCAGCTGGCTCATGGTCCTTTCTGTAGGTACTTGTATCTTGCAGAGTTGCTGAGGGTGTTTGGGCAGGGCATGACCTGCCCACGAGCTTTCCCAGAGAATGTGAAGCACACCACAAGACCTGCTGTTAAACTTTAACACTGAGGCATAGGGAATGTTTTGCAACAATCAGGATCTCCAACCTTCAGCTCCTGTAGATCCTGGCTGCCTTGTAAATCTTTCTTGCCCCACTTCAATGGAGATAAGAGGGATTGTATGCTTGAGGTTCAGTTGAGAGAGACCACCCAAGTGATAGCTCATTTCACTTCTCCTGACCTCCTCTGATATGCCCATCAAAGCAGCAATTAAAATTTGTGTAGAGCAAATGTATTCCATCAATCTGCTTTTCATCTGGCTCTACAAATACTTGAGACCTGAGTAAGCAGCTGAAAATTTTAAAAACAAGAATGAGTAAATGTAAAGACAGATTTTTTTTCTCCCCCTGTTCTGGAGCAGGATGATCTGTTTACCTTTCTGAAAGAGCTGTCAGCTGAGTGGTCATCAAGAAATATGAATTCACAAGTGGTGCACTCTTAGGAAAACAAGTACAAGTAGCAACTTGTTCCTTCTATTTTCAAGAAAATATTTTTTTCTTTGCTATTTTTGTTTGGTAGGAGTCTTGCCTTTTTAGTTCCAGTGCAGCCTTTTAATAGATGCTTAGTAGCCCGTTTTACTAGGTGGGGCTGAACCTACAAACATTTTACTCAACTGTTTGGCTGCAGTTGTACCAGCACATAGGTCAGGAAAGTTAAGTAAATAAATGAAGAAGACACCATGATACCTTCAGTTTATGTGTGCTGCTACATGTATGAACAATAGGAATCCTACTGTACCCTTTAAACAGTCTCCTGTGTTATTCTCCTGTGAACTTGATGCTACTGGTGTCTTTTCACCACCAGGTTAGTCATACCAGCTCCAGGGGACAGTTTACAAAAAACTGAGAAGAGAAAGTGTTCTTTAGGGGACCTAAAGTTTACTCCTGATGGAGGCATTGTGTTGCAATTGGAGTACATGGACATGCTCCACCCAGCAGGAACCAATTGTTGCATTTGGAGCACTCCAGAGCCAGGACTGCAGAGTGTCACCAGGGAGGAGTTTTGCAGATGGTGAGGAGCTGGGGCTCAGGAGAGTGTGCTGTCCATAACCTCTTCCCTTCAGCCCCAACCACTGTCTTTGCCTGCAAGAAAACATGCACAAATATTCCTCCTTCCCCAGGCACAGCTTGTGGGGATGTGATATGCAGTGCAATTCCTTACATGGGCTTCCTGAAGTTTGGTTCTAAATATATTTGCCCTTTCCTGTAGATTTGGGCCTCACACAACACATACAACACATACACCCATACAGAGAAATGCAACAGAAACCTCTTGCTTCTGAAGTGTTTTGGGCTCTGCACACCCACACAGGGGCTTTATTTAGTTTGGTCTGTAATCTTTGAGTATGGGATGTTCTTGCTAAATCATCTTGATGTCTAGGAGATGTGCCCTGGAGGAAATCCAAATACAACTGCCCTGGACAAATACAACGTGGAGCTGGACAGAGCCATGCTCACATGTACCAGGAATTTGTGCTGGTCTGTGTCAGGGGTGCCAGTCTCCACATTGGTCTCCTAGGCCTTTTGCAATGAAAGACATCTATGAAGAGCATGACAAAGCTGTGTACCTTTTGACTGGTCATTGTGTGGAGGAGAGGAATGAAAAGTCTTTGGACATTTCCCTGTTTCATGAGCACCCACAGAGGTGACATCTGTAAACAGCCCTTAGCATCCCTGCAGCAGTAACACCCACTGCACTCCCTTTCACATGGACCAGACCCTTAAAGGTGATGTGAACCTGAATGCCTCTGTATCTGCCTGTAAGTGAGCATATAGGGGTGCTAATTATATGATCACAGCAGCACAAAGCTCTCTGATATGCTGGTATGCTGCTGATGTGCTCTGACCAGTGTGGTGGTGGACACCAGTCACTCTTGCAGCAGAAGGGGCTGCTCTCTAATGCACTGCAGGTGTTGGACAGTCTTAGTTTTCCCTTTGGGAATTTGCATAACTGTTCTCATGTTAGTGTTTGGTATCTTCTGGGAGGCTAGCAAAAGTCAAACAGTTTCTTGATTTATCTCTTTTCATTCTCTCCAAGCAAAAAAGAATTAAGGAAAATTGTTTCAAAGGTACTCAGGGGGAAATCAGAGATATATCAGAGTGAACAGGAGACAGGAGAACGAATAATCTGTGCAGGTGGTTGCTGAGAAAAGCTGGGCTCCTGTGCTCCACAATTGTTTTTACAGGTGAGATCTTTCCCTTCTAAAGCTGAGGAAGTTTAAAGTCTGGATGGGTTTGAAAGACACAGACCTGCCTTTGAATTCTATTGTTATTATCATGGAATCATTTTACATAATTGACACCCTTTACATAAAAAAACTATTTGGAAGATATTTTGTTTACACTGTAGCTAACACCTACCTGAGTTGTCTAGTCCCACTGAGCCATACAGTATATTCATCAATGCATAGCTCTCTTGTATTTCAGCATTTATTATGAAAACCAAAATTCTTACTCTGAGTTATTTATCCTGGCAGTGCTTCAAAGGGAGCAACTGCTTTACTTCATGCCAATCTCTGTAGCAGTGGGGAAGAATACCTCTCCTAAGATCATTTATATCTTGTTAACCTTTCGATGAAGATTTGTCTGAACACATATTTTTACTTTAGTGCATACCTGCAATGACAGGAACTTGTTTGATAAGACACTGATATAAGAAATTATATATTCTTGTTCAGTGAAAATAAATATACCTGTGAATCCAAACACCTTTTATTTTCTTTCTTCACTTGTTGACAAAACAAATAAAAGAATTTCCAAGATGCAGAAATATAACATCCTACTTGTTGCATGGAAGGACAGCCATTACACTGTGTTGCTACAAGAGCTGAAAATGAAGGGCTCATCTTCTAAACAGTGCAATTAGCTAAAAGAGACACTTTATTCTCATGAGAGTAGAGCCAAATCTGCTAATTTTACATCAGAACTCCTTCAGTTATTTCCCAGAAATTTTACCATACACATGTGCAGGTCTTCCACTCTGGGCAATGCCTTGACTTGTAGTATAATCAAGACATTCACAAGATCAGGTAAATTACTGCCATCACTCCCACTTATCTGCTCTTTTAATTGCTCCCAGAAAAGATTCAGGACTTACTGTTTGTTTTGCAGAAGGAAGGCATCAGACATGGTTTTGTGGGAGCCAAAATGCTGGAACCACAGCCATGCCATGGTGTGGAGAAGGGTGTGCTCCCTCAAGCAGGGATGTCTTCTGGCAGTAGGGGAGGCTGAGCTACTGCACCAAGCTCACCCATGCTGCACTTGCCTTCTGCCAAGGAAAATCAAAGCATGGCAAGATGCTGGCAGCAGTGATAGGAAAATGGAAACCATGCTCATAAAAAGGGGAGATGCTGATATAATCACTGTACTGCATGGTGTAGTGACATTACAGCAGTCCAGGTCTGAAGCAAAAGTGTATTTTCCAGTTACTGAAAATGGAAGATGGTGCACCATAAGGAGCAGTTCACTAAATACCACGTTAAGTGGAAAATAAGTCTGAGATGTAATGTTCAGGAAAGCTCCAGATTACAGTAGTTGTGTAATGACTCTCTTGCAACACACCTAATTTTGTTCAGGTAAGACCAAGCCACACTTACCTGTCCAGGATTTCTTCCTGGAACAGATATATGTTTGTATCTTAGGACAGAGATCAGGTATCATTTCCCTGAAGCTAAACAGAAGTACAGCACAAACCATTTTTTCCCCAGCTTTTAGTATAGAAAGATTGTGTTTAAGTTAGTAACCAATGCTATGGGACAAACCTCTGCTGAGCCTGGTGTTGAGACCACTGTATATATATATATATATATATATATATATTCTAAGGTTACTTACTATAGAATAGTGTTAATCTGATCCCATAGACCCACGAGCAACTGCATTGTGTCAGAAAGGCCAAAATGCAGTAAATAGGAATGACTGGGAGTTCTTTGAAAGCACCCTTCTGATCTGGATTAAAATTCCTATGGCCTGTAGATTAGCATAGGTATAACGTGGATCTGCTCCATTCCCTTCCTCTGTCTCTGACCAAAGCACACCAGATTCTTCAGAGGAACAAATACTCATCTAACAGCAACTGCAATACACTTTATTTGGAAGGCATTTGTGGGTCATCACATAAGTCACTCAACAAGGGTGTCAGAAGTAGTACTGTGTGATGTGAGAGATTGCTTCTTCTGCAGAAATAGAAAAGTACTAAGAGAGAAAACCAGAAGAAATATCTGCAGTATAAAAACAGATAATTCAAAGCTCCTGTCTCTGTCATTTACAGTTTGTTGAACACAAATAGATGCAATTACTGCAAATCTGCTACAACTGCAAGTGATGAAGACTTAGAATGTATGCATACCTGTAATATGTGCACAATAGAAGATATTAATACAAGATAATAAAAGATAATTAAACACACCCATGGTTACACACAAGTTCTTTCTGCTATCATGTGTTTTGAGTTACTTTTTCATTTATGTATTTTCTGTTACTTGTTATGTTCTCTTAAATGTTCCTAACTTATTTTCCTGCATCAACTTCATCCTTCTTTTGCTTGGCAGAGATTGTTGTTTTTTCAGCTTACCATTGGGGGCATTAAAATTACTTATTTATTTTTTTACATAAACAGCCCAAGTGCTGCCAGCACAACTTCCTGGAAAAGTGCTAGGCTTAGCCTCATTCTGTACAGTAGCCAAGCAGGGCATTGTTAGTACTCTGTGAACAATGGGTATTATTGTTGTATTGACTTGGTTTCATTTCTTGGGGGAGAAGAGAAAGATTGGTGGATTTAGTTGGAGATAAACTAAGTAATAGGCACATGCCCAATCTGGATTTCACTGAGAGCAGCTGAGTAACTCCAGTTAACATCACTGGGAGTGGGGTTAAGCTGTTAGGATTACATCTGTTTCACCAGCTGTAGTCATCCATATGTTGGATTTCTAGCCTCATTCCTGTGCTCTCCACATCAGTGGTGAGGAGCTGTAACCTCCTGAAGGGCCACTAGTCCATCCAAAGGTGCCTGGGAAATGTGTGAACATGAATTGGCCTCCTCTGCTGACTGTGTCATTCTGCTTTCAAGATTTTTAATGCTACAACTCTTTTTACTGCAGTGTCTTGAGCTATGAATATCCCACAGTGGTGTTTTGAGCACAGTGTCTGCCACAACTTGGGCAGCATTTTCAAAGCCCACAGCTGAGCAGCACTGGCCTTGCTCATGCAGGGAAGCACTGGGGAGAAATACCTGAGCTGCAGGTAGATGATTTAACTCTGGAGCTGGGTTTAGCACACATTGTGCCTGACTTAATTAGCCTGAAGTAGTCTGTTCTAATCATCATTCCCCTCAGTATCAGTATTGCTGACAGGCTTGAGGACTATTGTTTCCATGCAGCTTTTCCTCCATGGCTGAAAGCTTCATGCAGAGGTTTCTCATTTCATTTTACATCTGTAGCAGCTGCAAAAATCACCCTTAAATACAGCACCTGAATAGTGAAGTCTTTCAATGTCATGTTTCTCTTCATCTGGAGGATTTACTAAATGATGTTCACATGGCTTAAGTGCTGAGGTGGGTGGAGGTATCTCTGGAAGGACATACCTCCCTCTGGCCTATACTGAATTTTTTTTTTTGTTGGATTTCTCTGCTAACTTGGAGTAATTCTGACATATTAGAGATTGTTGTTATGAGTTTTCCATGTTCTACCATTGTTAAAACTAGAATTGGTGTGCAATCACAGAATTTAATGTATTTAGTGCTTTTGAGATTATCTGCCACGTGGGCATTTCTGGGAGGATGAGAACTGAGAATAGATACACTGAGAATCAGCTCTGTCTAATCTAACAGCTAGGTTTTGGGGCTTGGACAGAGGCAGAATGGATCTTGATGCCTTCATCCCAATATAAACTGCAAGCTCTTGTACTGATGCCCTTAGCAGATCTGCCTGAGCCACCTTCACTGATGTGGCAGACCTAAGCATTCATGGACAGGCATGCAAGGAGCACAGCAGATAAGCAGGGTTGTACCAAGTTGTACCAGCTCAGACACAGTGTGGTTTATTTTAAGCTTTGAAGAAGTCAAGCTAAGAGCAGCTCAAAATAATTTTAATTTTAAAGTGAATTCAGACCACCAGAAGTTTGGAGCAGCTTTTTTCAATCATAACTGAAAATGAGTGCAGCTCTGACAATAGACAACATGTGAGTGAGGAAACTGCAGCTTGCAGGAGATCATGAAAATGTGGCAGAAAGAGTCAGAGACTAAGGGACAGCTGATATCTAGAGCAAGAAAAAAAGTCTCTGGGATTAACAAGAAAAAAATCTGAAAGCATTCCAAAACATTTCACCAAAGAAAGTCCAAGTGTTAGTGACAGATGTTAATGTTGTTGCTAAATGCTTGACTGGCAGGTAGTCAGATACTTGTGAGTTGAGTGTGGCTTAAGAGCTTACTTGAAAGCAAATAGAAGCTTGATGAGGCAACTCCAGTTCCCTGTTCTGAGAGAAACTTGGGAACTGCTGTGAGCTGTGAAGACACATCTGTTTAACCCAATGTCTGTCTTCAGCAGTGGCCAGTGGCAGATGCTTTGGAAAAGAAAATAAATAAGGCATGTATCGAGCTTTCCTTCCCCTCCTAAAATCCCCAGATCCTGGCAGTCAACAGTTTAGGGACTTCCTAATGCCAGACATTGCATCTGGACCATTGTTTTAATAGTCACCGGTGGACCTATATTCCATAAATTTGACTAATCTTTTTTTGTATCCATTTATACTTTTGGCCTCTTCAGTATCCTATGGCAACAAATCCTTGGGCTGAATTATGCTGTGTGTTAGCAAGAAGTCTCTTTTTTCTGTTTTGAACCTGGTTCTCAGTAATTTTGCTGGGTGTCCCACTTCCTGCACAGTTAAAAATAGTGAATGACTGTCCTTTGCTCGGGCTCCTAAGGCTGGCTCATTTTAGAGATCAGAGATCCACAGTTTTCCATAACGAAGCAAATAATGCTTATTCTCCAAAAACTGCTCTGTATCTCTGTTGCCCTCTCTTTTGTACACTGCTTCAATCAGGGTCACCCTACAAGATTTAAAATATGAGTACACCATGTCATACTACTTCTCATATATTTGGCCTATTTATAACCTCTGTTTTGGGGACTGTGTTCACATATGCCTGGAATGAAGACAAATCTCTGCAAAAACTGGTACAACTATTTCTTGTGTTTCTTGTTCCTCTTACAAGAGCTGATAAGGTGTGTCCCCAGTGCAGTGGATAGAATCACAGGAGTATTTAGGTTGGAAAGGGTCCTTAAGATCCTTGAGCACTACTATAAACATAAGTGTTAAGCCCATCACTAAACTGTGTCCATAAGTGCCACATCTACATGTCACTCCACCACTTCCCTGGGCAGCCTGTTCCAATGGCAGCCTGTTCCAGCCTGTCCATTCCTGTGAAGAAATATTCCCTAAAATCTAAATCATGCAACTGGAGGCTTTTTCCTTTTGTGCTGTTATTTGTTACTGGAGACAAAGGAAGGAGTGAAATGGTTCTTGTTCCAGAGCATCTCCTGGAACTGTCATCACTGTCTCTGCAGGCCCCACCAGTTTTGGGGCTACCACCACAATGGTCACTGTGGTGGGGAAGCTGGAGAAGAGCACAGTGGATTGAAATGCACAAATCTGCTTATACAGAGCCATCATGGGAGAAGGGTGTCAAGGGTCTTCCAAAAGGCTCAGTTCTTCCCCTCCTTAGAGCCCTTCCACTGCCCTGTGAGGGAGGGTGAGGGAGAAGCCCTGGCTTCAGAGTCCACCTACAGTTAGATGAGAAGCAATATCATTTTCCATGGCCTCCTTTTGAAAGTATTGTTACAGCTGCTACCTTGTACTTTTTGCCAGTGAGAAGTCCCTGTTCTTGCCCTCCCTACAGCACTTCCCTCTCTGCAGTGGGAGGCTCCTCTGCAGGGCAGACAGGCTGGCCTGAGCATCTCAGCTGCATGAAGAGAAAAACAGACAATTTCCAGGCAATTCTTGATCTATGAGCACTTACCCAGCTAAGGTGATTAGCACAAAGTGTTGACCTAAAGCCACCAGTGGGAGGCAGCTCCATTGCTGTTGTAATTTGGCTTACCTCATACCCTCAGATCAGTATCTGATTTATCACCACAGCAATTCTGCTTAAAAGTATTGAGCCTAAATGTTCCTCTGCTTCCCTGGTGGAGAAATCACAAGGAGGTATAGGTTTAGAGTCAAAGTTTCAGAGGCAGATTCAAACTGTTTTCATCTCTTTTAGCCCTGAAGGTCTTGGGTGCATCTCAAATGAAAAGGTTAAAAGCTCCAAAGTCAGGAAAGCTGCTTCATTAAGCACAGAAAAATCTAGGTGCCTGCTGATGGACCAGATCCCTCTCCCATTAATATTTCCCTCTGCAGCCACTGGACACCATTCATGAGTTATCCAAGAGTGTTCAGAGAAAATATCTTCACCATAATCTGGAAAGGAGAAAAGCATGGTAATGACCTACAGTAGCTGCTCTGGTGGCCAGGGTCACTGGGAAAAGCTGATCTGGCTTTGGTGAATTAAACCCCAATTAGACCACTGAGGTTTAAACATGCATGTACATGTTTTGCTGAATCAGTGCCACACTGCGTAAAAATGAAATTTCTTACTCTGGATTTCGAATGTACACATACTTTGGCACCAGAAAGGGAGCATGCAAAGAGTTAGAGGCACAGATCTGCAGGGTACATCAAGGCCCTTGTGAAATATGGCCCTGGATCTTGGCAGCTGACTTAGACTTCATAGCCAGACGGTGAAGAAAAATATATTCAAATTTCTATAGTAAACATATTTAGCAGACCTTAACTTTAGCAGTGAGTTTGTTACCAGTTGCATTCAAAAATTGCATTTTTAATCTGTTATGTCATTTGCTGTAATTTAAAACCTTTTCTTCTCTGTTAAAAAAGGTATGTTAGTACGAACTTCAGGAAAACTTGCTCTTGAAATGACAATATTTGGTTTTAATCCTCATATTTCTTTGAACAAGTTTGTACATACTTCCTCATCTCTAAAAAGGAACTAACCTTCATGTTTAGCAGCTCTGAATTTGAAACAAAAAGGAAATCTGTTGCACATGAAAATCAAGCCTGTATACTGTGAATTATCTTTTTCATGGTCACTGCACAGTTGCTGGGCAGGTCACTACTTAACTGCAGGGCAATTCTAGTCCTCAGAAGAATTGCTTTACTTCTGTTTCATACTGCAATAACTTAATGAAGTAAAATTGGACCAGTGCCATAACATTTAAGGAACTATGTTTTGAAGCCTCCTTCACACCAATGTAATTTGCTGTGACATGTGGCACATGTCTCAGAAACACATTCAGAGATAAATCATTAAAATGGCCAGCTAAAACTGCACTGCAGCCATGCAATGAGGATGTCATGCCAACATTCACTGGATTCCCCACCTGCTATGGGAGACTGGTATGACACAAGGCAAATGGCCAGCAGAGGAAGCATTTTGGAGGTTTGCATTCAGCTGTATCCCTGTGGCTGAAGATCTTGTGTTCATACTTCCCCACATAAACATTGAAGTGATTTCTCCCACATTGTAGGCAGTCATTGCTGGGTAGTGAAAAGTGGTGAAGTTTTCACTTTGACTGGAAAGAGACTGGGAAAAGCCCTTCACTGACACATTAGATTGTGAAAGTCCCATTTGGTTCAGAGCTGCTTACATGGCACATTTCCTACACAATGAACAGCAAATGCTGACCAAGGGCATTAGCCTGCCAGACCCCAAACCATCAGTGGTACATCACTGTGCTCTTTTATTACTGCCTTCCTTTTGTGCAGCCAAATTTTAGCCACATGGTTGCTGTGCTGCTGTTGCCACTGTTTTAACTCCATCACAGCTTTCATTCACAGTCTGGTTTTGGTTGTGAGGCCCTCTTTGTTGCAGAAAGTCCATGTAACATTGAAGATCTGCTCAGTCATGCTGATTAGAAAATTAGAAACTATTTGCAAAAGGAGAAAATTTGGGAAAGCTAGTGGTTCCATGAATTGTTCCAGGTTTAGACAAATTTCCTCCAAACTCACTAACACCATATTGGATTGAGAATTAGCATGGGTAGAAATTTCCTGGAGAGAATGAGATTCTGACTTTCTTCCTCTTTCTGATTTCTTCTCTTGAGATGAATCACTTGAGAATTTTTTAAAATCTTCCATGTTTGGAGCTATGAACACCTAACAAAACAAGCAGAGTTTAGTTGTTTCTTGCTGCTGCACTGTTGACAAACAAGGAAGAAAAGCAGCATTAGGAAAGGCTCCAACTGATTCTCATGTTTGTTCATTAAATCACAGCCTGACATCTGGGGCTGCCTGCTGACCATCATCTGTGGAGTCAGCATCGTAAGCAAGGAAAACGCGAATGTTCAGATTACAAATACAATCTTGGAAAACGCTGTTTTTCCCTAAATCCTGGCAAATAAATGCATAGAAGCAGAAACTAGACTTTAAATACAGTTTTATAGGCTAAGGCTTACTTACAGTACTCACTTTTCTGAGAACTCAGAATGGCATTTCTGAGAGCCTTTATTGTACCTTCCTGCCCACTAAAGCCGTGGTATTGTAAACTGATTCCCACTCTGCACTGCACCATAACTTAAAGGGTGGCTCAAAACAAACAGCAATAGATCAATTTACATGCCTGGATACTACTGAAATTGCAAGGCCTTTGTTCTCAAGTTTGTCTTTATTTCTGAAGAAACATACCTTCTTAGGATAATATTTGAAGGAAATGTTTTAAGTCACATTTTACTTGTCTCATATTTTGACTTGTATTTTTTTTGTAAAAACGTGAACTGTGACTAAATTACAAACAATCCTCATTCTTCAATTCCCATAAACACAGCTTTTCAGACCAATACATGCTATGAAGAAAGTGGAGGAGGAGGGGGAATTTTGCTTAAATTCCTGGGTAGATTGCAGGTGCATTTGTTTGTATTAAGAGAAATGTCTAACAGAATCCTCCTTTGTGACACACTATAGCAACTTTTCAATTTTCTCTCATTAGCTCGTGGTACTTCCTCCTCAATAAGGTACTATTGTGCTGCCTCTAACCTGATCTGGGAAACACTGTGGAGCTGTCAACTCATCAGCCCTAGAAAATGGATAGTTAATCTTTTCAGGGGACTTGTTTCATTTCCTGTAGCTCATGTAAAATCCAAATATTTAGCTACTACAAACACTGAGTTCTTCACCTGGATTTCACTGATAAAGCAACAAAGATTATTACTTTTGAATTTTTTTGTCCTTTTCTTTTCTTCAGTTTGAACAGTAATGCCTCTGGGTGAATAGAGCCTCATTTGTAAAGTCACAATTTAGCACTTTATTAGGATGGCATACAATTACATTTTCTGAGGATTTTTTGCATTGGGTTTAAAAATTCACCTCCTATTTTCTCTGGTGCTCTCAGATTTTTGGTTCTCACCCCTTGTTAGGATGCACAGAGAGCATTAGACTGCTCAGTCTTTCTTGGGTCTAATCATGGGGATGAATGATGTTTCACACAGGATCAGCCTTCCATAATTTCAAACATTGGGGTGTTTTTTCAAGGTCAGAATCCCACTGTCAAAAAGGCTTCATCACCATTGCTTATTCTCCTGATGTGCTTTAAGATTGTCTTTTGTGCTTTGGTATCACCTTCCTGATGATCCTATACTGGTTGAGAAAAGATAGATACACAGAGGGGACACAGAAAAAAAGGATCCAAAGAAGCAAAGAGCTGGTGAGATCCATGGCAGTGTCTAATGATAAGAACTGAAGAAATGCCCAGAACTGCCCTCTCTATGGATTAAAACAATAAAAGCTACATGCCTAAGAAAGAGGAAAGAAAGATCCTGTGCTGCAGAGACACATTTTCAGTCTGCTGGTTTACCCAATGGAACAAGGATAGATTCCACCTCAGAAATGCTGGAAAGCAAAGACAGAGGCAAAATGGGAGGATACCTCTGACAAGGCACTGTTGCCTGTTAAAAAAAGAAATAAATAAAAAGGCAGAAAAAAGGTACAAGCAATTCTTAGAAGATGTGGCATGAAATCAAGCTGCAGTCTTAAGTGATGCCAATGACAATGGAGGTTTCACCTGTGGACTAAAAAGCACAAGTAGACAGTGTTTTTAGAAAGCTGCACCAGAACAAAAATTCCAGGAATTTTTAAGTGGCAGTAGCTCTGTGCATTCATTTTATATCCCAGTACACATCTCCGATTTCTAGGCTACTGCTCTGAAAAGTGGGTTATTGTTCAGGAATCTAGTGTGAAAAAGAGGACAGTAGTGGGGGCAAAAGAAGCAGGACAGAGAGAACTTTAGAAGAATACAGGAGAGAAAGCAGGATACAATTTAAAGGGGTAACTATGGGGTAATAAAACAGATTTACCCCAGGTCAAGAAAGCAATTATTTTCTCCTCAGAGTGGCAATCGCTTTAGAACATAACCTACACAATATCACAAAGAACAACAAGCTCCTGAGGTTTGGGCTGTAAATTAGCATTGGAACAATCTGGTAAGAGTGGGCTGGGTTCCTTCTGAGCTCACTGTGACAGCCCTCCCATGCTATAATATATTAATATAGTCATGATAGCCTGAAGATATAACTGTGATGATACAAAACTTGATGTGCCCCCAGTGAGCTCTTAATCCTCCTGTTTCATGGTGTTCTCACTGCTCAAAAGCAGTTCAGTTTACTGTGCAGAAAAAACCCCAGCACATTAATTTTACAATGCTGAACACCAAAGGAACCATGATAGCTAACATTTCTATTTTGTACCAAATAAATTTCCAGTAACAAATATTATTACAACAAATGCCAAAGGAACTCAGAATTGCTAAGTTATTTTTCCATTGACTTTTGGAACACCCCATAATCCTTCCTTATATATCAGTTCAGAAACAGTGAAATCTCCTTTATCACAACCAGCTGACCCAATTTCAGCTGTTCTTTGAAAATAAAACCACATGTTTTCTTAGTTACTCCACGTGGAGATCCATTTAGTCCCTCTCCTCCAATAGCTTCTGTTGCCAAAACTTGCACTTTTATGAAACAGGAGTAGCTGCTGCATAGTTGGAGACTCAAACCTGTCTTCCAGGTGGGATCCCTAGTTTCATCTCTATGGCTCAAACAATCACCTCAACAAGCCACATCTTCTGAAGTTTTGCCTGTTTTGCTATACACAGTTGCAGAGTTTTTCCCCTGGATGACTGATCGACCGGAGCAGAATGCATGGTGTGTCGAAATATTTTACCCTTCTCTTCTGGAACACTTTCTTAACTTTTTTTGGGGGGGCTGTCCTACCTTCAGAAAGGCTTGGCCCACAAGTGCTGGATGTGTTTTGTTTGGTTAGTCTCAATAAGAGGAGGTTGTGTTTGGGCAGGTGGTATTAAATATAAACATTCACCAAAAGAAAGAAAAAAAAAAAAAAAAAAGAAGAAGTTTTGCTGACTCCAGGCTTTGGTACAGCAATGACTTAGCTGACTAAGAGGTAGAAGAAAGTCTAGTAACCCAGGAAGTCTATAAAGCTGTGGGAGGGAGAATGAGCTGGGAAGCAGTGAAGGAAGGGGCAGGAAGGCTGCCTGGCCATAGGCAGGGTGGAAGGTGAGGAGGCTTAGCATAAATTACTGCTGTTTCAGGTGACTTCTCTTGGTGTGTAAGAGTAGAGCACATACACATATAGGGGCAGGGAACACCATCACTTCTACCCCTCACAACCTGCTCAACATCTGAGAGGTCATGAGATGAGCTGGGCAGCCAGTGCAGAAGCAGTGAGCTGAAGCTCCACTGGTCACTCCTCCATCACTCACTACCAGATGATGCAGACCTTGCCAGGAAGTACAGGGGAAATCAGCTGGGAACAAATGGGCTACAATTGCCTGAGACTGAAGTGGCACAGAAATGAAGCTGAAGGGAAAGAAATACACGGAGCAAGCTTGGTGAAAACACATTTCTTTGTCTGTCTATAAAACTGGAACAATTAGGTTTCCTCTCAGGTGTTAAGCTCTTTCAATGCAGCAGTTGCACTGTTTAAATCACTGCTTTGTGGGAAGACCTCATCCCAACTTGCTGAATGCTGGGACTCCAGACATTCAAACCTTCTTTGATGGGCTGCAGCAACAGTCAGGAAGATACTGATGTTTAGGCAAGTCCAGGCACACCTCCTCTGGGCAATCCAGTCTGGCATCAGCATGTCAGCTCAGCCCTCCTGCTTCTCACAGAATTCAAAATCAAAGCTCACCAGAGCTTTTCTTGTCAGTGAACACTGTGGCCTCAGCCATGCTTGACAGGACGTGCAGAGGATGAGCTGAGCAGCCAGACTGACAGAGCCTGTGGTACAGCAGCACACTCAAGCACATGGCCAAAGCAGGGCAGAGAGATCAGAGAGACTTTGGCTCAATATTCAAACCTCAGTCCATCAAGCCTTTCCTGGCTTCCCAGCCCATGGCTCTGGCTTACCCCACTGCAGCAGCCATGCAGCACCTCTTACTCAGAAACTGAGGATGCTGGTTTTAG
This sequence comes from Oenanthe melanoleuca, assembly GCF_029582105.1. Taxonomy (NCBI): domain Eukaryota; kingdom Metazoa; phylum Chordata; class Aves; order Passeriformes; family Muscicapidae; genus Oenanthe; species Oenanthe melanoleuca. The sequence goes on from NC_079333.1 coordinate 43,895,327, forward strand.
GAGAAAGGCAGAGGGAAGGATGAAAAAAGGAGAGATCATGAGGCCCCTGGAAGCAGCTGCACTCTGGAAAGGGTATTTTGCAGGTCTAGTATTTTGGCACAGACTTCACAAGGTAGTGTTTGGGTGTTTTTCTAGTGATGTAACCATACAGCAGCTCAGCCACTCCATGGGGGTGTTGGAGGTGTAGCAGAAGATCATATCAATGACCTTGTTTGACCTCTTTGCACCTTTCCATAGCTCCTCTATCTGTGATGCCATGGCATAACATCCTTTAAAACAAGCTGCTTGCAAGATACAGGAAAACCTGATTCAGTGCTTGCTGTTTGCTTTTTGTGCCTTTAACTTAGGGCCATCTGCATGGTTCTTGGAAGTCCCAAGAGATCTCTCCCCTCTGTTGCAGAGATGTCAAAAGGATTTCAAAGAGACTTGCAAGGTGGAGAATAAGAGAAAATGAATTGTCCTTGTATGGCACCTTGGGACAGAATGATGCTGACAGCTGTGCACCTTGAACTATTCTCCTGGCAATGGTGCAATGATATGATAAATTTAGTTTAAAGATGACTGGAAATTCTGAAGCTAAGCATTCTGTATCTGAAAATAGCAATTCATCAATACAGAGGCAATGTATGAGAAGTGTCTGTGGTATTCAAGAGCACAGAAATTGTTTTACATTTTTTTAATGTAATTTTAATGTAATTTTTTTAATGTTAAATGTTTTGAAATGTTAAATTTTGACATTTTAAAGGAAAAAAAATCCATTCTCATGTCTGGAAAAACATTTTGTTTCAAAATGTTACCTATAGTGGTAGCTATACATACTGCTTGTTAAATGGTCTTCAAAATTTTGAAATATTGTGCAATCGCTGAAGAAAAAAAAAAATAGAAATTATTTATAAAGTTCTTTGAGTAGTCTTTGCAAAGTTGCAGTTCATGAAGTTTTTCACAATCATGATTGTTCTACCCACAGTGAAAGGAGCTGTGAATGAAAAACTCAAACATCCATATGTGAAGAAACCATTTCCCACTATCTTTGAGAATGTCTGGGAAACATAAGGAAACCACTGACAATTAGTGGCCACGTAAAATATCTTGCTCTTCCGCTTTATAATCATGAAATGCATTCATCTGGCAGCACTGGTTTTGCAGGGACTGCCTTAATGGATCCACGTGTGGCAGATGTTACATTTTCTACAGCAACTGTAAATTCATTCTGGGAATTGGCAGCACCTTCCCAGACAATGCATGGGAGCATGCAATCCATTTTCACAGAGATGCCTGTTGAAGAAAAGGAACACAACTGCAAAAATAACCACAGAAACAAACCAGCAACCTCCTCCTCACTGCAGCAGGCAATGCCACACCTGCCTTCCACTGATTGTGCTTCCTACTCAGTATTCTTCATTTTCTGGGTTCAAAAGAAGTAGTTTATTAGGTAGTTGCAAATAAATAAATTCTTCTCCAATTCAGTTTTTCAGGAAACTAAAACGCTGGGCAGACTAACATGTATTTTCAACAAAGATTTAATGCTTAGTTTCTCTTGGCCTAAGCTGGCAATGTGTTGTGGTATAGCAGTAATCTCAGTACCTTCTACACTGTCATGTCAGGGTTTCATATCAAATGTTCATGACCAACTAGAAGGCTGCAGCAGTATGGACAGTTTCTGGACACCTGCACTTCCCTGTCCTCTCTTTTTATCATTCCAGGTAAATATTTGCTTGCTCTTTGCAGTCTGAGAACCAGTGCTTTTCAGATTATCCTCCATACCCGTGTGAAATACATTGTAGATCTTTAATTTCTTCTTGCCTTTGTAAGTTCCACCACAGCAGTGAGATTTAACTCTGTGTGTGTGCATCTTTTCTGCATGCCTTATTTAGTTTTTCCTTCATTAACCAGGTGATATCCTGGAAGAATTCCTACTGAGTGCTTGACAAGGTGTTTTCTTGTTTCACCTGCTGGGCTCTGGCCAATGCTAATTATGAGGTAGTGACTGAATTCCACCATTCTGTGACTGCATTATGGGGACATTGGGACAAAGTTTCTGATTCTCACACTGTGTGTCTCCTCTACCTCAACACACAAAGCCATGTGCCATAGGATTCTTTATGGAATATGTGCAAATAAATGAGATGGAACTTCAGAGATAAAAGAGCAGAAAATGTCTGAAGAGATGAATATGGAAGATGAGGAGAAGGAAACGAAAGTGGCTACATTGCACTGAAACTAAGAGGACCCTTGGGCAGACCCAATGCCAGTGAAAATAATCTATTTCCATAACAGTCCCAAACCACCATTTTTGTTTTTGTATTTGAAACCTGAAACTGTGAAGCACTTTGAGAGCTCCATCTTAGGGTCACTTGCATACGGGGAATTGATGATGTGGGAGAGCCTGACTGTCAAAATTGAGATTAATTCATTAATTGTGTGTCACTCATTTATGTGTGTTTCAGATGCAAATTCCCAAAGGACCTTCACTGTAAGAAAGCAGGCTCTGAATTTTTCCAAATAACTTTTTTTCATGGCCTACTATGGAAGAATATTGACCATCAGATATAAATCTAAGCTGAAGATAGAAACAGTGCAAGCTATAGGTGCTTCCAAAACCACAGATTTCAGATGGTGCCTGAATGAATCCTGAAGTGTGGGGTTGCAGAGATTACCAGAAGCTTCACTGCTGCTTTTTTCTACATTGATCAAATAAGGAAGGAAAAGTGCTGATTTCTGGGGAAAAAAGAGGTGTTGAGGAGTTTACTCTGCCTGAGGGGTAAGATGATGGATCAAGAGAGGAAGAGGATGTAAATACAGTCCCTGTGTGTGTGTTTTTGCCTGAATGAGCTGGAGGAGGCAGGGGTGGGCTGAGACTGGCTCAGTTCTGCTAGGCTGGCGGAGGGTTTCCTTGTCTGATATTGTCTGACTATAACTAACAAAGCCTCTTGCTTTGATCTTGTGACAGTGGAATGCTGCTGTTTTGAAAGCTTGTGGGTTCCTTTCATTATTTCATTACCTATGCTGGGTAAAAGAAACAATGTGGTTTGTTTTAAATTAATGGCTGTCCATTCATTACTGCAGCGACTCCGAGTATTTTCCTGTGTCGGCTCCCTGCAAGGTCAGCCCCTGACCGTTCAAGTTTTGTGGGTTTGACTCAACTTGTGACACTCGGAGCTGGCAGGAACGTCCTCCTGCCGCCACGCTGTAAATAACTTTGGTGGTGGTGGCCGGTCGGAGGTGAACGGCTGCCCTTGGGAAGCAGGTCTCAGTAAGAGCCATGCCCTGGAAGCAGCCCCGGAGCCACCTCGGTGTCCAGCTCAGCAGCCAAGCCCCAGCCCCAGGAGCACAAGGCACCCAGAGAAGGGCTGGTCTGCCGGGACACTATAACAAACACAGCGCTGGAGACAGAGCGGGAGTAAATCTCCTCTGGCTTTACTCCCACCTTATCTGCACTACCCCACACTATTTTGCCATTAACCTTTTTTACATCCCCCAACTCTTTCATCAGATATTTAAGCTACTCCTCTTTCCCATGTTTCACATTATTTTTTTCCACTTATTGGAGCAGGGGGGATTTTTTCTCCCTGTTTTTTCCTTTGTTTTTTATTTGGGCTTGACATTACTGTCATAAAATATATTTAAAAATAATATAAGTGAAATGTAATTGATTTGGTATCTTTCATGAATGATAAATCATTGAAAATAAATACTAGTTTTAGGAATACATTTAACTGACAGCATTATGTTTCCCATAGTATTAACATATTTTAAGTTTTTTGTATCATCACATTAGTTGAACTAAAGTTCAACTCGTGCAGAAAATTTTGCTGCAAAAACGTGGGTTTCAGACTGCTGGGAAATTTACTTGAAAAATAAAAATGGCTTGGTTGAAACTGTAACTAACCCCCTTCTTGTCTTATCTCCTTCTCTGCCTCTGTTCTATGCTCTCAGAGCTTTCCTGAGCCAGAGCTTTCTGGACCCAGTGAAAATCTTGGTTCCTTCTGAAAAGGCAGGAGATGAGGTCTGGTGACCCAGCTGTAGGTTTTTAAGTGCACAAGAGAGAGTCTTGAATTTCTGGGTTACCACATTTTCATGTATGGATCTAGGTGTGGGATCCCTGACCCCATCATTGTGTTATCACTTAGCAGCCTGAAGATATTTGCCAAATGAAGAGAGGTATCCTCCTTTTCCCATTATGTCCACCATGTATTGCATCCTGAGTGGTGTGGGATGGTGGGAATAGCCAGGAGCAGCATAGGACTGTGCTCCTGGATGCAGGAGGAGGGAGGTAGGAGGTTTTTAGGGGAGCTGAACTGAGTTGGGGAAACTCCAGAGGCCACCAGGTACCCACACAACCCTGGTCAAGCCTGGCTGCTTGGAATTCTGTCTGTGAGAAGTGCTCTCACTGACAGCTGATAGTGCTCCTAGGAAAAACCTAAATATCACCAATGTTTCTGGAACTGCCAGATTACTTTTGCTAAGGATCATGGAAATCAGCAGGTATCTCTACAATCAGAATACAGCATATAGCAAATCCTGTGGATTTGGATAATGAGGAGAAAAAGGAATATTAAACTGCTTCATCCTTCCCAGAATATCTTCTAGTCTCTGTCCTAAATAAAGAAATTGAATAATCCACTGCTAGAAAAGAAACCAATTCTGGCCATTAGGAAAAGAAGAGCTACTCTCCCTCATCCTCAGGAAAAGTGTCTGACACACATAATAGTAACACTTCACAGGTCTGCAGCTCAATGGGAATAAAGAAAGTGAGGCTGGTACAGCTGGGGAAAACCTTTTCCTACACACACTTGCTACTTGCTGGTCAAATTTGGATGAGCAGTTGGGATTGCAGACATGAGCTCTTCTGCAAGTGCAAAAGGTGCTGAAAGTCAATTTCTGACTCTTGCCAGCTTTCCTTAATTTTGTTTTCAGCTTCAGTTTGATCCCCTTCATGTTAATCTCCTACCAAGTATTTGCACTTCATGTTTTCCTGTTCACTGGAAGCACCAAAGGCTCGACAGAAGTGGTGGGTATGGAGAGATTCAGATATGCACATGGAGCTTTCCTAAGTGTATTACAGAGATATGCTTTCCCTCATTTTCCAAATGCTTATGGAGATATTTACATTCACATTTTTGTTTTTGTGCACGATCAGAAAGGTCATTCTGTACTTGTGTGCAGGAGCCTGGAAGCTGAGGAGAACCCCTGGACAGAGCACCAGGACACTTCACAGAGCACACAGCCGGAGCATCTCTGGGGGCTGGAGAATAAAGCATCTGAAGTTTGGGATGAAAATAAAAGTGTCATGAAGTGTTACTGTTGAGAAGTCAGGCTCGGCCAGGTTTTTAAAAACTTCCCACATCTTCCCTGCCTTCTGACAGCTTCTCAGATAACTCACATGGTAAGGCAGACATGTTGCTGCACCAAGCACCAGGTGGAAAAAATCAAAGTAACAGCCTGTTGCAAGCCTCTTGTTAGCATGGCGAGTTTCATATTGACACCTGGCGTGCAGACACCCGGCCTCCCCACGCACCCAGCCCCGGCTTTCAGAGAGCTTCTCTGCTCTTGGCCACTGCCTCTGAGCTCCAGAGATCACTCCTGCCTGTGATCATCTCATTTCACCCTACTGTGAAAACACTGGGAGTACCAGAGGTGTTTTTAAATGCCAGGGTCGTTGGCTAATTTTTCTGTCTAAAATACTTAGTGGGAAATGGTGCATTGAAGGTTTGCCCACGGAGCTCTGGCTTGGGCTGATCAGCAATTATTGCCAGCAGCAGGATGTGTGGGAGCAGCCCCTCACCAGAGTGTGCTTGTGGCTCACACTTTGGCTGAATGAACACCCCTGCATCCTTCTGAGCCCTGTGGAGCAAGGGGGTGATGCCCTGAAAGCAGGACCCAGGCTGGAGCCCTGCCTGGTTTAAAGAGCAGCTGGTGATGCAACTTCATTCAGTGTATTAACATGGCTTTTTCCTCCTGAATATTTTTATTTGTCAGAATAGCAAACTTGGGCTCCATCATTGCAAAAATAAGGCTTTGATGCATTGTGTCTTTTTTCCCAGATATTTAACAGTAATCCAAATAAATTACTTGGTTCAGAGGTTCACAGAACATGAGTCAAAACTCCTATTTTTAAAACAAAAATTTTTTTAAGATTTCATTTTTGCCATAGTTCCTGAGCTGCTAAGCTAGCGTGTCTCATTTTTAGGTATTTTCAAAACCTGATTTGGTTAAAAAAGCTGCAGCCATTGTCCTCAACAGCTGACAGGTTCCCACCAGCCCTCTCTGTGCCAGCTGGCTCATGTATTCACAGAGTATCTTGGCAAATGGTCAAATACAACACACATTTTAAGCAGCTGGATTAACCTAGAGATTCTTACCAGAACCTTTTCATCTGCTTTTCAGAGGCAGACCACTGCCATTTAATTATACTTTAATTGAATGAAAAAACAAGTCAATACCTAATTAATTTGGGTTAGAGAAGAATGGCAATGCAGAGCCCTAAATTCTGGAACACAGAATTTTAAGGACAGCCTTGCTAATTTTAGCTACATTTGGAATTTGTGATCCCTTCCCTTCCCTTCCCTTCCCTTCCCTTCCCTTCCCTTCCCTTCCCTTCCCTTCCCTTCCCTTCCCTTCCCTTCCCTTCCCTTCCCTTCCCTTCCCTTCCCTTCCCTTCCCTTCCCTTCCCTTCCCTTCCCTTCCCTTCCCTTCCCTTCCCTTCCCTTCCCTTCCCTTCCCTTCCCTTCCCTTCCCTTCCCTTCCCTTCCCTTCCCTTCCCTTCCCTTCCCTTCCCTTCCCTTCCCTTCCCTTCTGTTAAAGCTCACATGGGGAGCAGAAACCACAGACATCAGTTTCATGCTCAGATAAGTTCTGTTATAAAAGAAGACTTGCTGTCTGATCTGCTGCAGAGATGCCTGTTAAAGGGTGCTGGTGTTCTTGCATTTTTACATTATTTAGAGAGCTATTTGCTTTTATTTTTTTTTTATCTCAGAGTATAATCAAAACAGCAGTAGTCTTACTTAAAATTTCACAGTCCACATCATGATAGTATTTGCAGTATTTTAAACAAGGACCAAATGTTCTTCCCAAACCTATTAACAGTGGTATCCAGATGTTGGAACCAATTTGGAGAACAGCTCTACTCGTGTACCCCAACAGTTAAGTACAGAACACTTACTTATTAGAGACAACACCACCCATCAAAACTTTGCTGTCACCAAAAAGGAGCACAAATAGGCAAATAGCCTGAATCTTTTTGTGAGACCTGAGTGTCACACTTCCCATCCATATCACTTTCTCCCCAGTAAAAGAGCCAAATGTGCCACATTCTATATACATTTAGGACATTGAAGTGTAAAGAATTTATGAAAAGTCTTTATTTGCCATGTTGTATTTATGTAGACCAGATGAATGATGTAATAATTCATTGTATTGCATCAGAACAGATCATCCTGTTTTGTTGTGATTTGCATCCAAACTCACAGCTGAAGATAGTCTTGATTATCATTGGCAGCTGTGTAGTATCTGTTGATATTATTCAAATGTCATGAGATAAATAATGAATTCTTTAATCTTTTAATACTTTTGCTGTCTCAACTATGTGAAATAGACAAAGCCAAACAGGCAAATTATGTCTCCTAAAATGGATGAAAAAGCAAACTCATGTAAATTAAGCATGTTTTTCCTTAATTACTTTACATTTGTTCCCTTATCACTCAAAATATGAATATATATATTATTAATATAATGGTGAATTGTATGCTGGCTTACTCACAGTCTTCACATTTTTCTAGTGAGCCCTAAATGCAAATTGTAACATCCTTAGATATGGCCAGTTTTTGTGGCTGAAAATACTTCCCACCACATGTTTTTTGAGATAAAGACTTTCATTTACCCACTACCAGACTTGGAAAACAAGATTTAGGAAAATGAGTCAACAAGAAAAAACCTGATCAGAGGAAAAGGGATCTAAAACCTAATTCATTTTGGGACAAAATCTCCTAAAAGAGAAAATTTTGCATAGGTACATGAGCAGAGTTTATGCCATGTGTTTTGTCTTTACTCCCACTGTCATAAAAGGGAGGATTCCCCTGCAGGTAGACATTGGGGTAGGAGCTAAGATGCTGGATGAAATTCTCTGAAATATCTTTGGAATTCTGGCTAAATGCTATGGTGTTTGGGTTGACTCCTGATGCAGCATCAGTTCCATCATGTAAAGCTTCACCTTTACTTTCCTTGCAAAGGTCCTAAATGATTTCTGATCACCTGAAGTGACAGGAACCAGAAAGAAGGCTGAAATTGCCTTTTCTTGGTGAACCCAACATGCAGCTCAGAAGGAGGAGCGAGACAAGGATTTTTGAAGGTTCCACCAAGCTTGGAGGTGGGGATTTGTGCATTTGAGCCCTTATGAAGGAGGAGACAGGGACACAAGCAGCATGTCCTGGGAAGGGTAGCAGTCATGACATGGCTCACAAGGGAGAGGGATGGCTTGGGAGGGGAAGGTGTTTTTGATGAATCTCATGGGGCTGATGTGAGAGATGGTTGTGAGACTAGCTGCCAGCTCTCCCAAACCTGATAGGAGAGCCTCCAGTTCATCTCTTGAGGTAAAGCCCTTTCTGTGGTTCACTGTGGCATACAGTCAAAGAACAACCTAAGTCATAGGAAAGAATGTTTTACTTTTAATGCAGCCTTCTGTGAAAATGATGTGAAGAAAATAAAAAAAACATATAAACAAATTTTGAATGCTTCAAAGTGGTACCAAGCAAGAGCTTTAACACTAGCAGTGGACTTCAGAGCACGTGATGTTTGTAGAATGTCAGCTCTTCAGTGAGAGGCCCAACGTGTTTATTTGTTTAAATGACATGGTAGTTTCAATGCTGATGATGAGACATGAAGCACTTGGAAAAACTCAGACCAGGAATACTTTGATCTTGCTGAGTCTTAAATAAAATGGGCTCAGGCTCTCTGAAAAACCTTTGCCGGCACACCTCAGCTGTAGCATGAGGGAGACCAGACCACCCTCTAGTGGGATGAGACTGCATTTCAGCATGAGATGTGTTACTGCTTTAGCTATGAAACCATATTTCTGTTTCCTTCTGCCTTGGAGATTTTTTTCAGATGAAAGATAAGATCAGATATTTATCTGTGCATGCAGTGTGGGAGGGCTCCTATCCTAAAGGCTCTGCAAAGTTCCCCTGCTCAACAAGTTTCTGAGTCAGATGGTGAGACTTGGTGTCCTGATACTGAAAAAAAAACCAAGAGCTGCCTCTCCTACGTCTTTGGTTCTGAAACATTTAAATAAATGTATCTGTTTCTTCTTTTCATCACAACATCAGGTCTAATTGACACATGCTGAATAACAGTAAGGAATTGCTAGACTGTGGGGGGAAGGAATCAGATTTAGAAGGGCAAAGCTGTAAGAGGCTGGGAGCTGAGCAGTTGAAGAACTAGGAAAAGGTTTTCTTAATTCAAATTGATCACATGAAAAAAACAGATTGTGAAAAAATATTTCAACAACAGAGTTTAGAGGGAAAAAAATACCGTGAATTATTTATTTCACAATTATGATTTGGTAGAGTCAGAGCTTCCTCATTTAAGAAAAATGCATGGTAAAGCTCCAGTTGACACACCTTGGAAAATTCCTGTGCCCGGACAGGAGAGCAGCCATGGGTCCAGCATCGGGCACACCTAGAGCACAGCTCCTGCAGGAGCAGAGCAGGCACACAGCACACAAGGCAAACAGGAGGTGCCATGGCCCCCCAGGCACACAAAAGCTGCCATGTGCCTTTTGAAGGCTGTGTTTCAGCCAGAGATGGCTGGCCAGGCCCAGCTTTGGCACACAGGATCTGGGAGCAGGGGAAAGGGTGGGGTGCAGTGGCAGCTTTGCTCCAGGAGGAAAGCAAAGGTCTCTCCTGGAGGGATGCTCACTGTAGCTTCCACTTCAGCCAGCCAGGACTTGCTGTTCTCCTGCCTGTAAATCTTCTCCTAGGCCCTAAGCTTTCAGGGAAAGAGACTGTGTTTTTGACTGCATATGGAAAATATCAGGTTTGTTTTCAACACTGTTGCAGCCTGAAGAAATTGAAGTATTATGTATAATAGTAAACATATGTTGTCCCTGCCTCATGCCCATGGTGTTCCCCAGCTGAGGAACAAGCTCCCAAAAACTGATGTCCTTTACCATGCCCTGCCTTTACTCCAGTATTTCAATTCTGATTCAACCAAGGTACCTGAAAAGCATCAGCTAACTAATTTGGCTAGTGATGAGTGGCTCAGGCACTCAGGCTTATTTCATGCCCATGAAATAAAAGAAAACTAATAATGGTTTTGTGTTTCTCTTACCTTTTTTTCTGTTTTTTCTACTGCTGTAGCCCCAAGAGGTTGAAGACTAAAATCCTCACCAGGGTTGGTCTGTGCTAGCTGCTCTCCACATGTTCATGCACACACACACTGGGCACAGAGGAGACTGAGATCTGGCTAGGGCAACCAATAAAATAGTTTCATTTTGATAGCTCCTATGATGTGGTCTTTTCCAGCCTCAGTTTGGACAGTCCATTATCAACTCACCCCCCATCCTCCCTACAAAAATATGTTGTTCTGTTTTAAATCTTGACTTAGAGAAAAGGATTTATCATGATACAAAATAAGCTCTTTTGTTAAGCTTGCTGCCTTGTATTTCTTGGAGAAATGAAAATACTTGTAGATAAATCTTACATTGTGGTGACAAATGGTTGAAAAATTACATGTACCTTCACTGGTATTATCTGTATTGTAACAACTCAGCATTGAGTCATGGAGATACAAGTTCTGTTTTGCTGTATGGCTAGGAAGGCTTAGGGTTTGAATTGTTTATAAAATTTTTTACACTTGCAGTCCAAAAATTTCCAGCGGATATAGACAAGCTTGAAAAGCAAAAAATGATTTTCCTTGGTTGCCTTTCACTGATGCCTTAAAAGTAGCTCATGGATCTGTGAAATCTGAAGACTACAAACCAAAGATGGCTGTGCTGCTGACTGATATTTTTGTTTTTGTTGACTGAGCTCAAGTCATTGAACTTCAGATAAGTTTGGTTAGTCCTTCAAGCTTCCAGAGTACATGAAAAGTGAATTTTAACCCACATTTTCTTCAGCCAGATTTATTGAGGTTAATTGTGTGCCCGTGAGCAGGGCAGACTGCAGGAGATGAGCCACTGGACAGCCACTGGACAGCCCAGTGCTGGTGGAGAGCAGCCCAAGGCTGCTCCATCTCCTGCCACCACAAACAGCCACAGAAGGACAGAGACACAGAGGGCTGGAGCACCAGAGCTGGCTCCTTTCCCACAGTTACACTGGGGAAGTATAGGAAGTATATGCCTTCTGTCTCCAAGAGGAAGGCATGGTGCTGTGTCATTCTGTGCATGATCACTCTCTCCCTGGGAAAAAACATTTTCTGTTTGACTTATCAGTGTCACTTTCAGCCATATCTGAGCATCCCTAGGAGGTCTCATGTCTAGTAATTTACTGGATTTCTCTTGACTTATGTCCAAAACATCTCAGCAGGTCCCAGTCAGAGGTGCCTGGGAGGTCTCACTATGTCTGAAGGTCTCAGTCACTGAAATGTGGAGTAAATCATGCTGGGAAATAACTAAGCTTCTTACAATTTTCCTGAGTAGTTGTAGTTGCAAAGTGGGTAAAAATTGCTCCATGGCTGTCTGTAGCAGCACTTGTGTGCCAGAAGCAGAAATAGCCTATGAACCTAGCACAAATGTGCCCTGGCTAACCAATGCAGGCATGCCCAGAGGTACTGAGGGTCCTCATGAACATGCCTGCATGAGAAATGTTGGGCATGGATGGAGCCTTGCTTGCTCTGCTACAGCACAGGTCACTCCCCTGTTATGGGGGTTGGTGCTTGCTTCCTTGGAGAGGCCAAATCACTCCTAAAAAATTCACTTCTAAATTATGGGAGTTCTCAGTAATCAGAGAGGAAAGATCAATACATTGCTGTCCACACAATCACAAATCACTCTCATCTGCAGCTCCAGGAGGAGTTTCCTGGAAGGACCAATTTATTCTGAGACCCATCTGACTTTTTACCAGGGCTGTCAGTGCCTAAAAGCAATGTGCAGATGGCAGGCAGAGAGTGTGCAGGTAGCTTGTTTGGTCTGGTTTTTACAAGTTGAATATATTTTGTGGTAAATAAACACTTTGTGGCTTTTCTAGGCTCAACATATGTCATGCTTTTCTTTCAAGTTAATTTTTCCTGTTTTGCTGCTGCAGAGTCCTGAGGTGTTTAGGAATTTATTGCAAGACTTATTCTCATTCTACACACCTGATCCATTTTTTCTCTGCTTTTCTTTTTTCTCCTTTGTTCCATTTCAGGTTTTCCATAGCTTTTCCTATACTGTTCTCCCCACTTCCCTGTGTTCTTCAACCCCTCGTAGCACTGACCTTTCATTAAGAGACCAAGAACAATTCTGCCTCTTTCTCTTGTGCAATTGAGACATTTTAATCTATATTTTGTATAGATGAGATATTCTACCATTTCCTTTATTCTCCCTCAGTCTTTTCCTCTTTCTTTGGAAGGGCACAGGTCTGGGAATATTGAGAGTGATATTTGGCAGCACTAAGATGGCAGAAGAAAAACAGGGAGGGAGTATGTAGATATCTGCTAAGTGGTTAACGTTTATAGCTGGGGGTGTTCCTCATTTGCTGCTTTTGTTTTTGTTCTCAGTTTTCCATGGATTAAAAGTGTTTGGCTCATTGACACCTTCAAGCATTCCTTGGAGATTTTTAATTTCTTGAGCAGTAAGTTAGAAGTCATTGTGCTATGAGTGAAGACAGGCTCAATCAACAACAACAGGATAACAACTGAATGAATGCATAGGTCTTCATCACATCCCTCTTAAAGTCATTTGTTTTTCTGGTTGGAAAGTCATATCCCTCTCAATTGCTTTTGTCTAGAAGATGTTCAATATCTTTCTTCTAAACCAAATTCTTCAATTTATTTAAACCAAAGTGAAACATGTCAATCCTCTCAAAACCAATGTTTTTCAGCTTGATTTCAAATGGAAACTAGGTTTAGCAGAGGGTTATGTCATATGTCTGTCTGTCTGTTGCTCATCTAAGACCTTGCCTGTACAAGCCTGTTTGAAATCATAGACTGATTTCAGTTCCACATGGACACACAGAGAAGTGTCTGATGTGCTAGATTTCTACGAAAGTCATGAAAATTGTCATCAGCTTTGACAAGAAAGGCTCAAATTAGTGGTGTCTGTGTGGGAAGGAAGGGTAGTATTAGGCAGTTTCTGGCATGCAGAGCCATCAACATCCTCACATTCACCAACTACACACCTACGTAATTTTGGTTGGAGAATCTGAATTTGTGTCTCTAAGCCTGTCTCTGTGCAAACTGCTTCTGTTTTGAAAAGAGCTTGGGGGGATCTCTCTGGGACTAGCTGCAGTGCAATGTGAGGCTCCAGGTGAGATGATAGTGGAGCATGTTCAGAAAACAGCAGAATAAGCAGTATAACAACATCAATATGTCTTTCTAGCAGGGTAATGAGCCTTTGGCTGTTCAAAGAGAGCTTGGTGTTCTGTGATGCAGAATTGTTCTGCACTTCTCAAGTGCTCTGCTTTGGCAATCTTTTATTATCTAACAAATATTAAACAAATCTAAATTATTCATGACAATGTTTTGAAATTTCTGTTCATGAGAAATATTCTGTCCCAGTGAGTGCCATAGGGACCTCAGTGGAAGTTCCCTGAATGGGACCTATGTAGTTCAGCTTAAAAAGGCCTTGCAGGATCAAGCCCATGCTAGAAGAACCTAGTAGTGACAGCTGAAGAGAATGGTCTAGTTTGGTGTCAGCCTCTGCCCCAGGCACAACACACACCTACTGATTCTCTGAAATCCCATTCTTATTTACAAAGCTTCTAGGTTAAATGCTGCTTTGAAACACCTCTCCTTAACCTAGAGTCATACAATGTATGAAATGAAACAGTTGCTTCAGTGCATTGAATTAGCAGAACTGCTCCATCTGAATTGTCCTGCAATGTTGTGTATTAAGGAGTGTGGGGAGAGAAGAAGAAAAATCAATGTTTCCTAGCAGGGCCAAGTTACTCAATGAGCCAAATAATAAGCTTGGTACAGTTACAATCAAACTGTTTTATTTTTCATAGTCATTCTCACATTTCTCTAGGGCCTTGATATTGCTTCAGATGGTATTGAGAAAAACCTGGACAGGTGTGTTCTGTATGTGTGTATCTGCCTTGGAGTGAGCTGATTCTACAGGCTATAAGACCATAATTTGAAATTCACTCCAGAATTTTTCTGACACATTTTGGCTAAGGACAATGAATAGCGTGCATAAGACTATATAAAGCTATCAGCAAATTTGGAAGAACTATTATTTGGAAGAACTATTGCTTTATAGGTTAGAAGAATCACTGATGGTCAAATTCCATGTCTTTGTTACCACACTGAGGAGCCCTTTATTTGTAAAGCAATTTTCACTTGAGTGACTCCTGTGGTCATATCTACACTAGGCCAAGTGTCTGAGCTTTGGTTGTATTCTGGGACCATGCTAGCCTTGTTGACTCCATCTATCTGTATAAGGTTTTATAAATAATGTGTTTTTTCTCTTTGAAAGGTTGGAGAGGCAGGAAGGCAGAGTCAGTGTACTCTAGCAGGAAAGAAACTCTAGAGAAAACCAGATGGGCTGAAGACCCAGTATTTACACTCCCTGTATGTCATGGAGGTATGTCATGCTAGCTCTAATCTGGTTCCATTGATTGAATACCCTATAGCACGTGGATTTGCATCAGGTGTCCTCCTGGAGTACATAATTCAGTTTACTCTACTCTGACAGGGAATTCCATTTGTGAGGCCCCATTCCTTTGGCTCCCAGGCGCCTTAAATGGGACAATGGGGAGATTCAGTCCAGAAGAAGGCATTTTAGTTGCAATGTAATGCTAATGGAGGTGCACTTTAAAGGTCTGTTCAGGGTAAGTGGTGGTTGGGTGATGGCCTGTGCTGCATAATGCATCTATCCCTCCCCACAGCTGCTTAGGGCTGCTCTACTAATACCCAGACATGATGGCCAAAGCAGGGAATCAGATGAGATGAGTGTGTTCCAAAAATACATAAAGCATAATGGTCTCTGCATTTTTGCCAGCTAGCTGAGGTCTTCAAGGGTTTGTTCCTTCAACAAAAGCTGGAACAAGAACATTACTGTTCTGCTTTTCACTAGAGGAGAGCATCCAAGGTCAAGAAACTGCAGCTGCATCTTCTCAATGTACATCTGAAACCTGTTCAGACAACACAGAAAATGAAGACTCTCTAATCTACCTCAGACTGAACAAAATCTTTCTTTCTTTTTTTTTTTCTGTCTCCATCTATGTCTTCTCATTGGAGTGAAGCATTATACCCTGTTGTGGGAGCAATTACAGATAAAATAAAATTTTGTGAAAATTTACCTCAAATAAATCTGATTCTTATGATTGCTTGTTTTCCTTTATGCCATGATCCCTTCTCCAAATGAACACTATTAGGCAAGAACCCTGTCAAATGTGAATAAAATTCTATTTTCTCTCTCTTCCACATTGTCCATTTTTTAGCTCATTTGATTTTTAATTCTAGGTTTATCAAAGCTCTCCCCAGTCTCAATCAACATTATTAACACAATCTCATCTATTTTCCTGATTCATAAATATATATGATGACAGACACCTTTGAACTACCTTCTGTTTAAGGTTTGATCATTTCAATCAATTTTGGTTTTTGTTAAGACAGAAGAACTCACTCTTCTCTCAAAGCTGGACACACCAACATGCTTTTTAAGGTAAAGTGGAAGTAAATTTTGCTGAGTTTTTCAAATTCCATGTAAACAGTTAAAATGTTAGATACTGATGACAATGACATATACATGGTGGAAAAAAATATTAGCTAATAATATAACCTACATCAGATTATGTCTTAGTCATTAGCTTCACAAAAGATATTAAAAACCTCTCATTTGTCATTGCTACTTCTTATTTCAATCTTTTTCAAACAATTCTATATCTAGCAAATGACAAATGCTAAATAAAGACCCAGTCAATCCCACTCCTATTCTCAATGGCTTTTTTTCGGGTGTCTTTCCCTCCTTTTTCACTATACAGAGGATTTGCTCCCTCTCATTTAAATTCAAGGTGGAGGAATATTCTTCTTAGTAATATTAAGCATACATCATTCTCAGCCCATAAGATGATGCTAATTAAATGTGTCTGGCAATCCATTTTTTAAACAACAAAAGAAGAAAAACAAAAGAGAGGCAAACCTCCACTTTGTTTTTTTTTTTTTTTATGGTAAAATCGTCAGTAACTTTTGGATGACGAAAAAATATAGGAATAATTTAGGAGTGCAGAACCACCCTATTTATTCTAATTCCCTGACCAGGATGTCACAAAAATGACAAGCTAAAGGGGACCACAGACAGGCAGAGTTTCATGCATGTAAAAGTTAACAACATGAAGGTACATTAACAGATGATCTGCTTCAGAATGAGGTTCTGTTTAACCCAGTCTCCAGCAAAGGCCATCAATACCAACACAGGGAAGAGTAAGGGCAAAGCAAATGTACATGGTCCATCCCAAAGTGCTCTCCAATCTCTGCCAATCTTCTGAACAGGAATGTCCAGGAGTATCCTGAGCTTGACGTGGTGTTTTATATTTAGCAATCCTCAACAAAATTTGATTCTGGTACTTGTCCAGTCTCTGGCTAATTCCATGTTAACTTTTGGCATCTGCAACCTCCATTAGCAAGGTGCACAGCAGATTCACCTTCTAAGATCCCTTTGGCTACATGGCAGACCAGCAGAAAGTCTGATGGCTGCTGAGAGTGGCAGATTTATTAGAGCTGGTGTTAGATTGGATTGAAATCTAATCCTCAGACTGGAAAAGAATCTAAATAATCAGCTCACTCTGCCCTTTTTGAACCACTGCAAGCTCACAGGAATGACATCTGGGAGCAAAAAAGAGCTGCCCCAGCCTTAGACTCTGGGTGCCCCAATCTTTTCTTCTTTTTTTCTGCCTGGGGCAGTAGGTCACTGCTGTTGTCAAGCATAGAGGTGTCACCCCCCAGCTGATGCCACTGGTGATAGCTGTAAATGTTCCAGAATGTGATGTGTGTGCACACAAAAAACAGTGTCTGGGCTGAGACAACTCCCCAGCTTCTGCAGCTGGGTGATACACAGGGCAAAAATTGCATGATGCATGTTGTGACCTACACACTGCCTCATGCTGCTCACCACTGCAGTGTCCTTTGTCTTAATGGTTATTACAGTGTCTGGACACTTGAACTGCACTGAGCTCTGGGTCTTGAAAAAAAAAAAAGGTGAGGGAAGAAACCTAGTGGCATTGTTCAATCTGCCTCCCTGCACAGGGAGATGTGTTCCCTGCAGCAAATGTGATGGTACTCACAGTTTTACATGTCTCAAGTAATTGTGCTTTCACATTTCCCTTACAAGACTATTCAACACTTCCAAGTAGCTCAAGCTTTTCCTGGCATTCTGTCTAAATATTCCCTTCTTAATCTCATCTCATTACCTCCTAAGTAATTGTATTCTGTCCTTTGGGTCTATTCACTTTGCACATTTACAGATTGCTACCCAGTTCCCCTGAGTCTAAGCCTCACTATGAGGCAAATGACACATTTTTACATTTGAAATCTTTCCTTCAAACTATCCCCAATTACTTTTGCAATCTCTCATACTAAGGTAATCTATATAGATAGATGAGAAGATAAACTTCTGGCTTTAGAGGCTTGCAAATTATCTTGCCTTCTTCCCTCCTTATTTAAGCTCTTGTCCCACACATATTCATATGAATGCTCCTTTGAACTCAAATACTCTTTAAATGCCTTGAGCTTGTGAGGTTGGGATCAATACACAAAGTAGAAACAAAAAGGAAATGGAAAGTAAAATACACTGGGGGGAAAAAATCTCCAAAACTCAAAAGGCCTGCAGTCTGTTGTTAAGGGAGACTTTTCAAGTGTTTCATAGTCTGTGGCCGGTTTCCATTTTTCAGATGTAACAAGTTAAAAGTATTCTTCCTTTTTTGAATTTCCACTTGATAGAACAAACCTAATAATCCTTCTTCATTTATTGCCTTTTTTTTTTTCCATCCAATTCTGAAAATAGCTCTTCTCCCTTCTCTCACCTAAGATTGTCTGTGACATGCTTACATGATTGTAAGTGATTTATCTTTCTGGTCTTATTTTCATCTTCCCTGAATGGCTTCCAGTTCACTGTGAATTATTTGATAGTATGGCAAAATGTAATCTATGCTTGCCATTTCCCTGGCTTTCCAGCAAATGTTTTGCTGGACATGAAATATGGACATCCTAGAGAGAAAGGGATGTTGTATGGTTATGGTGTTCATCCAGCTCCCTACAGGCTTGAGAGAGCTGTGTTGTCTTTGCAGGAATGTGGTCAGGGATATTTTTTGTTTCTGCCTCCATCTGGAAAGGGCTGGATTGCATGGCTGCTGGCTGGTCAGTGTGGCAGGCAGTCCTGGGACAAGGTCTGCTTTCCAGACACTGCTTAGAACCCATCGTTCCAGAGAGGTGCAGGCTAAGCCCAAACACTTGTAGCTCACCACAGTCTAAATGAAGAGTTAGGGAATTCTCTCTCTCACCCTGCTGGGCTGTGCTGCTGCTTGCTGCCTAGAGATCTCACTGCTTAAAAATTATCTTGGTTATGACTAGACATTGCAGGAGTGCTTGAGATGGATCAAAATATTTGGAAGACTGAAGGTATCTTAATATAGGTGTAGAATATAAGGCATCTATTTTGCTATTCATATTTGATTTTATACTTTTAAACTGCTTGAATAGCTGGAATTATTATGTGGATATGATTTAGCAGCCCTGATTTCCTATCTTTGTTGGGCAGAGAAAACAAGAGTAAAAGAAAATTTGCATCCCTAAGGAGTACAATTTCTCTTCCTATGGTAAACATTTGTTGCATTCAAGGTGAATGCCATTTACAGTTCTCTGTTTTGTTTTGAATGTGGCTGGTCACCCATTTAAGCAATGCCAAAGCTAAAACACTTGTGGTTGCACAAGTTTTCGTGGAGAAAATACCAGATCAAATAAACCTGAAGGTGTTTTAGGTTTGCTTGGTTCTCAGGTGCTGTGGGCTTGCGACTGCTGCTGTCCATCACTGTAATAGTCACAAGGTGAAGCTGACTCGCCAGGGATGCCGTGGATGTCTGACTCCAGAAGTGCTCATCCTGGTCTGCGTGCCCATGGCGCTGTCGGGGAGCGCAGCCCCGGGCTGGGCTGGCACAAGCCCATTGCGTGACAAGCCCGCAGGAGCGGGGCAAGGGGAGCTCCCGGGAGAGCCGGGGCTGCTGCTGGAAGCCAGGGAAGCAGAAGCGCCGCCGGCTCCCCCAGACCCAGCGGGGCTGCGCTATTTTACACCGGCTGAGGGTTTAATCTTGAGCTCGAAGCACGGCTTAGAGCTGAGTGAGAGCAGCGCTGCTAAATGCCTTCCTGTTTAAATGATTAACTCAGCGGCTGAAAGAATATAAAATATTTATGATATGGAGGAAGCAAACGCTGTTGCTAAAATGAAGCACGGTTGAAATAAGGATACGGAGGGAATCTGAGTCTTCTCCTCTTTCCTTTCCCTGAGCCCAGCCTGACTTGCCCTGACACCATGGGGTAACTCCAGTGCTTCCCACTGATTTACACCAGTGTAACTGCAATCAAAACTAAACCCTTTTCTTCAGCTGTTTAACAACTGCAGTTGTTCAGCCCTTTTAAACACGAATGAGGAATAAGACGATTGGGAAATTCCTCTCCACAGCTCCTTGCCTAGCCCAGATTTTTACAGGGCCCTTTGGCCACCAGCAGCTGCCTCTCTCCCTGGCTAAGCCCATGGTTTTACATCAGGCCCCTCCGGTGGGTCAGGGGAGGCTTTTGCCACTGGAAAAGCTCTGCAGCCTCTGTCCTGTAGCCTCCTAGTGTCACCCTGTTGTCAGGTGCTCTAGCAAACGTGTATGAATGAATACTTCTGAGTATGTGCCTTTGTGAAATCCACACTCCCCAAATAACCTAGAATTAGTCTAAAAAACACCCAAACTCGACCAACTCTGTGTGACAGAGGTAGTCAGAACGTGCCACGTCACAGCATCACCAGAACTGAAGGATACTCTGTGTGCTCATAATTCCAGCTACCACTAAGCCACAGGAGTCAATCATTTTACAGTTTGCCATTGCTGTTTCACATTTCCATGCCTTAAGGCATTTTAAAAGCTCTGCCTAACTCTCCTGGCTTCTGTTGAAAGCAGAAAGTGTTGGACTGGCCGTGTACCGTGCAGACACGTCAGACCATGCTCTCCAGTCTGTTGTGGTGAAGCCTTGGTTCACAGGGAGTGGCACAGTTAGCTCCAAATCACATCATGGGCAGCCTTAGTTCAAAGGCTTTATTTTTAGTTAATTTTTAAAATGGATTATTTCTACTTTTTTATATAAATCAAATATAAAGCAAACGGAATAAATTGTTTTTCAAGCCCACAAAATCATCTTTCAGCTCTCTTTACTATTTAATGGGACTGTTAGTAGTGAAAGGCTATGACAATGACTAAACCAGACAGCTGCAATATAAGGAATTTTTACAAGTTTTCCAAGGTTTCTGATAGGAATTCCCTAGCAAAGAATTCTGTTTTGAAGTTCCTATGAGGAATAGACCAGTTTATACAAAAGTATTATTGTTGAAACACTTGTCTTCTTTCTGTATATATATATTTAAAAATCCATATTTCTGCATGCCAGTGAGTGTTTGCCTGCATCTCAGTGGCATGGTATAACTCAGGGAAAGGCTACAACAAGAAAATAAAGGTTTGTGTAGGGATGCCCACACAGCCCCTACCCTTGAAAACCATGCAGAGTGACTGCACAGGAGGATGCCAGGGGTACCCACACCTGGAGAGGTGCATTTGAGCCCAGGGACCATCCTCACTGGTGTCTGTGTGCTTTGTCTTGTTCTGTGGAGAGACCTTGTAATCCAAACAGTGGGTAGGTGTGCACATGGAAGTGTGTGTTTGTGCAACCAACACTCTCCTGGGTTAGCTGTACAAGGGTGATTTGTTATCTGCAGGTGTGTAATGATATTTTGTGTTTAGTATTGCAATTTGTCTGCTGCATCACTGATACCAATCCTGAAGTAATTCACTCATTGCCAGTTAATTATGCATAGTTTATAAATAAATAAGGTACTTTACTTCTGATTTAGTGTACACCACATGAGCTGAGCATTTTTTTCCTGTGGCAGGTGCACATTTTGTGTAATTTTGGGCAGAAAATACATTACTCTCTCTTTTGTAATTACAGTTATTATTCATATAAGTTGAGAACTAAAAACTATTCACTAAATGTAGGGCAAGGCATATTTTACATCCCTTTTCACTAAACATACCATGTAGACAAATGAAGCAAAATGGATGCACACTTTCTCTGAGGTTAATTTTTTTAATCAGGTACTGCATTTTGAAATTCTATCAATGCTGGTACAGTCCCTGTTAACCTGATAAGCCAATACCTGGCAATTTAGACAGTGCAGGCACAGACTAACACAGATGCTTCACTGCCATCCAGATCCTCTGTCCCTGGCAGCAGAGCTCAGGCTTTGCCCAATCCAACCACTACAAGGGGTTAACTGCAAAAGTAAATAAGTGACACATGAGGAAATATAACCAGGTGCCACAATAACAAGAAACTGTGCCATGCAGATTTTTTTGTCTCTTGAAGAGTAAGAGATTTGTGATGAATCATTTAGTCTTCATTTTCCATCTCTATTTCCACACACTGCTTACCTGGTCTATTTAAAGCATTCTTTCAAGCAGATGAGAACCTGGTTTTGATATATGCCTAGTTTTAATTCAACAAGAAGTATAATGTGTATAGGTAGTATGTCACATATTTTGTCCCTTTTAAAGCTCTAGAAATAGCAATTTCTTTGCCCAGCTTGGTCTACAATCTCATTAGACAACTATCAATTGAAATCTAATGGATTTATGGGTCTATCATCTTTAAAAAAAGTTTTAAGAAGCCTAGGCAGATTTTGGACTTGTATCTACATTTCTTGTTGTGTTGCTGATGTGTTTTTATTTTATTTTTTGTGAGCAAAGGCATTTGCCCAGGAGGTGGTCCTAAGTTGAGCATCTAGGTCTCTCAGGTTGGAGGTGGGTATGAGGTAATATGTGAGAACACAAAAACACCCTTTTTGAGAATAGTTTTCTAAGATGTAGGAAATTATGTCAGAGATATGAAAGTGATTTTCATGGTGGAAGAGCAAGAGAGCCATAAAATATTTTCAGCATATTCATAATGAAAGTAGAAAAGTATGTGAATAGTGAGGAAGCAAAGTCTTCTGACAAAATTATTTGATACAGTCAAATCTAAAGTTCATTTCAAAGGTCCATCAGAATGTCATAATCTTAATAGATTTAACTATAAAATGAAAGATGGAGCTAAAGGTCAGTGCATGCAAACTAAGGCTCATAGGCCAGAACATATTTAATGATAAATATGCAGTGGTAGGGTATAAAGTATGTCTACCAAGGAGAAATTTCTTGAAGTCCCTGCTGTTATTTCTAAAAAAACCCACTAGCTCAGTGATAAGTGACTGGGGGAGGAGGGGTGTGTGTGTGTGTTAGGAAATTACTAAGAAAGGAACTGATAAATAGAAAAAATATTATGCTACCATGTTGATCTCTGATGTAGACTTGACTCTGATCACTGCACAAAAGGGTATAGGACAAGTGAAAAAGATAAAGGAAAATGTCACAAGCATGCTAATATCTATGGAGTTGCTTCCAGGCAATGAAAAACTGCTAGGAAAAAAAAAATTAGAGAAAGTGCTTCTCTACTTGGGAAAGGAAAGAAGAAGAGGGCTACAAGAGAGAAATATAAAATCATAACTTATATGGAAGACATGGAAACAATAGAAATATTCACCTTTTTTCACATGAGCTTTAGAGGCACTCTGTAAAAATTGAATCACAGAATCACAGGACTTACTAGGCTGTAAAATACCTCTGAGATCATCAAGTTCAACAAATGACTGAACACCAGGGTGTCAAGACCATGGCACTCAGTGCTACAGCCAGTCTTTCCTTAAACACCTCCAGGGACAGCGATTCCAACACCTGAAGTTAAGTTTTAAATTAAAATAAATATATTTTTACACAGCTCGGAATACATTTTTTGATGTCAGATGGTGTCAAGGAAAAATGTACACATGGATTCAAAAGGAATTCTTTAAATTATTCAGAAATAAATCTATTGTTGGCTATTAACTGTAACACCTTGAATGCAACCTTAATGCAGAAAGGCCCCCAACCATCAACATCCAGAAGCTGGGAAGGATCACCATGTACTTGCTGTCTGTCTTTTACTCTCTCATTTTTTGAACTCTGGGAAAGACTAGAGAGACAGAAAGATATGCATAGCTTTAGGAAAAGATCACGTTGAATTATGTTACTACATTTATTGTACTTCCTTGGCAGAAAAAAGGGAGCTGAAAGGATGGAAAATTCCTTTCAATATGCAGGTGTTTGAAGAGATTCTTTGGGCCAAGCTTGACCTCAGGGATTCCTTCAGTCTTATCATGGTCCAGATGTCAGGGGGATGAGGGTGTCTCCCCCCTCACTTCTGGTGCTGCAGATCATCCCTAAGTAAGTATTATCTCTGAAATTTCAGAGCCATTGGTGACTTAAAAGCACAAACCCATTGACAACTAAGTGTGACTTAGTGATTTACCACCTGCATGTCATGCTCAGATATCTGTTGCAACAAGTCTGCCACTGACACGGAGTGAAATCTGCAAAGAGCTGCTTTCCTCCATAAAAAACTCAGTTTTGTTTCTTCTGTCAATCATCACCAAAAGCAGCTAATCCCCACCCCACAATACCACGTGCTTGCCCATGGCTTTACTTCATATCCCACATAAATTGAGAGCAGTTTCCTTATTGTAGACAAAACATTTGCCATTATCTCATTTGTCCTAGCAACAAAAATAATGATGTATATTCAACCTGTCATACAAAATGGTCTGGAAATGCTTTACAGATACTAAAAAAAATTTGAAAACAAACAAAAAAAAAAAAATCTAGATGGGCTGTATGAGAAGACAAAAGAAAACAAATAGGTCTTCCTTGGTTTTTCAGCTGGAATTTCAAAGCATACCACGTTTCTTTCCAAACCACATTTTATTCTTTTCAAAGTATTTGGAAGATCCAAAGTGACATGTTTCTTCTGGATGTGATATTGCTTTTATAAGGATTTACTTGCTATCATTTTTTCTTTTGCCTGATCTTTTAAAGTTTGTAAATTCACCCTACTTACCCTATACCTAATTCTAATGAAAAACTAATATGATAAAAAATTGTAAGAGCCTGGAATACTTAGCCACAGTTTTAGAACACTTTTAATGCCATTTTTTTCTGATACTGTATTTTTAAAGTTTTGGTGCATAAATGGTTGTGATATATATGCTGTCTTTGTGAAATCAACTGTATAAATACATTTATCAATACAGAATATCAATACAGGTGCAGAAATACAAAATGTGAATATGGAAATGTGTGCTTATTTCATATGTAACTTTTGACTGTAATTTTAAATTTTTTTCCCCTTAGAGGAGTGCATGAAACCATTAGGGCAGCCTGTGTCTCAAATAATTGCTACCTTACTCTCTATTTGCTTGTGGCTTTATGCACATCCCCTAGCAAGGTCCGTTTCTGCATGTCCTGTAGCAAGGATTGCTGGGGAGCTGCAATGTCTCAAAGATCTGCTGTTAGTGGCATGGAGCAGAGCCAAATATGTGCCTGTCTCTGTTCTGCATCACCATTCCTTACCCCTGCTATTTCCATACATCACCTGAAAGAGGTCCTGCCAAATGCCATGGCCAGGGCAATGGGGAGAGGTGGGCAGGAGGCTTCCCAGGCTCTGTTCACCCACACAGGCTAAGGCTCAGCGCCCTTTTCCTGAACTGGAGAGTGCTTTCTTGCTTGTTCAAACATTTTTTATTCTGTCTTGTCATTTGCAGCTGCATTACGCATTCCTATTTACCTTCATTGCATTCCTCTCCTGCTCTAGTAAATCCTCTTTCTCTGGAACTGAGAAAACAAAACAAAACAAAAAATTCGTTTCACTGTTTTGAAAAATGTCCACAGGTAATTTAAAAATACTGAAATAAAATATTTTTAATCCAATTCAAGACTTGTTTCCTTTTCATTTTCATCCAGAACTGATTGTTGAGTTTGCTCAAAATTAGAAATACTTTTGGTCTTCTCCATCAGCCAGTATTTGCTGTATTTACTGTGGAAAAAACCCATGCTAATCTCACCCTTAGCACTGATTATGCATGGCATGACAGGTGGCTTCTTAAAATGGAAATACACTTCACTTTCCTAAAGTACTCCTAGAAATGGAATAGTTTAAAAATCTAATCTCTTCTCACTTTAGCCTGGTAAATGTCCCAGTGTCTTCAGAGGGCTCTGAATTAAAACCTTGCATATTTCTTTCCTTTTGCTGTGAGTCTGTCAAATGAAAAAGTTAAATTGATTCCAGTATGATACAGATTATATGTCTTGCATGCACCACATATTTTCAGTATGTTTAATGGAAATATTTCTTATACAAGTGAATTATCTTGATTTTTGAGTCACTTTCTACTCAAAAAGAAAAATAAATCAAGAGAGACACAATTAGCACCTTTCAATTAACAGTGAAAATTTAATTCCATGCCCTCCATTTCATACAGTAATATTCAGATATGTTAATTTAGAACTAACTCAGAAAACAGAAGATAAAATATTTATGTTGTAAGTGTTGTGAACCGGCAATCAGGGAGGAGGGAAGGTAGTTCAAACAAAACAAATTTCTCATAAAATATACCTGTGGGGACATAAGGATCTTAGACTGTTGTTGGAAAAACTGAGTTGCAAAGCCATAAATATTTTCAGCTTTGATAGGAAGCCAGAACCTTTTTATGCAGGAACGTCCATGCAATGTGGTAACTGAAGATCAAACACTTCATCTCTTTACCAGATGCCTTCCAACTTGGAATATTCTATGACTCTATGATCTTGTATAGTCTGGTCTCACCAGCTAGACTGCATCCTCCCATCATTTGAAATAATTTTGTTTCCCTATTCCCTGTCAGCAAAGGATTATAAATGCTTTCCAATCTTAATCTTAAGTAATCAGATAACAGACAGAGTGGAATCAATATGATGCATATGAAATTCTATTTCACAGAATTATTATTAATATTTTATTATTTAAATATGAGGTTTCTGTTAAACATGATCCAAAATCTATTAAAGATAAAAAGACTTTTTCAACTGTCTTTTTTTGCATCACAGTTTTAACAACATTATACTGTTGCTTCTAGCTATTAGTTTGGCTTTTCACAGTATTTTATCATTCTAGCAATGTGATATCTTGTTCAGTTCTTTGCCCACACGAGAGAAAAAGTATAAGAAAGCCCCAAAGTCTGGAAAATATGGAAAATTTAATGAAGTATTTATGTGGGAATTGGTTCATTTAGAGATGAATGGATCATGACCTGAAATTTTACTCTTTTTGCAGAAGAAAATAAATGAAGGAATTATAAACAAGGAGTGTATTTTTAGAAGTAAAAGTAACTGAACATTGGAAGAACTTACTTTCAAAAGGGATTCAGACTTTTGGAAGTCTTTATTTCATAGAATCCTAGTATGGTTTGTGTCAGAGGGTACCTTAGTAATTATTTCTTTTGAACTCCACTGCCTTGAGCACAGACACCTTCCATCTGATCAGGTTGTTTAAATCCCCAACCAGCCTGGCCTTGAACATTTCCAGGGATGGAGCATCCACAGCTTCTCTGAGCAACCAATGGCAGTGACTCACCAGCCTCACAGGCAAGAATTTCTTCCTGACATCTAATCTAAATCTTCCAGTGTGAAGCTGTTCCCCTTGTCCTGTCATTACATGCCTACATGAAAAGTTTCTCTCCCACTCTCTTATAGCCCCTTTCAAGTACTGGAATGCTGCTCTAAGGCCTCCCCAGTCTTCTCTTTGTCAAGGTTGAAGAACCCCAGCTCTCTCAGTCTATTTTCATAGTAGCCCTCCTTTGGACCAGGCCTAAAAGGTCCGTTTTTTTATTTTTCTGGGAGCCCCAGAGCTGACACAGCACTCCAGGTGGGGTCTCAGCAGGGCAGAGGGGCAGAATTCCCTCCTTTGCCCTGCTGCCCACGCTGCTTTGGATGCAGCCCAGGACACCACTGGCTTCCTTGGCTGTAAGCACACTCTGACAGGTCACATCAACCTTCTCATCAATCAACAGTCCCAAGTCTTCCTCCTCAGTGCTGCTGTCATTCCATTCTCCTCCCAGCCTATATTTGTGCTTTGGATTATTCCAGCCCAGGTGCAGGTCTTTGCACTTGGCCTTGTTGGCCATCATGAGATTGACAGGGTCCCACCTCTCAAACCTGTCCTCTGGAAGGCATCCCTTCCCCCCAGCATGCTGGCAGCACCACACAGCTTGGTGTCAGCAAACCTGCTGAGGGTGCACTCAATGCCACAGTCCATGTCACTGACAAAGGTCGAGTGGCCCTGGTTCCAATACTGACCCCTGAGGAACACCCCTCCTCACTGTCCTCCCCTTGGACACTGAGCCACAGCTCTGTGAGGACACCACACATTCAGTTCCTTATCCACTGAGTGGCCAACCCATCTGTGCAGAGACAAGGATGTAATGTGGAACAGAGTCAAGTGATTTGCACAGGTCCAGGTATAGGACACCAATTGCTTTTCCCTTGTCCATCAATTCCATCACCCTGTTGTAGAAGGCCACCAGATTTGTCAGGCACATTTTGCCCTTAGTAAAGCCATGTTGGCTGTCACCAGTCACCTCCTTAACTTTCATGTGCATTAGCACATTCCAGGATGATTTGTCCCATGATCTTTCTGGCTACTCAGGTGAGACCGAGTGGCCTGTAGTTCCCCAGGTCTTTTTTTTTTTTTTTTTCTGTTTTAAAAAAAGGGGTTTATATTTCCTCTTTTCCAGTCCGTGGGAACTTTGCTAAACTGTCACTACTTCTTAGAAGGGATGGATAGGGAGGGGCTCAGCCACTTCTGCAGCTGTCTCAGGATTCACAGATGCACCTCATCGGACCCCACACACTTGGTCACCTCCAGGTTCCTTAGACATCCTTGAATATGACTTTTTCCCACAGCAGGTGGTTCTTCATTCTCCAAATACCTGTTTTTGCCTTCTGAGACTTGGGTAGTGTGGCTTGTGTCAGTAAAGATCAAGGCAAAAAAATTGTTGAGTTCCTCAACCTTCTTCGTATCTCAGGTAATCAGGTCTCCCATTTCCTTTTGATTGAATTCCTTTCTATATTGAATTCTACCAGGGCCAGATTGAATTCTAACAGATCTATCAAGGATCAGATCTAACTGACCCTTGAATGCTCAGGCAATTTCTCCATATTCCTCCCAGGTTGCCTGTCCTTATTTCCACCTTCTGTAGGGTTTTATTTTTTTTTTTTTTTTTGGTGTCTGTGCTTGTCCAGGATCTTGCTCCTTTTTCATCCTTGCAGATCTCCTGGAGTTTTTGCCTGATTTTCTCTTTGTTGGGATGCATTACTCCCAAGCTTGAAGGATGCAGGTGAGGGTCTGTGGTGTGCTATGAGAGGATATGACCAGCTGAGAACTGAGTGGGGAGGGCTGTGAGGAAGAGGAGGAATGCCTGGGATGATCCTGCATACACTTGATTTACTTGTGAGCCACAGTACCAATGTGTATTCATTGCCAGTGATGCTGCCTTCCAAATTATACTTTTTTTTTTTTTTTTTTTTTTTTTTTGAGGGTAGGAAAAAATATGAGGAAAAGAGATCAACTCAGAGTATCATGAGCACTGGAAAGGTTGGGAACAGTCCAGATTTCAAAGAGATGCTTAACTGCATTCTTCAAATATCTCTGTGAAACCCAGTTACACATGACAGAGAAATGGTATACTCATTGTGCTGGGATCATTTCTAACTGGAATTCAGCCAGACCTTTTTAAGCAGAAAGGCGGGCAGGAGCACAATCCTGTCATTAAATGTCCTTGTCATTTTATCTTCATTCCTCTGATTCATTGCAGATGGTGCTTTGGAAAATGTTTTAGTGCCTTTCTCACTTCAATTACCATCAGTTCACACTCAGTTCATAATGGCAGAATAATTGAGCAGGGGACTGGTTCACAATCCTTGTGGATCTTTTTGACATTTACTTGTGGTTCCTCTAATTCTTTATCTTGCAGCAGATTTTTACTTAGAAAATTCAATCTGAAAATGTTTGAAGGTTTGAAAAAAGTGCCAAGACTGATTACTTTGGTAACTTTATTTCAACATTAGATTAACTTTTTATGGATTAAAATGCCATGTCCTAACCAAAAAATTTATAGTAACTATGAGATGTATGACTCAATAAGAAGTTAGCACAGTGTAATTCACAATTTTTTTAAATAGCAAAGTCAAGTTAATAAAACATTATAACAATGTCCTAATACCATTAGAATAGTGCCACTAGACAAACCCTAGGTGCATAAATTATACATCCAAGAATTTATTGCTTGTGATTCCTTGTTCCTCATTTATTGATTCACTTATTATTGATGCATTAATACAAATATTAGAGAGATTTCTAGTTTTATAAGTATTGTAATTAAAGAATGATGATTAGAGAATCAAGAAATTATGATCTTTATAATATTTTGCAGACATGGGGGTGGTATGCAGCTAGTGTGATTCTACTGTGTAATGTAGTTTACTGACCATGATAAAATATTAGATTAGCTATGCCAATAAATTTAAATATTAATAATAATTTAAAATTAAGTAAGAATAAAGATGTTATCAAGACATTTTTGGCAGCATTGTACTTGTTCTTCTATGATAATATTTCTAAATAGTCATCAAAATGTTAATTTTTGCAAAGAATTGGTAACAGTAATTGCACAGTATGGTGATCTGGCAGCCTGTCTAAAAACAAATCAAGAGAGAAATAATTATACAAGACTTCAGAGCTATGGTGCCAAAACCTGAATTAATTTTTGATTCTGGCAGACATCTATTTGCCAAATTAAGGAAAAAACAAGGAGTTTTTTCTGTGTTTGTTGTAAATAATCTAGATGGCTGGATTTGTTATACCTGTGTTTTTGCAAACACTAATATTATCCCTCCTAAAAGTAAGCAAGAAAAATCACCAAAACATACCAGACCAACCATGAATAAAGAGAAATGTTCAAACACAATTTAAGTTATTTTGAAGATACAGTTCAGGTAAGCTTTTCCTAAACTTTGCTACACAGATTTGTAGTTGGATACCTGGATGCCTTTTGCAGTATCACACATGCTCCTGAGAGCAGAATGAGATGGTGTGGCTTATTAGAGGCTTGATTCTCATAACAACAAGAAGTTCACTTACAATTTTCCCTGTTCTTCTTCTCACTGACCTTTGGCCAAAAAGATGGTTAGAGAAACAGGACTTTTTCTTACTTGGGTTATGCAATCCTTTTAGGACTGAACAGACTGTTCTGACATCTGCAATAGTCTGAATACCATCTATTCATGGTGTTCTCTTTGTCTTCAGTGTCACAGACAAGACAACCAGCCTTGGCTAAACCCTCCAATCCTTGCCCTGCTTGGACTGGAGAGAACAGGGGCTCTCTGTCTTCTGTTCTCTTGAACCTCTGCTGATCCACATGCCCAGCAGTATCATGCTAAGAAGATGTTGTTCACACATCTTGAAGGGTCTTTCCAACATTACATTTTCCCTTTGGTGTCCTCACCCAGTCCCAAGGAAGAAGGAGCCTGATGGGGTCCTGAGCTCAGGCAGTGCCACAGGAGCCCTGGCATTCCCAGGGTCCTGCAGGACAGAGGGGCCTCTTGTTTATCCCAAGACACCAATCAAGCTTAGCAGGTGTTGGGCACTGTGGCACTGGAAGGCACAGCATCCTGGCACCACTGACAAACAATTAAATCCACTTGTTGCATTTGGTTTTATTATACTTGTGAATATAAGAACCATCATCCAGCTTTATATTGAGAAAAGGCCTTAAGAATTCAGGCTCTCATTCTGCTTTCTCTGCATCACTTCCATTTCCTCTCATGGCACCTATTCCTGCACAGACACTTGCCCCCTAATTTTTTAAAGCCACTTCTAGGGTGCTTTTCCATCCCCTCTCCATTGTCTCAGCCCCTGTAGTATTTCACACCCAAGGGTTTTGTAGAGAATTCAATTTTGCCCCTGAGTTTTCTTGATTTGTTTTTACTCCTGAGGAATTTGGGATAGGTCAGCTATCCTCTCTAGATGCAAGAAACAGAAATATTCTTCCCAGATAGGAGACATAACATCAGCTGAAATCACGTAACCCCATTTCTTAATATTTTCACCTGGTTTGAGATATCTCATATCTTGGAGTATAAGCTGCTCTCATACCTGTGGACATTTTTTGCAAGAAAGAATAAATTTCAAACTGAGTTCCTTTTCTGCAGCATTCACTACATCATCAGGCTCCTTGTTGTCTGGATTGAAGTTGGATGAGACTGAATTTCATTCCTTTTTTTTTTATTTTTAATTTCCCTGCCTCATGCTTATGCCTAAAAATTCTCCAGGGGCAGAAAGCATCTACAAAACTTTAATGAGGAGAGTAGTCTTGGATGGGGTAAACATTTCCTAACCTAATATTTAAATGTTTGACCTAATGCTCAAAATTAGGTAGAGAATTGGGTAGAAAAATGTACCTCTATATAAACTAAAAATATTGCAGTTCCTTATTCCAAATTCCTTTTCCATTGCAGAGAGAACACCAAGAGGGGCTCATCAGAGGAAAAGGCCTTTTTCTACTATGGCCATACTGTATTTTGGTGTTAATTCTATTTTTTCCAAAAATTAATTGTACAGGAAATTTAATAAGATATTTTAATTCTATATTTATCTGAGCCTAATGTTTACCAATAGACTGTAGTTCTATTCTTGAGAATTTGCTCATGCTTTTAACTATTGCTTGCATGCTATCTTCTTGTTCCCTGTATCTTTTACTCAAAATGTCTATAATTATAACATGAGGCAAGCTGGGGTTTTTTTCCCCTTCAGCTGTACAATATGGGTATATATATAATTATTCTTAATATACATGAATAACGTCTAAAAAATAATCTCAGAGACAACTTTGCATGCCTTTTCTCGAGTTTTTAACAAAAGAAAATAAATATATACAGTAAAACAGCGCTACACCCTTTACCAAAAGGTAAAGGTACAAAAGGGCTGTGTGCTGAATGTCTAAAGCACTGCTGGTAAGGAACCAACACCAAAGAAATACTCATATTCTCCATGCAGTGATACCACCTATGCCACTGAGAAAGTATGGTGATTTAGAAACTGGCCCAGTCCATGGATTTTCAAAAGAATAATTTGACTCGTGAATGTTCTCAGAGAAGTTCCCTGTACAACACACCTGCCTAGAGTGGCTCCCACGCAGAAATACTCAAGTGATTACTCCCACAGTTTTTAATGAGCTATTCATAGAAAAACTCCCAGCTGAAATATGAGGTTTAAATGTTTTGCTGCTCTTTGAAGGAACTTAAATTCTTCACAAAGCTCCTTGGCCTATGTATAGAATTACCTATAGGAAAAAAAGAAGGTGGTAGACACATTATGCATAGATTTTTCAGGAAGCATATTCCATTGACATACAGAGAATATACTGGCTGAGCCTTCTCATACAGGGAGAAAAAATTGTTTCCCTGTGACTTTTTGTATATATTATCAGCTTCACCTTGGGAGCCCAAGTTATTTTTTAATACTTGTCCAATTTTTTCTTTTCAAGGGTGGAGGAAAGGATGGAATGAATGAGTTTACCTTCGATATTTATATTATTTTTACTGCACATGTGATTGTGTCAAGCTGTAAATTCCTTGCTAAATTTTTTAAATCTCTCTGATGTCTGACAAGGAGTTGGAAAAATATAAATGTTAAATTTTATGGGTTTTTTCTGTGTTACTATAGTCTGCAGTTCTATTATAAACTGTCATCTGTAATATAATCAAAGGAAAATTGGTAGGAAACCTTATTGTAGTCCAAGGAACATTCCTTTTTACATGAATTCACTTACTTTAATAGGATTTAGACTGTCTGGCTCAATCTGGAACTTTTAGAAAACTTTTGGAAAGACTGAGTCAGAAAAGAACTGGCTTGTTTATGGGATGTCCCCAAAACTTACCTTGATTTACAGTGATGTATAATGTAAAAGAAGTTGCTTCCCCATTGAGTCAGAGCCTTTCAATCATTAAAAATGTGTCTATGTCATCCCCAGTGCAGTACTTGTCCCTTTCTCATTGCTGACTGACACCACTGTCAGTTTCTAGCTTAAAAAACAAGTAGCAGATTAAGAGTTGTAAAGGGTTGTTTGGCCTCCTTCTTTCTCTTTGCTTTCCTGTCACTGGTTGGTTTCTGGACACAGCTTGCTGTTGGCATAGGTACTGACAGCAGCACAAGGCAGTGTCTGCCCTGGGCCAGACAAGATGGGATGGTTTGAATACAGAATAAAGCTGTTGTCTTTATCCAGAGGAACGTGCAGTTTTTATCTGGAAAGGAGTTCCTTACCCAAGAGCTGTGCCCTGTTCTGGCAAGACTAACCTCTGTCTTGCCTATCTGGATGGAGTGGGACATCAGGACTTGCTGTTCCCAGGAGTGCTGGGACTTGAACTCCTGCTAAGGGCCCAAACCCAACCAGACCATGGACCTCATACCTGAAGAAGGTGCTTGCTCCTGATCTCACTCAAGCCAGAGCATGGGCACCCAGGCAGGAAGCAGAGATGTTGGAGCTGGCTGAGCTTTAAGGACTCTTCCTACCCAAACAGGGATTCTATGACACAAAAAGGTGCTACAGGAACTGCTGTCTTCTAATGCACATGTGTCATTATGGATGAAAACACGGAGTTTTTTAAAAGGGGAGAGTAGAGGGAAAAGCTGGGTTCTGCCTTACCCATCAGAATGACCTGAGCACTTCTCTTGCAAGCTAATCCAGGTTCAAAACACAGCATTGTGCAGACATGCTAGGAGGACCTAGGGGATGTTGGGGAGGTGGAGCCAGGCCTGGGGCAGCACCCAGGTTACAGGGCTGTCATGTCAGCAGTGGGTGCTGTGTTTATGATCCAAAAGTTCCATAGTTGATGGGGCAAGGGAGGTCAGGGACATGTAGGAGATCACAGAATTACAGAATGAGAGAGGTTAGAAGGGAGCTTGTAATGGTAACTAGTCCAACCCCCCTACTCAAGCAGGTCAGCTACAGTTGCCAGGACCATGTCCAGATGGATTGAAATATCTCCTAGAACACAGACCTCACAGTTTCTTTGGATAACCTACCCCATTGCCTGATTACCCTCGCAGGAAAATTGTCTCCTGATGTTGAGACAGAATCTCCCATGTTTGTTTGTGCCCATATCCCCTTTCTGCTGTCACTGGGTTCCACTGGCAGGGGCCTGGCTCCCTCATCTTCATTCCCCCTCTTCAGGTACTTATGTACACTGATAAAATCCACCTGAGTATCTCTGCTCCAGTAAAAAGTTCTAGCTCTCTCACCCTTTTAGGCTGTGAAAGATCCTCCCAGTCCCTGTGTCAACTTTGTGGCCCTCACTGGATTTGATCCAGTAAATCCCATTCCCATTAGATCTCCAGGCTTTCAGCCAGAGACAGAAACATGACTTCATGGATTGCTCACCTTCTGAATGGGCCTGAATTTCTCATACTGTCATGAAGAGAAATCCTGAAGTCTGTCTGGCTGAAACTGCTGAGTGTTTTCAAAGGTATTGGAAGTCTCTCTCCAGTTTCAGGAAGCTTCAGTTATTTTAGGCTGATGGAATTGTTCCCCTTTTTCTTTTGCCTACCCAGAGCCAGGGACCCACGTTTTGGTAAGCCATTGCTGAAGCACCTAATTAGAGAATTAGACTTGGTGGGCTGTGTTTCATGCAAAGTATGAAACAATAGGTAACAGATACCAGACCACAGAGGAGAAGCAGGAGGCAAAAAAATAATATTGGTCTGCAGGTTTGGTCTGCCAGGGTGTAAATTCTTTCATATCTGGGTCACTCCCTGAAACTTCTGTTCAGCAGTAGCTGGAGAACTCTATTATCAGGTTGCTGTGTTTGCTGCTTTCAGAGGTCAGCAAAATCCTGACCCTTATAATGTTTCTCCATAAACTGAGCTCTGCATTTAGAATTGCTGTAGTAGTACAATGAGACTGAGGTCTTTACACAGTCACTCTGGTTTCTAACAAACAAATTTATTTAAAAATACACTTATTAGCATAAAGCTAGTGAACAAGGTTATTTAAGACAGCAGCACTTTTTAAACTTACTTACTTTTTAAACTTATTATCAGTGAGAGTGAAGCTTAACACCATTTTTATTGTATTTCCGTTTTTCTTTTACATAAACATCCTTTGCTTTTCTATTAGCACTAGACTTGCAGTCTCATTCCCATTAATTTATTTCATCCTGAAATTTTTGTGCTGCTGCAACAGCTAGTTTTCTAAAGATTTCCCTATAGATGTAATGTATAGATTATATAAAAATAGTTTATATAATAGATCCCACTAATAAATTGTTTTACTATAAACATTGTTTTGCTGTCTTTGTATATATTATTTATAGAAAATATTAATGTTTTATAAATGTATAAAATACACATATAATATGTATATATAGATTATATAAATGTAGATAACTACATATTACATGCATATAATGATCTAAATTCATTTCCTTACCATTTTTCCTGAGGTCAAGGGCACTGTGGGTAAGCATAAAATTATATTCCCCTTTAAGCCAACTTTTCAGTCCTTCTCTTAACATCCAGCTAGGCCCTTTGCAATGTAATTTGGTGCAGTGAAACTGTTGGAGTAGGTCTGGGTTTCTACTCTCATTTTCTCCTGCTTTTTGCCTGACTTAATTGAAGGCCAGCACATGCTGCCAGCTGGGGTGTGCTCTCTGGAAGGTTTCTTGCTGGTTGAACAAGAGCACAGACTGAAAGGAGTGGTGTGAAGGAGGCAGACCTGCACCTCAGGTGAGATGGCTCTCAGGGAAATGGAGTGCTTGCTTCCATGATCCTGCATGCCACTCCAGCTGAATGGCCTTGGGTCTCCATGGACAAATGAGGTGCCAGGAGCAGGAAAGGTGTGATTCATTTGCTACCTGCAGCCCCTGTCTCTGGGTGCTGGAAACAGCCATTGGGTCAGGATTCATTCCACCCCTCCATAGCTGTTTGTACAGAGGGGGAGCTGTATCTCAGCTGGTCAGAGGAGAAATAGAGGCTCAGTGATAAGACAGAGGCATCTGTGGCTAACAAGGGCATCCTGCCTAGTCTCTGGCAGCTGGGGAAAGACTCCACATCTCCGTTATATGGCCCAGTGTCATACCTACCAGTCCCATACAGATATCCTGCCATTTAATGTGGAACTAGGTACATAAATCCCTTCTCTTTTTCCATCACAAGAGTCTCAACACGGGGCTCAGGCATGTGAGTATCAACAGTGCTTAATTTACCCTGAGCTCCTGAGGCCATTTTCAGCAGAAGGGGTGAAGATCTGCTAGGGCTCCTCACAGCTGGTATGCATGCACCCAGCACCAGTGAGAGACTCACCCCTTCCAAATCAGCAGGCAAGTCTCCTGAGGGCACGTGGGATGGCAATAGATGCTGATAATAAGGCAAATGAATCCTGCTATGGTCTCCAGGCTGCTGTCACTGGATGTTCATTGCCTGTAATGGGAGCTCATGTGTAGACACCAAATTGTGTTTTAAACTAGAGTTGAATCCCATTTCTAAATTCAGGTGAGATATATTGACTTCTTACAATTCAGGGCTAGCTTCTAGCAATCAGCTTTTTTCTCTTACCTTGTTTTTCTCTTTTTCTTGCCACAGCTGGAGCCATAGCCACAAGCACAGTGCTAGGGAGAGGGTGGTGATGCTTGCTGCTCCTCATCTGGTGTGCAACAGAGCAAGCAAGAGAGGTTACTGAGCTGTCATCCCTACCAAATCACAGGAAGCATGCTAGGCCATGTATATGTGCTTAAAAAAAGACAAAAAATAGTCATATGTTACTCTACTTCATTTGCACTACAGGTGATGACTTGTCATTCATGTGTGCTCTTTTCAGAGACATAGGCTTTAAAAGAATTATTGGAGCAGATTTCCCAAGAGGTATTTTCAGATACTGGTTCTGTAACTGTTCAAACAGGGTCCACAATATTTGTCTAGAAAATTTGTGTAACAAGGGACAACAGTGACCCACTTCAGTTCCACATTCCCTTTCCATCACCTCTTCCATGTCAGCAAGAAGATGTGGCATTGCACTGCCAGCAACATCTGCAAAAAAAAAAATTGAAACAACTCACACTTCATGAAACATCATAGTGGAAAAGAAAATGTGTTCCAAACCACCTTGAGGTTCTGGAGTTAATTCATCATTAACATGAGAGACATGGTGCTGCAGACTCCTGCATTGTTTCCATCATGGAAAGCCCTGGCTTTTGCAGTGTCTCAGCATGGAAAGCCACACAATCAGACATCATATCAGTGTGTATATTTAGTTTGTTCATTTATTAAGTGTTCACCACCTACTTAAAATAAATCAAACTAAAAAAAAAAATACAACACAGGGCACTAATTTTATAGTTTGTTGTTAACTAAAACATGCCATGCTTCTAAGATTCCCTTTCTGCAAATGGCTCAGCTCAAGTGAGTTTTACCACTCATATCAATCAAACTACAGGATCAACACCTGAAAAGATAATTATGTTGGCTACACTATAGCTGTTACCTTTTGTGCTGACAGTTGTTAATGAGAGAAGTAAGGTGTCATGGTGTGACTTGGGTTTGCCAGTTTTAATATATTCAGTTTCCTTTAGAGATAGGATTTAGGAGTAGAGACAAGGCAGGCTTAAAACTTAAAAGGGTACAAGAAGAAATTTATTAATAACAAAAAAAGAATTCAGAATACGATTTCTAGATTATTCCCTCCTCCCTTCATTCCATACATCTCAACAACAACATACAGAAAACGCTTCAGCCAGTTATCTACTTAAACAATCATTTCAGTTCACTCTAGAGAGAAAAGCCCCTTTTTTTTGGCTTTAGGCTTAGGGGATGTTTCCACTCTTGCAATTTGCATCCGCCCGGACCTGCAAACTATGATTTCCTCCCATTCCCACAGTCCTTCCAGAGCCGTGTTATGGGTTATGATGCACACATGGGGTATTGCTTTTAAAGGCAGGCTGCTGAAAAACAAAATTCTCTTCGCCTCCTTCTCTATCAAATGTCTCTGTCCATATTCCAGTCCCAAAACAGAGAGCTGCAATTCCCCAAGGCAAAAAGTTTTCTTCTCAAGCACCCATCCTCCCCAAGTATATTTCACTGTTTAAAGGAATTTTAGTGCAGTCACAGTCCCCTTATAGCCACACACAGCTACTCATCAGTTGCATCTTTTCAATCTCTTCTCACCAGGAACTTAATTTTCATTCTGCTGACTTCTGTAGACTCCATGCTTTATTTCTTCTCATTCAGGGAGCTCAGGAGATCAAGAATCTTATCCAGGCATTAAAAGAGTTAAAATTGCATCCAGAACATGAAGAAGCCACATGGGCAGCTGAAGGCCTCTTCTCTCAGAAGGGGGTGAGGGGCGGAAGGGAGAGCCTTTGGTGGCTCCCCGATCCCCCCTCTCGGCCACGCCACGTGGAGAGGGGAGCTGAGCAGAGCTGAGCTGAGCCAGGGGCCACCAGGCCAGGACCAAGGCAGAGCCGCGGCCCCGCTGAGCCAAGCCAGGGCCGGGCCAGGGGCTCCCCGCAGAGCCAGGGCCAGGCCGGAGTGCCAGACTGGGCCCTCTGCCGAGCCAGAACCGGGGAGCTGGGCCTGATGCCGAGCCAGAACCGGGGAGCTGGGCCTGATGCTGAGCCAGAACCGGGGAGCTGGGCCCGATGCCGAGCCAGAACCAGGGAGCTGGGCCCTCTGCCGAGCCAGAACCGGGGAGCTGGGCCCTCTGCCGAGCCAGAACCGGGGAGCTGGGCCCGATGCTGAGCCAGAACCAGGGAGCTGGGCCCTCTGCCGAGCCAGAACCGGGGAGCTGGGCCTGATGCCGAGCCAGAACCGGGGAGCTGGGCCCGATGCCGAGCCAGAACCGGGGAGCTGGGCCCTCTGCCGAGCCAGAACCGGGGAGCTGGGCCCTTTGCCTAGCCAGAACCGGGGAGCTGGGCCCTCTGCCGAGCCAGAACCGGGGAGCTGGGCCCGATGCCGAGCCAGAACCGGGGAGCTGGGCCCGATGCTGAGCCCGGAGCTGGGCCGGGGGGCCGGGGCTCCGGCCAGAGACCATCGCACCTCCTGAGGCTGGAAGCCGAAAGAGAGCGGCCCACTCCCCACCAAAGTGATTTATGAAAACAAAACAACTCTCTCGTTGGCCACCTGGGATGCCAACCACCAAATCAGCCTCTGACTGGTCCCTGCATCCCACAGGGGAAGCTCCCAGACAGGGGTGCAGCCCTCCTGTTCCCTCTGGCAGCTTCGCCCCTCACCCTTCCATGTGCAACCAGCACATGAGGTTTAAATCATAGAAACTAAGTCAAGGGTGCAAACCCCAATTTTTTAAAAAAGCTCTGAGATGAACCCATTATATCCCAGACCACTGGGAAGAAAGAAATAAAAGAAAAGAATTGGGCACTTCAGTTTTAGCCAAGCCTACTAGACAGTATAATTTTTCTCACAGTGTCACAGATTAGCTCTTAAAAGAATATGCCCATTGCTTGGACAGCAAATGATGGGGGGAAATCGAAGAGTGGGAACACATGCAGAAGCAAAGCGGTGTCAGGTGCAGGGCACAAGCCTGTGGTTGGCAGTCTATCTGAGGTAGCTGCTCCTGGGGACACTGGTCCTGCCGACAGCAGATCCACACAAATGGCTAGAGAGCCATGATCTGGTCTGTACTGCAGGGTGACATGAGAGCTTGTGTATGACCTGAGCTTCTTACAGCTCAAGCTCTCACTGGCTGAGTAAAGTTTTAGCTGACCTTAGCTCTCAACCGATTGCAAAAACTTCTTTTTTATCTCTCCACAACGATTTATACTCTGGTTCAATTTTAGTTCTGTACAAACTTCCATGCTTGTAAATGGAAATCTACCTGCCAATAAGCCATATTTCTATTTTCTGTAACCTCTGATTTATAATAACTCCAATCAGGCACACTAGCCATGGAGCATTACTGGTGCACAGAAACCAGAGATTCAAATCTTCTGTTATTTATCACTTAGTGTTATAACTGCAGTGGGTGTGTTTTTGAACTGTTCCGCTCATTGAAACATTTAATACAGTGAATAATCTCCTCTAAAGAGACTGGAACATCGTGGCAGTTATTTGACAACTGAGGGGCTGTAGCAACATTCAAAGCATATGTTAAGGCTTGCTGCTCAATTAGTATGCCAAATGGCAGCTCAGAATTTAACATGAGTTTAGTGCTTAGTCTGGGGATTGACTGGGAAAATATGGTTTGGAAATGTCCACAGATAGGAGGAATACAAGGAAATTTCAAAAAAACAAGAAGCAGATGGTGTCCAGAGAAGTCTGGAGTTTTCTGCTGTAATAAAAGATGGACAGTTCCCTTGACCACATGGTAGCCATTGGATATAAAAATTCAGGATTTTTGTAATTGAATTACTGGCAGAGAATTACTGAAAGACCTGGGAATTTAAGACAAGCTATCCAACCCTTTGATTCTCTCCTTTCCTGCAAGCAGTCATTCCTGTGAGAAACAGCATGCCTGCAATTCCACTGGGTTCTATAAAACCTCCATTCTCTCAGGCATAATAGGAATGAACCTTTTTCATTATTACTAGAGCACTGTTCAAATGTGATTATAATAAATTCATACAAAAATACAGCTCATTAATGCAAAGTGCCTACCAAATGTTAACTACATACATTGAAATCCAGATCTGAATAGGTAGGATTCAATTTGAAAACTTATTAAGATATCAGTAATATTGAAATTTCACCCTCCATTATTTCTTCAATAAATCTCCTTTAAAAGTTTTTTCTAAAGTAAAAGCAAGCCTTTTTGTTTTTTGGGGTTTTTTGTTTGTTTGTTTGATTGGGTTTTTTTTTGGTTTTTTTTTTTTTTTTTTTTTTTTGGTTTTTTTTTGGTTTTTTTTGTTTTGTTTTGTTTTTTTTTTGGTTTTTTTTTTGTTCTAGGTTTGTTTCCTGAAAATCATAGAATCACAGAATATCCTGAGTTGGAAGAGACTCATCAGTATCATCAAGTTTAACTCCTGGCTCTCTGAAGGACAACCCAAGACTCACATCACATGCCTGAAAACATTGTCCAAACACTTCTTGAGCTCTGCCAGGTTGGTGCTGTGACCACTTCCCTGGGGAGCTGTTCCAGTGCCCAAACACCCCCTGGGTGAAGAATATTTTCTAATATCCAGGCTAAACCTCCCCTGACACAGCTCAGGCCATTCCCTTGGGTCCTGTCACTGTCACCACAGAGCAGAGATCAGTGCCTGTCCCTTCTCTTCCCCCCATGAGGAAGTTGCAGACTGCAATGGGGTCTTCACTCAGCCTCCTCCAGGCTGAACAAGCTAAGTGTCCTCAGCTGCTCCTCTTATGGAATTAAATTGATGAAATCAAGTTTTTGAATAATGCACAATGTCTTTCCTACCTGTTTATTCCAATTGAAATGAATGGAACTTCTATATTTGAAGCACTACCTTGTCTGAGTAAGGCTGGCAGATATCAGAAAATAAATTATTTCTGGACTACTAACCTAAATGTTCATATTTAGTTCAAAAAGGCCTTTCTGCCAAGTTATAAGTTCTCAGACATTGTTGTTTATGTTTGAAAAGCTGACATACTCTTCAGACTCATGTCTTAAATGCAACACTATAATTTCTATAGGTTTAAAGAATAAACTTTATTGATGAGACACAGCAATTAATCATGCCTCTTTGGTAGATGTAAATGTAGTTGTCACTCATATCAGTGAGCAAGGGGACATTCATGGCTTTAGCTGTAGAACAACAGAAACCTGAAAATGACTGTGCTTATTGTCTGTGAAACAATGAAAAACTGTGGTAGGTACATTTTACAGTCATGTCATAAAACATATCTGAGTAAGAACATATGCTTTTTTGATCATTAGGATTTTTCCAACTGGATGAGCCAAACTGCACAATACTGTAGAATTTACTTTGATTTCTATAATGAATCACTAAAGCAATCCCACAAGGCTATCCAATGCAATAAAAGATTAACTATTTCCTACTAGAGAGTCATGTTTATGGAGATGTGCCAGTAAATTCTCTAATTCAGTCTAGCAGAAATGTACCTCTGGCTTTAGAGTAGATATTTACTCTAATTCCAACTCTTCCTTTTGTGACATAAAATCCTGTGTGGTTGCAACTTCTATTAGGTTTCCATGCATCACTGCATCTCATGAGACATAGCAAAAATTATATTGAGACACCAAAAACTGAACTGAAATCTGCTGGCCCCATTTAGAAATTTTGCCACAAATGTAAAATAAGTCCATCTTGAAGCAATATACGAAATCTTGTTTATTGCAAGCAAAAATAAAAAATATCCTTCCTCACATATATATTCACTGTGTCTTTACAAATAAAATCCATTCTCGTGAGACCATGGAATCCTACAGAACAGTTTACTTTTTGCTTACAATTTGGGAAGAAAAATTTCTCTATAAGAAGAGAGTGAATTTTACTACTTCATGGACTTATCCTTTCTACAGAGAGGCAGCTGAGCTTCCCAAATAACTGTGTGGTTCAGTGACTATTCTGAGCACATTATTTTGAGTTTTCCATCTCAAAATTGACTTGTCTAATGAGAACAATGTTTCCTCTTAGGAGGAGATAACATGCTATCTGTGGCCTTGCAAATCAGGAGAGGAAAATGAAGGCAGACATGTATGGCAGTTCTTGGGACCAGAGTGTGGTTTGTTCTTGGTTTTTTGCTTGCTGTGTTTAAGTTATGACATACATTTAATGAATTACCACAGAGAGGAAAGAATTAGAGTTAATGATACAAATGAATACAGCTTTCTTGATAGAACTAGAAGATAAGACATGTTCAGATGTTTAACACATTTTACTCTCTGTTTGCCAGGAATTCTGTGCAGCAGCTAGAGCACAGCAGTCTAAAGGCACACAGCAGCTTCCATATATGTTTGTTCCCAATAGACTCCTGAATCAGCTTAAGGAATCATGCATATTTGATTAACTAAGACATGCTACTCCTAAAATGCATTAAGAAAATATCTTTGTGACATAGTCCAGCAAAATCTGATAGTGTTAGATGAGAGTTCCATTCCATCAGTGGCATTGTTTTTCAAGATGGTCTGTGGAGATCACTTCCAACCCAAACTATTCTATGATTCTTTTATAGATTAATTTTTCATCTGAAGTATTAATATTGACTTAGTAAAGTGCATAAGGAGGGTGGATGACTTATCATTCAGTCCAGTTTCTCTATTTATATATACCTCCAGGTTCTATTTTTGGATGGTCTTTTCAACCTCTGTGAAAACTTATATCTTTCTTCTAAAATTTGAGAACCAGATGTGGAATGTGGCTCTTAGATTGTGTTTGGTTTCTGTATTTCTAAAACTTCTGTGAAGTGAATATGTTAGTTTTAATTGAGAGTTAGATGGATATTTTCTTAAATTCCAGAATCTGAATGAATGGGAAATTGTGATTTGTCTAAATTCACCAAACAGCTGTTATTCTGGCTGATACAAATACTCTGTGGATGCTGGGGTTGATGCTGGGAAATTTTTTGTGTCCTGCGTAGTATAAAATAAAAGGAGATTTGAGGTGAGCATCTTTGTAAAGCAAAAGAAACCTGGTTTCTCAGGAAACCAGAACAGAAAATGAAAAAAGCATTCTGCTCTAAAAATGGCAGGATAATCAAGACCTTATATTGATCTTCTATTTTTCCTGTTGTTAGAAGATAAATTCTCAGGGATCAAGTGCTGTCAAAAACCCAAATAAACAAGGATTTATTTTGCCATTTTGCCTGCAGGATCCTAGTTAAAAAAATACATATTAGAGAAGAATAGTTGAAGCCTCAGTGTTTATGAGATAGTTGATACGTGGTTTTGATTTCATTTTTTGAGAGCAAAATTGGCTAAGATTCAATAGATTTAGTGTCAGTCTTTTA
This sequence comes from Oenanthe melanoleuca, assembly GCF_029582105.1. Taxonomy (NCBI): domain Eukaryota; kingdom Metazoa; phylum Chordata; class Aves; order Passeriformes; family Muscicapidae; genus Oenanthe; species Oenanthe melanoleuca. Next base: position 43,939,577 of record NC_079333.1, read on the forward strand.
TTTTGTGTCAATATTCCTTGGAGAAACAGCAATTCAGTTGCTGACTATCAGTGCTGCTCCACCTCTGGCTGTTCATACTCACCCCATGAGACCACACCAAAAGCAGAGACATCTGGTTCCTGTGGCACAGCAAAGCAGCTTTGGGCAGGAGGCTGAGTTAGGGCAGGGCTTTCTTTCCCTAAATTTCAATAGAAGTATCCACCAGTGTCCATTCATAGGAAAGAGAGACCTGCCTCAGGGAAATACTGCCCCAGGCAGCTCTTTGTGCCAAAGTTGTGTGCAGAGGATTGTGTGCCTCCTTCAAATGGGACAGCTTTAGAAAAATCCTGAAAAGGTACTGCCAGAATTTGGGCCAAAATTCAGATGCAAAAGGAAGATGATCCTGATGTAGCCTTACTTACTGCAAATAGAACTTGCCACTATGTAAAATATAAAAGTGTGTATCTTCATCACATTTGGAAATTCATTTGGAAATTATTTAACATTCTTTTTTATTGGCTCAGTTTTAATGAAATGTGATCTGACAGTAGTATCTAAGTGAAGCCAGAGCTGAGGTGTGATGAGGAATATCTTCTGTAGATAATATTAAAAAAACAAAAACAAAAACAAAAGACATTCTGTTGTGCTGACTTTACTGGGAAAGCAATTAGATTGACTGAATATTTTTAGAAACTGATTGCTACTGTAATGTGCTGTTGCAGAATTATTTTCACATGTTAATATTTCATTTTTTTTTCCACAATGGTATTACTGATTGTCTGGAAGCATCTAATTGATTCATTAAATTGTGTAGTTCCCTACAGTTTGACCTCTATTGACGTCTTTGAATTTGTGGCAAGCTATTTTAAAAGAGCAGAAGCATATCACAGCCAGCAGCCTTACACCAATATAAATATTTTCTACTGTGCTAATGCTCAGAATTCACTTTCTGGCAGCTGACCAAGAATTTTGCATAGGAATGCACTGAGCTGGAGACCCCTATCTAATAAATTTTATCTGACACACTCAAACATCCACTTTTATTGCCATGTCTGATTTTCCCATGCTCATACAATTTAAAGCTACAGCTTCTCCCTTTCTCTTCTTTGAAGAAAGAGTAATATTTTCAAACAGAATGTCACAGGGGTACATTACCATGAGCACTTTCATCTGTGGAAGCCTTATGCAAAGGAATGTATACTATATATTAAAAAAACACATTCTCTCACCAATCCCACCATCTTTCCACAAAAGCTCCCCAAACAGTGCAGCAAGGCAAAGCATATTTCTGTGACATTTTTACTGTTCATGGACTGCAATTTTTTTTTTTTTTTTTTGCACTGGAGAATATTTGAGTCCTAGTCCTGAAGTTCTCTAATCTATACATAAACTGCAATGAATTCTGCAGTATTTCAGGGGACTATCCCTTCAGAATGCATTGTCCAGGGTCTAATGCTGAGGATGTGTATCTAAAGTAAAAACACTCTGGAAGAGTCCCACAGCACTCCTATGATGAAATAGCAGCACTAGGAAACCTTCAATAGCCCTCCCCACACTGTCCCTCAGCTGATGCAGGGGGTCACAATATTTGGAGACTGGATTGATATGAATCTTTTGCTGGAGTCTTCTATGGAAATCAAGAAATGTCCCAGACAAGATTTTTAATGCAGTGATTAAATTGTTCCCTGTTCCTGTGCTTATCAGTAATTTTCAGCCCTGCCTAATGTTCAAAAGAGGCTATAATTATATATATTAAAAAAAAAAAAAAAAAGCATACAGGAAAGGTGTACCTCTGTAAAAAGATTTCCCCAGTCAATCACTATTTTCCTTCTGAGACAAGGAGAGTCTTCTAAAGTCAAGGGCATCCTGTACCAACTCCAATGAGTCTTGCATTATTATCTCTACCTGATGCAAACTTACAGCAAAGCAAAAAATTCTGCCCTAAGCTTTTGAAAATAAAATTTAATCTAATAAGTTATTTAAACTTTGGTGTTCTTTCCCCTCACCAAGAAAAGGGGTACTGATCTTTTTAGATTGCCCATCACAACCATAGAAAATGTAAAATAACAAGAAACAAGAGTTTTATTGTCCTAATTATTTCACCCAATGATTTTTCCCCAAAATACAATTTTAAATTGAAATTCAATGACAATATAAAATCCCCCCAAAATCACCTATATTATGCCGTTAAAAACATGCCTAAAATAGGTCTTTTTTCAACAAGAAGAAAGGAGGTTTTTATCTAAATTCATGTACTGTCATTCAAGTGCAACATTCAGATGCTCACAGTTTTGGTGCAAAACAGATGTAAGTGGGTATTTCTTGAAAATCAGTGTCAGCATAGCAGAATACCTGGAAATTATTTCTGTAGATTACAGTGTCCTTGCAAAAGATGCCTGAAATCCAATGGGAACAAACCCACGCAGGCATACCCAAAAATCCTTTTATTCACTTCATTTGTTAAATTTCACTGTGGTGTGAGACTAGTAGGTTCTCTATAAAGCAGCTAATCTGAATTGACTCCAGACAGCTAAATTACCCAGAAACACAGAGTGAAACCTCCTAGAATCCCTAGCAGAGGGGATTGTGTGCTGTCTGAGCCATGGCCCTGAAAGGACGCGCAGAGGTGTTTGACTCCAAGCCGTGACTATTTCAGCAGCACTGCTGAAGTGGGGCACAGGATTGTCCTCCAGCACCAACCTGCAGGATCTCCTACAGCTCTGGAGCAGCCTGTGCAGGACCTGAAGGTTTGCAGTAGGACGGGACCTGCTGTGGGCTGGTGTCCTGCCCCTCTCAGCAGCCTGGAAAGGAAAGGTGGTGCCTCCAGCACTGGCCCCTGTTCTACCTACACTCCCTCCTCTGAGCAGCTGGCTACCATCCTGGGTAGTCTTATCTGCTGGGACTTGTCAAGCCAAAATATTTGTTTAAAAAAGGATCAAATATTCATAGCTCATTTATGCATTCTTTTAAAAGGAGAAATGAGGCTTGTCATGGTAGATAAATGCCAAAGTATGTGTGAAGAAAGTACATGTGAGGAAAAGAAGGGAAGAGAAAGGAAGGGGGAGAAAGAGCATTTTTTTAACCTGTAGTATTTAAAGTTATCTGCTTTGTCTTCTTTCCTTTGCTCTGGGTTCTGGTGCTAAGAGTTCAATGGCTATAACCATGCAATCCAGAGCAGCCCTGCTAACCCAATCTCATCCCTGGACGTTGTTGGTTTGTATTTTTATAATTTTGTTGATTTTTAGAAGTGATTTAGGCAAGTTATTTCCTTCCAAAAAACCCCTAAACTAGCACCAAATAAGCTTGTCAGTCAACACTTTTATATAAAAACCCATGTGGAGCACAAACCAAGGATTTCATTAAGTAGGGCTTTGTTGACAGATTGGTTATTTTCTATATGAGAAGAGTCACAAGACAGATTTCCATTGGCTCTGGGTGAATAGAGAGACATTATAATTTCCCCCCTTCATTTCTGCAACAGCAGTCCAAACATCTGACTTTTCTGAATGCAAAGAGGAAACATTACAGTTGCTTTCTGCTTACTCCAACATCTCAATTCATCCTTGATCTCTACAGATCTTAGTCTGGGGAGAAAAAAAAAAAAAAAAAGCAGTTCAGGATCATTAAGAAAATTTAAGAAAATTTTAAGCCTCTTATTCCAAATCTCTTCCTGAGAGCAATTAAGCCAGGGTCCCTTTTCTCTGCTACTGCAACAAGCACAAAAATAAAATCCTTAGAAATATGTAATAAACTGAGCATGCAAAAATCAATTTTGACTTAGCTGTAACCACATGTTAATTTTTAAAAGAAAAAATACTGTATTTTCTCTCAAGCAAGCCCTTTTAATCATATTTTAGACAAATATATTCATGGGAAAAATGTTCCTGAACCTCTCTTACATGTCTCTCTTTACTTTTCAGAAGAGATGAAATACAGTATGAAATCACAAAGGCCTGAAACAATGCATCTGGTGAAACAGGAATCCACAGCATGATCAATGTACATTTTGTCTCTCAAAATATGGGCATTATTAGAGCTGAGATAGCACAAGCTGCCAAGACTGTGAATGTTCCCTCAGAGATCTTAAACAAAAAACACACAAGAAATCTAATTTTACAAAAATTTAAGAAAAAATAAGAATGGCAGTTTAATGTTCCAGATGTTAGACACATTGAACCAAATAACAGATGCAAGACAACAGACTTTTCTGACTCTACTATGTCATTGTGCAATACAAGCTTAATTTACTCAAAACTTTGCCATTGCTATCTGTTTGTGCTGGGTATCTGCATCAAGCAGAAAACTGGGACAGGGTTTGAATTCTACCAAGCCTTTTCTGAAAAATAAGGCTGAAGAAAGACATACATTTTCAGCAGAAAGTGATCTTGGGGTATTTTCTTCTTGTTTTTTCATTTGTTATTTGGGATTCTCTTCCAAGCCTGTGCTTAGAAGAAAATACTTAACTTTTGGCAAGGTGATGTCTGAGTTGTAGGGCTGTAGTGCAACCCACCCTCATTTTCCTGGGCCATAAATCACCTTGCATCTGCCCAGCACAGACACAGATCTTGTAATAAGACTCTCTGAACAATCTGAGTGAACTTAAGTTTCTTGTGGTTGCTATGAATTCCCAGTTCCCAAGCAGAAAGTCCACTGTCTTCTCTCACAGCCAGGGATACTTGGAGACAGTTTCTTTTCCTGGGACTGCTACATCTGGTCAAGCTAGGGAGGTGGGAACTGTGATGGGGCAATTTTAGGGCATCTTCCCCCTTTTTTTAAAGGAAATGACTGAGCAAAGTAAGGTTAGGCACCAGTTAAAATGAGAGATGCAACCTTCTAAGAGGCATGGCCAAGGCAAAGGTGCCAAGACATTGGTGATTTCCCCCAGATCCATGGGGCAGATGAAAGGTCCAGAAATAAGGATACAAGAAAAATGTTCAAGCAGGTGGCATCAGAAAAAAGCTCACCAAACCATGTTGAAAAACATTTTTGGGAGTTTTGGGAGTTTTTTTCCTCCCCTATCTAAAAAGATGAGAAGCAACACAGCCAAGAAGGCAATGAGGCTGGTCCCCAAACTAAACTGTTCTGTCTGGCTCCTTTTCATTTAGGAAGTGGTCCACTGCTGGCCTTGAAGTCCAGGCAGTGATGGCATGATGCCACTTAGGCTTCAACTGTGTGGGAAGGAACCCAAAATCTCTCCTCACCAAGTTCCCTGACAGCAGCAGAGAAGTTTTGTTCCAAACACTGTATGAACCAGCAGCTCCAGGGGTAACAATGAAATGGATTATTTAATTAAGGACTGTGTCAAAATGTATAGACACAAAGAGACCAGTTAGTACAGAACACCACTGTTAGCACCTCCCAGCTCTGAAATATTTGTCTTTACTGCTTTAAAAGCAGCCTTATCGTGGGATAATTGGTTTTGGTAGTGAAACACTGCTTTGTGCCTGCAACAGGCATGTGCTGCTGGGACCTACCTGAATAACTTGCAGTCTCTCTGAAGGGCCAAATAGAGCTGGGAAGGCAACAGAAACCCAGAAAGATTAGCTGCCTTTCTCAGTGGCATACAGCAAGCAGAGTGGTATCTCTGGGAATGGTACCTCTGGGAATGGTATCTCTATCTCCCATGTCTCAGCTCATGGCTTAATCCTGAAGCTTGATTACTCCTCACCACTTACAAAATGTGATACATCTCTACTCCTCAGGTTTGGGTTTCTGGTGTCCCAGCACAACCAAACAAATGCTCATGTCAATGACCTGCTTTTTTTTTTTTCTTTTAAATCTTGTCCATTTCTTTTGAAGACCCAGTTCCTTCAAAACCTGAAAGTTTTACTCAATTTCAGTTGAAACCAACAGGATTACTTTGTAGGTTCAAAGCCAAAAATATGCCTATTTTCCCTTGATGCACTCAGTCTGTTCAGCTGGTTAAAAGAAAGCAGAGGAACAAGTGCTGGGGAATTGATACCACATTCCACAGAAACAAAGTCCAAGAGCCCTTGTTTGGAGATGACTTTCACAAGTTGAGGAATTCTTCAACTCCAAAAGCTGGGAGGTATTTGTATTTTCTCAGGGAATGTGAAAAGCATAAGGCTAAAAGTATAGGATGGCTCTAAAAGCAAGAGCAGAAATCACTGTGTGCAGTCTAAATTAATAGATGTAGAGCTGAAGACCTGAAACAGCTGGAATATTGTACTCTGGAGATTTTGTTTTAAAGGAACAAACCATGCCTGATTTTCATTTGTTATTTCAAATAACTAGACTGAAAATGCACAAGCAACTTTGCTGTTACTGGTGTTCTGCAGAACCCTCAGCTCAGAGTATGTCTCTGGGAGGACAAGAGGGAGCTTGGCTCTGCCTTTGCCACCCTGCAAGCAGCCAGCAGGACACTCCTTCCCTCTGTTTGCCCATTTTGCTTCATTGCCTTTTGAGCAGGAGCTGGCACAGAGCCCTCTGCAACCAGTGCATTGGGAGTAGACTAATAGCAACAACAAAAAAGGATGGTAAAGTTACTATTGTGTAGCATATCAGATATGTCACATATATCTGACACAGGAGCTGTGAAGGTGGAAGGACCCTGGGACTTCTACCCATATCCTAAGCTGTGTGCATCTATATCAGACTCTACAGGCTTTTTCTGCTTCTAAAGGTTGCATGACATAGCTTTGTTTCTTCTCTGCCTGAGAAGGGTGGGCTGTGGATGCCAGAAATTCCACTTCTGTATTTAGCCTTTTCAGTGCCAAATACACAGAATCTTCTTTTCTAGTGGTTATACTAATGACTTTTTTGACAAAAAAATGAAACCTTTCTATTGCAAATGGCTTTTGTCAGCAGCTGTTGGTGCCTTTACAATATAGCATACTTGCCATTTATTTCTGTAATATTTCTGAATTTCATTTTAACTTGTGGTGTGGCAAATTGTTCACCAGATATGAAGGAACCTTGAGGAATAACATTGTTGTTATTGTTGTTGTTATTAATCATGAGTAAAATGAAGAAAACTGGGCTTCTGTTTTACCTCAATGGAGAATTTGGAAAGTGTCATAACTCATTCCAGGTAGATCAATCACCCCTTTCCTATCTCTGCTTTTCAGTCTATTAGGCAGTGATTTTGGTTCACATAAAATATTTCAGGGCCAGATTGAATCTTAGCTTCACAGCTGTGTTCCTAAAATGTGCAAATATTTGATGTGTCTCAGGTGCACCTTGAGAAACCATAAATCTTTCCATTGCCTGTCCGATTGCTCTGCCTTCTTCTGCAGTCTGCTGACCCACCTCCACTCCCCTGTGCCATGGGTGAAACTGGGAAGGGACAGTGCAGGGTAAAACTGATGGGACAGGAACACCTCCTCTCTGGCATCTTTTTTAAATAAGTTGCCAAACAGGACATCTCTAGGTACAGAAGTTTTCTGGCATAATTTAGTTAAACTGGACTCTAGGCTACCAGCCCTGCTATTTTACAGATCATGTGCCCTTCTTGGCAGATTTTTTGAGTTCCTAAGTTAAAAAATGAGATGCCATAAGAAGGGAAGGAGGCAAGTAGTAGTAGGAAAATGTAACAGTAAATGTTTGTTATTGCACATGAGACATAACAGAAATTTAATCCATAAATGAACCAGCATTTCAGTTAGAATAAGATTTAACAAGGTTTTCTTGAATTTTTTCTTTCCAGTCACTTACTCTGGCAACATCAATGACACAGTGGTTCCTTTGGCAGCTCTGCAGTGAGCTGTGTCCTGCTGTGGCATGGTTATCCACAGGGCCCACTCTGTCAGATACCTTTGATGCTCACTGAGGCATTTCATATGTTTTACATCTTGAGAAGCCAGTAAGCAACTTGTCTCTTATCAAACTGAGAAGCTTGCTGAATACTCATCTGCTGATGCAGAAGTAACCTAAATGCATTCTTTATCCTTGTGTAAAATTCTGGCAGCAATTACCAGTGTTCTTGAAGGGTTTGCTTTTGATGCTTCATCTTCTTTTTACATGGTAAGAGATATTAATAATATGGATTTTACTATGTCACTGGACAGTAAATGCAAAACCCCTCCCAGGACCAAGACCACACTGAGATAAAGAAGTGCTTTATCATGCAAGGAGGATTTGAAGATTTGGTCTCATATCTGGCACATACTCTGGAATCCCTCAAATGAAAAATTATACTTAAGTAGCATAATGTAAATGGATACCCACCAACACCTTACTGGTTAGATAATTGACACCAAAACTTAGTGAAACCAAAGCCATGGCAGGCCAGAGATGTGGATCAATAGAAATAACACTAGCAGTCATAGTTGACACTAGTGATGATATTTCCCTAATTAAGCCATCAACATCAGTTCTGCATGGGTGCAACAGGGGTGCTAGTTCTTTGCATTTGGATGTGTAGTTTTCCCACCACTACCTGGATGGTGTTTAAAACAGTGATTGTCACCCTCAGGAGTGTCTTATTCATAAAATTCCACATATATCCCAACTAGAGGTTCTTAGACAATGAGACAGAAGAACAAGATGCTCCTTGGTGTGCCCTACAAACCTGCACTGCTGATGAGGTTGGCTGAGGGTAGGAGACACACAGAGGTGCCAATAGGAAACTATGAAATAGAAAATGCAGCGCCTTCCAACTCCTGGGCTGCCAGACTGTGCTCAAGTGCTTTCTCTGCAGAGCTGGGGAGCCACTTTCTCCCTGCAGTGGTAGCTGTGGGATGGCTTGTGCCCAGGCTCCATCCCAGATACCTGTGAATTGAAACCTGGGAGATTTGTCCCACTCCCTCCCCTCTCCCAGTGCATCAGGTGTGACATTTCCACCAGCTGTGGTGCACACTGGTCTCTGTGTGTGTCCCTTAGTCAAGCACCATTTCAGGGGGTTGGTTCCTCATCTTTTTATGCTGGAAGAATAACGTCCAGGGGCAACATTTTACCATGGTGAGTTTGTGCATCCTTTCAAAATATAAGTTTGTGAATTACTTTCAAGCTTGGTAGTTTCACTTGGCCGAAGGGTTAGTAATCTGTCTATGAGCCACACTATGTCAAGGACAAATTAATGATAAATCTTTTCCAGTACCAATACTTTCAAGTTTTTAGGCATTGAAAAGTCAAAAGGAAGAAAAGGAAAGATCCAAAAATGGACTCCTGTTCCAGATTGTTTTCTGGGTGGTGTCTGCAGGGCCCATCTTTGAGCTAAGGGCTGAGCTGAAATTGCCAGTGACAGCCTGTGTACAGCACCAGTACAGACATCAAAGAGCACGCTGGGCTGTGATTGCACTGTCTTAGTGCACAGCCATGAGGTTTTTGAGTTAGGACACAGTGCTCTGGAAGAAACCAAACCAGCAGTTTTCTTATGTATTGCAAGCAGCTCTTAGGCCAAAAGCATTTTGCTTTCTGAGCTTGCCCTCGAATATACTATGACCAATTTTGTTTTTACAGAAAGCTTCTCAGAAATCCTACTTGATTATAGTCTCAGATTAGCCTATAAGAAGTACTGTTTGAAATGAGCTCTCTGACTTACAATATAAAGGAACATTATGTTATTTTGTGAGGAAAAAATTCTGCAGTGAGATGTGATTTGCTTACCTTCTTTGTTCTTTCATATGTTATTAGCTTGTTATTATATGTTGACAGAGTGAAAGCTAAGGAACTTATCTTCAAACACAAGCCTTATTTTCTTAGAACCCATTTCCAAAATCCTAGTAAACCTATTTGGTAAATTACTGTAATTATTTCTTCATTCCCTTGGCCATAGTGGGAAATACAAGTGTGCACCTTAATTACAATGGGATTTGTCCACTGCACAACTTGAGCAAATATTCCATCTGTATTTTCCCCTCAGACACAGACATTTCAGGATTAAGCCAGTTAAACAGAGACAAAATTGTGCCTTTTGCAGAATACATTGAATACAGAGTGCCTGAGACAGTCAGAAGTTTCACAGGTATGAAGGCCCCCACAAATTATCTATTCTAGTAAAGTGAAAATTCATTACTTTTAATTGTTTCCTTTGGACCAATCCATTTGCTTCTGTAGAAGGGAAGGGGCTGAGACACTGAACTTGTCTCAAATGCTGTTAAAGCATTGTGTAAAAGTGACAGACGGCCTTCAAAACAAGACAAGTTTGAGAGGTATGTGGCCAAATGCAAGTTCAGTGCCTTATGTGAACAATGATGAAAGTGCATACCATTTTTTATGGTGACTTTAAGGATGATCACTGCCTTTCCTCGAAATTCTTTCAGTATGCCAGAGTCAGGACATCGCTCCCGACGTGGAAGCGGCGGCCTTGGTGAAACGGTTAAATAAACATTTCCTTATTGTCCAGCTTTAGAAGAGGATATTAGATTACATACCAGGAGAGCAGGCCATGCCTGTCCTCAGCATTAAACTGCATCTGACTCTCCATTTTCCTGTAGCTCTGTGTTCAGTTTTGATTAGCGACTGCTCCCAAGCTTGGTTTATTTATCTAAGTGCTGTTCTAATATAAACTCACTGAGATTAGTTCTGCCCTTGGTCCCATGAAGGCAGCTCAGTGGGAAATGTGACTCAAGTGATCAAGGACAGAAGTGAATCCATTACCATTTTCTGAGGTATCCATGTGTTTATTTTTGTGTTCAGATCTTTAAAAGTCCTTTCAAATAGGATCAGCAGGTTTTGTAATGGGAATGCCAGTTAGGACACAGGTGATTGAAACTGCAAAAATCTTTTACACAAGCAGTGGCAGCTCTGAAAATTTTTAGCTGGTGAGGATCGTAACAGAAGATTTTGTACTAGATGTATGTGTGCATATGCATATAAAAATGTGGAGTTTTAACAGCATGGTGTCCTGCAAAACAGGAATGGTATCAGTTATTCATTATCAAGATAGTGCTAACAGGAATGTTAAGTATTTTCATGTTGGAAAATAGGAAAATATTGCCATTATATTGTAAATAGCCTTACAAGTTTCTCCCGTGTTTCATTTCCAGCCCAGGCTGCCCCACAGCTGACTGTGTGAGCTTGGGAGCACCAGTGAAAGTCCCACAGGGACTCCTGCTTGTACCCAGCATCCTCATCTGCCTGCTGCCCTTATGGTGCTGGCATTGATCCTCCCTTGTGTCCTGCTCAAAGATCCTGCACCAAAGATGTCAAACTGGCTGTGAAGAAAGCAGAAGAGAAAAAGTGGATGTGGGAAACAAAGAGCAGTTCTGGGGTCAGCATGAATTTGGCATGGTGACCAAAAGGAAAGCTGGGGCAGGAGAGGGAAGGAGAGGTTAGATGAGTTTGCAAGCTTGGGATGGGGTGGGTGATTGAGTACTAGAACAAAAGTAAGGGAAAGGCAGAAATGGGGTGAGAAGAAAATATGACTTAGGGAAAAGGAGGAGATAGAAGAGATGATAGACAGGAAACACAGGTGATCAAAGAGACTGTGGGAACAGAAAGAGAAGGTGGAGGGAAGAGAGAGCATGAGAAAAAGGAGGTAGTGATAGGAGAGAATCAAATGACCAACAGAAAAAATATGCATGTGGAAGGGTCTTTGTGTACCTCAGATAAGTGCAGCAGCAATGCCAGTGTGAGATTAAAAACAAAGAGTAACAAAAAATATTCTTCAGCATTTAATTCCATGATTGGCTTTAGCTATCAAATAACAGAAAACAGCTGCATTTCGTAAAGCAACAACTGGTCTGCAGTTGTAATCTAATCCTTGCATCTGACACTTGGAAAAAAAATATTTTCCCTGCACATGTGATCCACTTCTATGACTGGTACCACATTGAAGAAATCCATGAAGATGCAAACTGAGTTGTTAATTGCTTGTTTTGTCCTCTCTTCTTATTTTCCCGTGTATATTTTAAGCAAGGAGGGAAATGACAGGTTTTAAGAGGCTGGGCATGTCTTTCTGAGTCAATTTAACCTAGTATGTCCATTTTCATCTCCCTCAAATTTGTGTATCATTGAAAAATAAAAGCCTTACAAAAAAGATCAGCTAGGGAATGAAAAGAAGTAGTAGGTGAAGATGAATATTAATAAAAAGTTCAAAGGTTAAACTACTTTTTCAAGAGCTTAAAATACATGAAGTCGTATAGGACAGTAAAATCTGAAAATATTTTAGCAAAACAATTAGTGAAATTCTTTAGATATTCTCATTCACCCTTTCTGTCACTTGCTCAGTATACTAAGCATTATCACACTAAACTTGCAATATTTCTTACATATAATCCTGAGGGTCTTTCTGAGGAAAACACATAAATAAATGAACTATTCTGTTTTTCCAGAACAGTTGATGCAGGACTTTCAGTGGTGTTTTCTGTCTCCATGGTGGTGCTTTTCATCCCTGTTTGTTTATAAACAATGAGTGAAGGAGCACAGAGAGCTGCAGTGGGTTTTGGAGCAGTGAGCTGCTGCCCACAGCTCTTCATAGGATGTAGGACAGAAGTGCAAGGAGAAAATATGTCCAGAGACAACACATTTACTTTGTTCCCTGTAGGTCTCTGGAGTTCAGTCTTAGAAAACACATCATGTGCTAAATTAAATCCCTACAAAATGGAAAGAATGTGAGTTATTGTGGCCTTATCTGAAAAAATCCAGACAATAAATTGAACAGATCTCAGTTTATCTTTCTTGTTGTTGAAAGATTAAACCAGCTCTGAACCACGACTTCAAGGATACTAATTTTTTTCCTACCTGATACTAAGGCCACTTAAGACAGAAGATAGCAGAAGGTCCTTTGCTCATTTTTATGCTCTCTCTGGCTTTTTTCCCTTTGAGATTGTAACCTAGAAGAATCTACATTAATGTGAATTAAAATATTTCAGTTAAAAAACATCACATATTTGTGAAGAATTAAAAATTGCCGTAATCTTGCAGAATTCCCTTGCACTTTAAAGCTGCAAGGCAGATACCATTTCCACTGCTCACCCCCCTGCTTCAGTGGTCCAAAGCAGTTAAAATATTGCAGTGCACTGTACCTCTCACCCAGCCTGCCCAGATTCCTTCCTAAATCCCTGTGGTGAGGAGCCCTAGCCCTGAGAGCTGGGAAAGCTTAAATCTGTGTGCCACTTCATATGCACAAGAAATAAATCCAATGAAAAGCAGGAGTCATTAATTCTGATGCTCATGGAATTGCATGTTTACCTGTGAAAACTTTTTTAATCTGACATCCCTAAATTACTTCAGCTCCTACTTTGTCCCAAATGAAATCAGGTTTTATGAAAAATTCTGAAGGTGATTAATTGGTTTCAAAGCCTTCCAAATACACTCAGCATATCCACTGATATTAGTCTTCTTTTCACAGGAGAGAAATGAGGTTACTAGAAATCATATTACACCAGCCTATTTCTTCTGGATTAAATGTGCTTGAAATAAATGCCATTCCTTTTCCCAGTTTACAATTTATCTTTTCAGAGTGAGAGAGCATATCTTCATTTTATCACTGTGTTGTGTAACATTTTTCCATGCCACTGTGCAAAAAAATTATTTGACATATTAAAACTTGAAATATACTGTGCAGAGATCAAACTCTGTTACAAGTACACTGCAATTATGTTCAACCTCATTAGGCATTTCACCATCAGTTTCTAAACGACTGGGATCCTCATTAAATAAAGGATTTAAGTGCCTAAAGAGATTTGGCAAACTAGATTCAAATCTGCAATCCAACCTGTTGTGCTCTATTACCCATCCTGGTACTCACTGGACTCCGAAGGCACCAAAGGATTTTCCCTCACAGCTCTTTAATTGCTTAGAGCTGTTGTTCTGGGCACTACAGGAGCTGACCTACTTCTGACAGGTGTGACTTTGCCTTCCAGCTCACAGCCACAGAATGATTTCTTTCCAGCATATCAAGTGACACTGCTCTCCTGTAACCTTACACTGACTATACTGTGCAGAAGAAGGGCTGAGCAGCTAAACCAGGCTACCTCTGCAGGATAGATATAGATAATAGAGTAGATAATTTGTGGGGACCTTCATACCTGTGAAACTTCTCACTGATGGGGAGAAGCAGGCACCTTCAGAGGGATGCCTCTCTCATCTATTTCAGCTGTCTGCATTAGGATGTGAGGCATTGCAGTTAGGCCAGTTATGGTACAGGATGTCTAGGAAGATTGTTTCCAATTTAGACATCTGCACTGTAACATTCAGATGAATCCCCAAATAGGTGTTGCCCCCAATTTTATGTGGGATAGGGGATATTGTAACAGATATCCCCATGGAAGCTGAGTGGACACTGGAACACAGAAGTTTAGACAGAATTACCTTGTGTCTTTGACCACAGCATTAATGCCCATCCTGGTAGTACTGGAGAGATTGATGTGTTCTGCAGCATATGAAGTATATATACTCAGCATATTAATATAGTGTATTGTGCACTGTGTAAGTCCTCTACTAGGCCTGGCACAGCAGAAAATCAGAGAATGTATGCAGCAAGCAGAAAGCATGAATCACCTTATAAAGTGTAATTAATGCTTTTGAAAAAAGTGTGTTCTCAGCTTCTTTCCTATCATCACAGCTCAGGTCTGAGAGGGAGGGGAGCACATGAGAGACTGAGCCACTTTTCCCTTTCCCAGAAGTGATCCATGGGGGAAGCTGCTGGCAGGAGCCTCTTGACCTTCCTGTGCTGCAAAGACAGCGAGAGCCCTGATCCAGAAAAGGTGTAAGTGAGATCCTGATTCTGCAACTTGGCACTTGCTGGAGCATGAGCCCTGGGCCCTGGCCAACAACAGCTGCAGCACATGGAATGAGCTTGGGCCCTAAATCCTGCATCCTTGTACTGGAACTGGGGATATTGAGAATAACATGGATAACATGGAGATTCAATGGACCATAAAAAATTCCCCTCCAGCATTAGGAAAGACAGCATACTCATTTAGCCACCCTATTATGAGTAAGCCAAGGAAATGTGGTATTAAGGACACAAATACACAGTGAATTTAACACCATTCAGCAATGATGAAACAGGAGAAACCTGCTCTCTTCAAAGGTTTGCTATGCCTTTTGTGTTTTGCAGCACTGAATAGGAAGAGTGTCCTAACAATTCATATCCCAGCAGCACACCACGGTGCTGAGTTATAACACGTTTTGGTCTCACAGAAGGAGATCTTACAGGAAAAGTAATGTGTTATGGATAAGGTATTAAAATACAATCTTAAGGTCCTAGCCAGTAGAGGATGATTTATTTTAGTAGTGTTGTTAATTATACTTAATGCCCTTATAGATAGGGAATGAAGAGTGCCTGGAAAAACAAAACCATTGCATAATTACACATTTTCTGGTAAAGGATTTTTTAAGGCATCATACATCTTTATCTGATCATCACTGGTGACTTGAGGAGAACTTGGAGATAGATCCAAAGACAGTGTAGGTGGAAAACCCTCCCAGGAAATCAGTGCAGGATCTTGTTGATCACAGGTGACCTGTCCCAGTGAAACCACACTCAATTCTGTTCTGTGCAGCTGTTTTATCAGTTTGTTCTGCTTCTTTGGAAAGAGGTGCCATAACCTGGCTGTGCAGTGGGTGAGAAAGTAGGTGTTAAGTTCAGTATGTATGGGAACTCTTGGAGACCTGCCTTTCCTTCACCAGGTGTGAAGGTCTGCAGGTCTGCTTCTCTAGTCTCTTTTTCCTGGACAAATTGCAGTTCATAATGCACAAGAAACAATTCAGCTACAAGTTTCAGCAGGTTTTAATATATTGCTAAGTGGTATTTTTTTTTAATTTCCCATAATATTTTCACACTGTAAAAGGATTTTCCTTTTCATCGTAACATGTTATTGCACACTGCATGCTCATAATTACCTAATATTTCCATGCTCCATAGATTTCTCTTGATTGTTAATATTAAAAGGCTTATTAAGATCCTCTCTATCAGCTTATGGTCTCCACATATACTTAGAGGGTTGGCAAACTTGGCATAGGATAAATGTCACTTTTAAAATATGTTACAGACAGAGTAAAGTGGAGGTTAAAAAAATAGAGATTAGAGTGTTGAGTAAATGTCATGACTGCCAGAATCAATTGAAAATGAGCATTCTTGCTGGCTTTAGCTGGAATGAAAAGAGACTTCTCCCCCAAGCCCAGTCCCGGAGGAGTGCAGTCAGGATGGTACTAATGAGGAGAAAACTCACAAGGTAGGGGTGATGTTTCCTTCAGAAACACTATATGCATTGGTGCCCTGAGCCCCCTAAGGACCTAAAATCTGTTATTGTTCCTCCTGGGAGGTCCGTTTACACTTAACACACATCTGGCTTAATTAGGTTGACAGCTGCTGCAGGTACTATTGGACAAGGTCCAGGCATCAGAGTGCATTAGCATTTGTTTAATGGTTTAACCTTTCATAATCTGATCTCCACTGTGTAAATGAACCAGAGAGATAGCTTTTATTACTTGTTAATGTGTGTTGTGTGTGTGTGCACATACTCACACTCACACAAACATGCAAGCAATCCACATCAAATGTGTCCCACTGTGCACTGAAAACCCAAAACTTTTCTAACTGTAAACTTTTGATCAAATAAATGCAGCTCCAAATAAAGCAAAAATGAGCCAGATTAACAGGAAAGACAGCATCAGTCATGCTGTATGCAAAGACAGAAAAAAAATACAGTCACGTCCATGTACAGATATTGGCCACCACATATTCACAACCATATTTTGCATACCTATGGTTTTCATGTTTTAATTAAAAAGAAAAAAAAAAAAAAAACAGGACAGGGAAAAAGGGACTAAAGTTTTTGCTGCATGCAGAAATGAAGCCAACATAGAAGGTGTTCCAGCACAGATTCTTGTTTGACAATAAAGCTTACACTGTTAATATTTTTAAATAGATCCAATGAACAAAATAGGCCTGATTCTGCCCCCATTAAAAGCAGAGCAATTCCCTCAAAGTCACTGGAAATAATCTGGTTTTACATTTGGGTACCTGAGGGAAGAATATAGCTCAAATGATTAGGCATGTGCTTTGTTTTCTCAAGAGAACCCTTTCCATATATCCATTGAAAGGATTTTTTTTCACTTTTAAGTATTCTTTTATGTCTAGTTGGCTTCTTTCCATAGCAAATCCCTGTAAAAATAGCCTTTGGCAAGGCAGCCAACTTCAGCACAAGCCCAAACCTTATTGTATCATTGAAAGCAAAACCAAATCCAAAGGCACCTTTCCAAATCCAATCAGCTTTCTTTATACACTGACGTGCTCATTTACCTGACAAATTATTGTTCACCTTTCTGTTGACTCCCAGACTGGAATACACCACATGTTTGGAGACTTTGAATATCAATACAAAGAAAATCTTTGTACAGTGAAGAATCCCATTTAAATATTAATCAACTAAGCCCCAGTATGTTCTCTGTCAGAATGTGTTCTTGCCACAGCCTCAGCACACATCAGATCTTCTCTGTGGTTTGGTGCAGACAGAGGAGAGCAGCTTTCTGCACTTGCTGTGCAATGAGATCTGTCTTTGGCTGAGGCACTGCAGCTTTGTGCTGCATCACTGAGGAGCAGAGCTCAAAGCTCCCCTCCAAAACCTGTCCCAGGGCTGGACTCTCATTTTAAGAGATCAGTTTCAATTTATTTGCCCTTGTGGGACATTTTGTCCTCTGTGGGACTCAGCTCAGGGTACCAGCATCACTCAGTAGTGAGTGTGTGTGGGAACATGGTTAGAAACAGTCCATGTATTGAACATCTTTGACTATTTAAGGGCAAGAACATAGAGACCACATACTCCAATCTCATGCATAATAGCTTTTCATACTCGATTCCCTTTTGAAAGGGCATCTTCTCCTCTGTTTAAGTGAGTAAACTTCTGCATGAGCAGTGTAAACAAAACTTTAATGAGAATACATTCTATGGTTAGTGACTGGATCAGGGTTTCAGGCCCATTAGGCAGCTGCTGTCCAGGCATTCTTGGTGCTTATAGTACTTGTTATTTCATGTGTAAACTCTCTTAAGCCATCTCTAAATCATGCAATAGAGTTTGGTATACAGACTCTTGTACTAGCAGAGTAATGGCTGCACTGGAAAATCCACCCTGAGGCACACAGACCTGTGAGGAGTAAATGTAAGTTGTATCATGATGTACCCTTGCTCAATTCCAGTAAATGTCACATATTTGCATTGCAGGGGAGGGAGAGGAGAACAGCCAACATAGCATGGGACAAAAAAAAAAAAGAAAAAAAAAAAAAAAAGAAAAAAAAAAAAAAGAAAAATACTTGAGGGACATATTGGGGGTTTGAATCTTTTGGGGAAAGCTAAGAGATGAAAAAATATGCAGTAGACTTTTTCTCCTGATCACACAAGCCTTGCCAAAGCATGTTCTGGGAGAATGGGAACAGGGTTTTTCCTGGTCACACTCACAGGAAGTCATATGCTAGCAGTGATACAGTGAACTACCTAACATAGGTAGTTTATTAATATGAAATTTTGCATCCTTTGTGATGGCCTTCTTGAGGAAAGTTTTCAGGAATATTTCCACATAAAATACAATACCTCTAGGACTGATCATGATCTCCTGCTTAACCTGTCTGCTAGTATGACAGCTTAAAATTAAGTTTCCACAGATAAAAGTAAAAAGGTATTGCTGAATGTTAACAAAAATGGGGGGGCCTAAAAAAAAGGAAAAAAAAACCAAACCTAAAACAGAGCTGGATGGCACAGTTTGATAACATTTGACCTCCACAGCTTTGTGCTCAGGTAAAGCTCTGCAAGAAATTGATTTGGGATATTTTAAATCCTTAAAATCAGCTACATACTTAAATGCTTTTCTGAATTGTTACCTCACCCCAGACAAAAAACAGCTCACTGTAATCTCATTGGTATCAGATTTCCATTCCTAGCTTCCCTGAAAAATCAATGCACCGAATGAAAATCAATCCCTACTCAAAATGTGACCAAAAATGTTTTATTTTCTGAATGAAGGTTGCTTCAAAGAAGATAAAATCCAACTACACCATCAGGCAGCCAGTGTCTCATTTTACAGTATATCTCTTTGTCCAATTGCTTGTTTTGTCTTGTGTGCTTCTCCTTGTGCTCCTGCATGATTTATGGAAGGGGCTTCTGGAGGAGTTCTGTAACTTTTATATCCTAATATGTGCTATAATGTGCATTTACTGCAACTACTAACAACAACAATAGCAGATCTTAGCTGGTTTTAAAAGGGGAAACCAATCATTGTCCAATGTGTGAAAGTGGAGAAATGGAGGTTGAGCTGAAAGTAGTGTGATTAAGAGCCCTGGATGGTAGATGATGGCAGGAGACAGAAACAGTCATCCTGAAACCAAGTCTAGTGTTTGAAGCACATCTTCCATCAGAAATCCTATTAAGTTCATCTGGGTATACTTTTTACCAAGGAAAGGCAGCAAGGAAAGATAAGCATTCTATATCTTTACCATCACACCAACATCTTGATTTTGTGTGCAAAATCTTTTCTTTCTTCTGATGAAGGCCAGTCATTCTATAGAGCATACAGTGTCTGGGAACACAAGAGGGACTGAATCATTTCAGCAGCTGTGCTCTCTTCATGTATCTGTGGGAAAAGAGAAATCCAGGAAGGGTACTCTTCCACTTTATGGTAACAATTGCAAAGCTGTTTCAAGTGCCCGTCCAAAATAAATCTCAAATTTGACCATAAAAGCAAGTGTATGTCTTAGCTTCAGAATTGAAGCTTGTTTCTATTCTTAAAGTCATGGCTTTTGCCTATGGCTGGGAGCTCGAAGAGAGAGTCTAAATTCAGGTAGAAAGCTCTACAAAGTATGAAAAAAAAATGAGAAATGGACAAAAGGCTGGATGTGTGCTGTAGTGAGAAGGAAGGATTGAAAATGATCCCAGAGTATAAAGACTTGCAAAACAAAAAAGGATTATGGCATTTTGAGAAGTACCTTCTGGAGAGGAAGGATGTATTTAAGGGACACAGAGTTACAGTTCTTGTAAACACTTTTCCAATAAGACATTTTTCTCTTGTTAATGTTGCTAGTTGGCTGCCTCAGTGACCAAGAGTGAGAGTCCTGGACAGTTGGTGTAAACCAGATCAGAGACCCTCCTCATTTTTGAAATGAAACCAGATGAAAAGTTTGAACATTGCAGTCATGGACTGGCTCTGTCCACAAATATTTAAAATATTACACTAAATATCTCTAAGGGAAAGTTAATAATGAAGATGATACTCTGCACTGAAGAAAAATGACATTAAGTATTTCCTGTTACTAAAATCGTTTTGCATAACAGTGGGCTTATAATGAAAACAGAGTTGCAGTATTAGCAGGACTTGTGGTGTTATCAAATACAGTAATTTTTTCACAGAAACAGCAGATGACCACAAGCTGTGGTTCAGATACAGCAGTTTGACACCTGCCTGAGCACTATTAGTTAGTCACCCAACCTTACCCATCTGAGCAGCATGACTCCATGGAGCAAACACAGCATTAGATACTTCTACTACATGGTGAGTCTTTCAGTGGGAGGGTAAAGGATATTCAGGGGTGTCACAGTGTGACTTGGGTTTGCCAATTTTATAATTTCTTTTAGAGATAGGATTTAGGAGGACAGACAAGGCAGGCTTAAAACTTAAAAGAGTATAAGAAGAAATTTATAAATAACACAAAAATGATTCAGAATAAGATTCCTAGATTGTTCCCCCTTCCTTCATTCCACATTTCTTAACAACAACATACAGAAAACACTTCAGTCAGTTATCTACTTAAATAATCATTTCAGTTCACTCTAGAGAGAAAAGTCCCTTTTTTGGTTTAGGCTTGGGGGGTGTCTTCACCTTCACAATCCACATCCGCCCGGGAAAATATTGCAGATTATGACTCTCCTCCCACCTCCACAGTCCTTCCAGAGCTGTGCTATGGGTTATGTTACACACTTGGGGTACCACTTTTAAAGGCAGGCTGCTGAAAGACAAAATTCTCTTCATCTCTTTTTCTATTAAATGTCTCTGTCTATATTCCAGTCCCAGAACAGAGAGATCTCCATTTCCCCAAGGCAAGAAGTCTTCTTCTCAAGCACCCCAAACCTCCCCAAGTATATTTCACATTTTAAAGGAATTTTAGTGTAGTCACAGTCCCCTTATAGCCCCATAAAAAAAAGGTTTTCAGCTACTCATCAGTTGCATCTTTTCAATCTCCTCCCACCAGGAACTTTATCTTCAATCTGCTGACTTCTGTAGACTCCATGCTTTATTTCTTCTCATCCAGGGGGGCTCAGGAGATCGAGAATCTTATCCAGGCATTAAAAAGTTAAAATTGCATCCAGATTGTGAAGAAGCCATGTGGTAGCTGGAGGCCTCTTCTCTCAGAATGGGGAGGGTGGAAGGGAGAGCCTTTGGTGGCTCCCCGATCCCCCCTCTTGGCCACGCCACGTGGAGAGGGGAGCTGAGCAGAGCTGAGCAGAGCCAGGGGCCACCAGCGCCAGGGCAGGGGCCATGCCGAGGCCGAGCCCAAGCCCAGGGCCGGGGTCTGGGGCCATGCAGCTGGGGCCAGGGCCCCAGCCAGAGCCACCTTACCTCTGGAGAGCCTCCCACCAATGTGATTTATGAAAATGAAACAACTCTCTCATTGGCCCCCTGGGATGCCAACCACCAAATCAGCCTCCGACTGGTCCCTGCATCCCACAGGGGAAACTCACAGAGAGCTCTGCCCCTCACCCTTCCATGTGGAACCAGCACAAGGGGAAACTATGGGGAAAGTTGCTGCCAAGGGGAAGGGTTGGTACAAGTCACTCAACCAGTGCCCTGTGTCAGTGGGCAAACAGACACAGGGCATACCTCCTTGGTGACATCTTTTTACAATGACTGTGTGGAACAAAATTTTGAGGGGAAAAAAGATAATATAAAAACCCAAGGCACTTAAATAAAAGAAAAACAATGAGTGCTTTTTCCTGAGAACTAGTTTTAGGCTTTGGACTAAAATAATCCACTATTGAATTGAATTGCTTTCACTTTACCATGATCAACCACTAAGCTTCAGACAAGTGATAAATTAGATCTGTTCATGCTCTGCCTCAGCCCAGCACAGTGGCACTAGATCTTGGATGGCTCTTCCCCCAACCCATACTTCTGCTTCTAAACTATAATTCAGGAAAGGAGTCCTCAAAAGGCTGCCTTTCCTCATCAAATGTATAGTTCTGAGTGGGCAAGGCAAGGGTAAAGAGATAAGATTTTAAGATGACAGGAAGTTGAAATTCCTGTTCCTATTTAGCATTTTTACCTTCAATGAAATGGCTTAGTGGAGAAAGTTTCTTACCACATGAAGGCAACCATATTTTAATTGGTCTCCCTAATTCAGCCTCCTGCTGAGGAAGCCCTGCCCATCCCCAGCAGCTGGCACAGAGAAGAAAAAAGAAGTTGTGGAGGGATCTGATTCTTTGCACTTGAGCTGTCACTGCATACATTAGTATTAAGTGAATAAACTGCAGGGAGCCATATTTTGTGTGCTGTTCCCAAGATATGATGGCTTATGTATGCTTTCTCTGTCTAAAGAGGGTAATGGCTGCTTCTGTTGCTCTGGACTTCTGGCTGTTATTTGGGTTCAAATTTGCTTCAGAGCAGAAGTTGCCATCAACAGTCAGAAAAAAGACAGGAGACATTCTTCTGTCCATCATGAACCATGGTCACAGCCAAATACAAACTTAAGAGTATGACACCCTCCAGTTCAAATATGAAGCTTAGAAAAATAATTACATTGGATGCCAATAAAAAAAGAAAAAAAGAAAAGCTTCGAACAGAAAACTCTAACAACAACAACAAAAAACATTGCAAATATCTTGAAAGTTTAGCTGATCTTGGCATAATATTTTGTTTGGTCTTTTTTCTTGCATTGGAGCAGAGCACAGCTGTGGTGCTGTGGAATGAAGTCTCCTGATCTCTTCATTGCACTGGAAAGCTACAGCTGCTATATGTTGAGTCATGCCCTGAGCCTAAACCTGTGTAGCCTGTTCAGCAAAGAGAGAACCACAGACATGGTGGCAGCTACAGAATGTTTGATTCACTCAGGCCTGCTTTGACATAGTCCACAGTGCAAAAACAACACAACATTCTTATATTTCCTCTTCCTCCCTAATCATAAAACACATGTATATATTCATTCATGTCTTTCTGTGTTCTTGGACAGAAATATTTAAGAGGGATACAGGGGGTTTTATCATCCTCCAAGATTCCCAGTGAAGTACAATTTGAATATAAATATCTGTGTTGTTTGGACTAGTTCCTACAGGTAGCAGTTCTCCAGTTGACTTTACTAAGCCAACAATTACATGAGACAAACACTATGCAACTTCCATTTAGGAAAAATGATTTAATGCCACATGGTCCCATGCCATTGCCTATTATTAGAAAGGAAGTGCATAGTTTCAAGTCTTTTGAATTTGGGCAACCATTTTTCTAGGACCAGAAGATCTCATCAGTTCCTCAAAGAGGAATCAACCAAATACAGAAGATGCAACAAAAGATACAAAGTCTTGCTCTTTCCCAGAAGGTGTTTTCCTTCCTCTTTTGTTTTGCCAGCATTACATTTTCTCAACTACCATGTAGGATAAAATCTGCAGCCACTTAACACATTAGACTCAGTGACACTAAAAATAATGCATTTAAATGTGATATTTGTGACTATGTGCCCAGCATGAAAAAAACATTATTTCCTTAGATTCAATTTAGGCCTAGGGTATCCCAAGTACAATTATGGTGTTGAGAGGATTAGTAAAATTACTTGAATATGCAGTGATATTTCATCAGCTATTCCAGAGGCTTCCAGGTTATAGACCTAGTAAAAGAGACTGTGGAAGTAAGGGCAGTATGTGAAAAGATGGCTCAGTTATATCCCATCATAAAAGTAAGCAAAAGTATTATGTATTACAAGCTCAATATCGTTTGTGGCAGTCATAAAATCAGCTTAAGGAAACCAATACAGACTTGATGTAGCAAATGGGAAATGCAAATTATGTAAGACATACAAAAATGTGTTTTGGATGCGGCATGGAAAGATTGAAGCACACCTGCCATACTACAGTTACCTTTTCTAGCTGAGTGTACATACAAGCAGGAGCTAACAGCATGTATGTATTCCAGCTGATGCTGAGTGCTCTGTGGGCAAAAAGAAGGCTCAAAATGTAAAATAAATATTTCTATTAATATTCATAAAATATAAAATTAATTCTTCACTAAGAAATCTGCTAAAGTCATGAAAATATTTCTGAAAAGGTATTGCTTTCTGGTACTGTGCTTAATGTATAAAATACATAGCATGCAGTGTGCCAACAAATATCTTCCTGTAAAATCATGTGCTTTCAAAACTCGAATAAAACCCCCTGTACTTCAAATAAAACTGGAGTAGGACAGATTACATGGATCAAAAATAGTCCATATAATCTACCTATAAAAGCAAAAGCAATAGGTGCAATAATATTTAATCAAAAAATAAAAATAATTTAATGTTTTTTGAGATTTTTCTCACAGATTTTATTATGAAAGTATTTTCTTGTTTAAACAAAGAACAAGTTGTCTGAAACATGATAGGTTTGGAAAAGAAAAGAATCTAGGTATTGCAGTGAGGAAGGGTTTCTCTAGGTTAAATTAGTCATAACTCGTTCTTGGAAAAACATACAAAGAAGGATAAGTCAAATTCCTCTGTAAAATGCATGTAGACAAGAACTGCATTTGAAGATTAATTATCTCATTATTTTCCTAATATGCTGTAATTAAGTGAGCTATAGCACTAAAATTACTAAACGTGGGATTACTATTCCAGATTTGAATTAGCTTGTATCTCAGAAATGTTCAACACTACACCTCAGCTTTAGGACATAAGCATAATTAAATTACCACTTTATTTGATGCAGCTGCTTCATAAATTTGCACTTCAAAATAGTTCCATCATTCACCATGTCATTTCCTGTGTTTTTTAATTATTGGCTGGTAAAAAAATTAAACCTAAGTAGTTTGACAATAGCACAGTAGCTTTTCCTTACACTCAAATTAGGCCTAAGGGATTCTGAGTGCAATTATGGTGTTGACTGGATTAGTTCAATTGGTTAAAAATGCAAGGATATTTCATCAGCTATTCCTGAGGCTTGTGGATTATGCCCAAGAAAATGAAGATTTAATTTCATCAAAGTTATTTCCATTATTTCTTAAAAAAAAAAAAAAAAAAAAAAAAAAAAGGAAAAAAAAAAAAGACCAGGAAAAAACCTTGGTAGTTACACAAGACTGAGAAGAGACAGAACTGGCTGAATGAATTATCAGTGAGATTTTTACCATTACCTTCCAAAAAGACAGACTTTCTTCCTAATCTACTCTTCTAATGTAAGAAACACATGATATTAGCTTTTCAGGGTGTTTGTACTTCACAGATTCTCGACACAGAATTTGGCTATCTTTTTCTTCCTTTCCACTTTCCAGTGTTCACCACTACTTGTGAAACACAGAACTCCCTATTAAAGCTGGATACCAAGCCTGCTTGAACTTTTGCCTTTTGGAGAGGTTGCATCTTAAAGGGCCATAATATCGTGGCAGTTTGCCACAGATCACTGCTCCTGCAGTACAGTCAGGTACAGGCAGCTGTGCTCGTCTGGTATTTTAATACCTGACTGCTTCAAGTCAGATGTCATTCCAGAGCTATTACCATTACTCAGAAATAGCTGGAATGATAGCTGTAGGCAGTCTACCATTTTCAGGAGAGATATTGGTTTCTTGGTAGTCCTGAAATGTGCAAAGCCACGCTGTAGTATTTCTTCTAGACATGATTTCAATTAGAGGACCTGGTTATCAGTCCTTATTGGCATTCTTTATAATAATCTGCTCTATGCAAATATACAATATCATTAAAATTACATTATTATTCATGAATACATTTGGAAAATCTCATTCATCATACATCCCTTAGAAAACTAAAATAACAAACATAAGCAAGATCATCAATCTTTCTGGGATGTTGCAAATTGGAAGCATCATGACTAACCATGGTACTTTGCTTATGAAAACATTTCTTTTCATTCTTATACTTTTGTGGATTTTGAACCTTTTGAATGCAGTGGACAGAATGTTGCCTCGAACTACCAAAATAAATTGTGGATCTTCTCTGCCATTCTCCTGAGGCAACAAACATCCTATCAATATTGCAGGTGGGGAAGCCATCTTCCCACAGGAAAACAATTCAGGATGTTTCTACACAGGGATTTCTACCTTATAAACTCTATAACATTTTGGTATCATCCAAAGGTCACTTGAATGGAGTAGAATATATACATTTTAACAAGTGGGACAGTAATACTAAGAGACATTTCACAGCTATCTAACACAAGGATAATCTTCCTAAACTATGGGAAAACATTCCTATATATAAAGGTGGGGAAAAATAATATTTTGAGTTTGGCAAGAGCTTAATTAAAAACTATGGGAAATATAGGCAATAAGAACGGATCCTTTCAGAGAAATCAGCCTTCTAAAGAATCTTTATTAGAGAAAATAATAGTCAAGCTTAAATCTTCAGTGGCTATCAATCATTATAACTCCATCTGTTAGAGTGCCATTATCCCAGTATACATCAATTGTGACTCTGACCTTTCAGTGGCTGGAAACCAGCACGACAAAGAAAGATAATGAAGTATTCAAACACGTATGCATCATCTCAAACAGAATATACAGTTTCAGATCAAATCATACTACTGATGCCTAGATAAAGGAGGCTTTGCATGTATTCTTATTGCCAGGAAACCAGCGATAAATATGGCAGCAAGACTAACTTCTAGTCCTTTAAGGATGCCACCATGTAAAAACCCCCTTACAAAAGCTACATTATAAAAGCCATTGTATTTCTTGAATGGCTTAAATTAATTCCCTTATTGTAACTGTGGAAACCATCTTTCACAAAAAGTAAAAGTAGCTAGCAGGCATCAGCAAACTTAGCTCAGGGGGATTTCAGAGTGCAAATCTTCATCTTAAGATCGATTTTTTATCTAGCTGAGCTAGGATCACTCCTGAACAATGCTACATTTTTTGAGCAGTCCAGTTGTATATCTGTACATAGAATTCACAGATTATGGCAGTCTCTTTCAGAATAAACTAAAACTCCTGTAAACCTGAAATACTGGTTTTTACTTTATCACTGTTTTTTTCTTTTCCTCCCAAGAGAGGAAATTAATTCTATTAAAAAGTGCTTCCATCTATAGTCATTCATTGCATACTCATGTCCATGAGCTATATGACCACCAAATCTGTTATAACCAGGTTCTACAGATCACAACTGGTGCAGATTAATTAATTTCTATACCTCTGTAATAGATGTTACTCTGTTAATTCTGTGTATTCAATAAAAGGGGTGATGAAAGACATCATGAAATATGCTGGAAAAGTGAAAAAATGCAGTGGCAATAGTTACAAAATGTACACTACAATATGGTGAATGCAATTAATACACTTAATGTTATCTATAAAAAACTCATCCTGCTCTCACCAGGGAAGCAGGCTGTGCTTGATCTATGGAGTCCTTGTGCACTTTAATATGAGCAAACTAAATTATTTCCCCTGAATCTATTTACAATATGCCCAAACAATGTAATTTCTGGGTAGACAGCTTGTATTAAGACAAAGAAATACAGAAGGAATGCTGAAAAATCTTAGGCTTATATAAGCACATTCCATAATGTTCAGCATGTAAAGATTTTTCATTTTGCCTCTCGTATTCAAAAATGACATGGGAACACATCCAGATCCTAATTTATTCTGCTTCTTAATTATGCTCTACATGGGCAATGTAGTAGTTAGTGGTTAGTGGTGAAAAAGTATTTATTTCTAAAAAGCTCCTTTAGAACTGAAACAAATTTGTTAATGTCTCTTCATCCCCAAAACAGGAAACTGGGAGGAAGAATATACAACGGATATATTACAGTGTTATGCTTTTCTGTCTCTAAAGTATTTTTGATACTTATGAATCAGCTTTTTAAGATGATGAACAGGCAAATTCATTTGTCTTCCGTGTCTCAAAGGACATAACAGCATGCTGAATCAGCCCACTAAGCCTCAGTGGTGCACATGTTGCCTTTCATCCTTTTCTACCTCTGAGGAACCCTGTGCCGATGGAAGTCAAAACGTGCAAGTGTGTGCAAGAAGAGTGAAAACTTGTTAGATGCTGAAATTACAAAGGAAAAAACATTCAGAAAGGCTCAGCAGAACGCAGTGGCTGATGTCCCTGCCCAGACCACGCAGCACAGAGCCATGGCCACATCCTGCAGTTCATTGGGTCCCAGCCCACGTCTGAGGAGGAATCGAAAGATGTAAAAGACCTTTTACCTTCTCCCAAGCAAACCCAGACTCCCCAGGCCTGTAATTGGGCCCAGCACAAGGACCTGTGCTCCTGCCAATCCCATGTTGCCATATGTCCCCTTTCGGAGCTGTCCCGTGTTGCCATCTGTCCCCACGCCAGCCCGGCCGGTCAGCGCCATCTGTTCCTGCCTGACCCGTCCCATGGGGCCAGCTGTCTCGCCCCTTCCCAGGCTGGCTCAGCCACACACCTTGTCTGAGGGTACAAGCTCCTACCAGTCACGGATAAATATCTGCCAAAAGGGAAGAGAGCATGAACAGCAGCCTGAAAAAAAATCAATTTGTGCTGTCTGCATTTCTTAATCAGTGTCTAGTTGAAGTTTCACCATGAAACCTTTTTTGCAAGTCCTCAAAAGTTCCAGCATTGACATTTTGTTAGAACTCAGGTGGCAGAATTGGTACTGGGAGACAGTGGGAATTGTTTTTGCAACATACTTCTTACTCTGGTGCCATGTAGGAGCCCATCTGGGAACACAGGAAATTTGAAAATCTGTTTCTGAAGCTTCACAAAAGCCTGGCATTGAGTCTCCAGAGATATTAAGCTCATCTGCAATGAAGTACCATTAAGGTGGTGACACAAGAGGATATAAACCCATCTAGTGACCAGCTTACTGGAAAGTCTCAGTTTACAAAGCTATATTAACCAAATGAGTGGAAAAATTGGAAACACTTTTGGATTCCTATCAAACAACCTTAACCATTTTGTTGGTCATTGTGGGTACTTAATTGTATCTAGATGAGGGATGCAGGGAGAATTTTCCACTTTCCAGTTGCATGTTCCCACATCCCTGCTCCCTACTGGGACAAAACACAGGCATGCACCAGCTGCCCATTCTTCTTCCCTCCTACCTTGCCACAATCTGGTTTTCACAGATAAGAAAAGTGGAGGTGTGGACTGGACACGAGCCACCACTTTTCCTAGCAGGTAAGTCTAGACATAGCTCACTTCTAATACCCTTCATACCAGCTCTCTTTCCTCTTTTCCAATCTGTAGCACAATTTTACTTGTATTGAACTGAGTATTTTTAAGTGTTTCAGTTTGATTGATGCCATGGAGAAATCAGTATCATTATTGCAGCAAAATATCTAGGGAGGGATTGTTTCAACATCCTAGCTGTTTATCCAAAAAAATATTTTCCATGAAATAGTGGAGGTTAAAATGTGATATTTGAAATCCCATATGCATTGACGTAGGTGCTATAACTTCTGCTGATTCAAGAAGGCCTATAAAGTCATCTTGAGGTAAATATTCTGCTCAATCTATCTCTTTATTTATCTAATCTATTTACATGTTTTTAAAATTATCAACAATATTATCCTGGTTCTAAAGATATGAACAGCAATCTGATGCAAGTTTGAATGCTTTATTTCATTGCAAAATAGAGTGTTAATAAATCAAAGACACAAATAAATGTTTTTCACAATTATTTTCATGAGGTTCAGGTTAGACATCTTTGGTTTAGCTAACAGCTGCATATTTTGGGCTCTGCATTAAAGGTTTTGGGTAGTTTTCAGATACTCTTTTGGCTTAAAAAAGCACAAAGAATCTTAAAATTATTTCACAATGTGTAATAAGGAATGATAAGTTGCACTGACAAACTAAAATTTGTATTTTAAACATTAGTACCACATGTTGTTACTGTTAAAAAGAAATCTATTCTTTAGCAGAAAATATGACTACTCTGTCCACCTCAAAGTACTAGCTTCTTGTTTTTTCAGAAGATTGCTGGTGAATATTGGAATATGGCTCTGTGTAAAGTTACAGCCATGATAAATGTGAGATTCCATTGAAAGCCCAGTCTGAATCCAGTCTGTCAAAAACAGCAAAAAGAATAAGGAATTACCTGTTCAGCAGGATCATATGTTACTACTTATTTCAGTAGGAGACAGTTACAACTGAGCTTCTTCAGGTGAAAGTGGGGAATGGTGAAGGAATAACTCACCAGATCAAATGCTGTTTGTAAGCCTGTGGTTAAAGTCTGAACTCAGCTGAAGCTGGAGCTGTTGTGCTTGACACTGCAGCTGAGATCTGGCATGGTTTCCCCCAGCAGTGGGAATCCACAGTGCCAGCTATGACGGCTCATTCCCTGGCATGGAGCTACCCTGAGCTGCATAAAGCATGTGTAGAACATGTGGCAAAGCTGGTGTCCTGGTGATGAGCTTAGTGACACCAGCCCAGTGCCCTAGCTGCTTTTGCATCAGAAGCCTGACCCCAAGCCAAAGGCTCAGCATTTCCTTGCTGTGTGCAGGCAGGGCTGCCGTGGGCCAGGGTGCAGGGGGTGAGTGCTGCCTGCCTGCTGCACTGGCAGCAGGTTGCACAGCCCTGGTGAGATTGAGTTACCCACCAAAGAGCCGGTGTAGGTTTTGATAACACACCAACAGATGCTATCAAACCCTGCCCAATGCTTGTGCAGCTCCAGGGAGGAGTGTGGAAAAGGGAGGAACAGGGGTAAGAAAATCCCAAGGTGTAGTAGAGGTGCATTATCGGCCATTCTGCTATGATGAGTATGAACAGCAGGTAGTCCATTAAGCCCAGCCTTTTCACTGAACAACTGGAGGTCTGATAGCCATTAGAAGCAGGTCATATTTAACAGCAGTTCACTCCCTCAACTCTTTCTCCTACAGTACATTTAAACGATTCTTTGGCAAGTGAATCAGCTTTGTTTCTCCTGCACAGGTTTGGGAGAGAGGATAAGGAAAGGCATTTATTTTTGCAGAACTGGATCTTTTGTCACCCACTCCCCTCTGAATCTCAACTACTATCTGCTAAGCCAAAATGAACTTTAATAAATGAGCTGAACTCATTAGTTATGTGGGGCTCATGCTTACAGTCATAATGATTTTAAAATGTGTGGCTGCATCTTGAAGAAGAACAGAGCTTGACATAATTTCAGTTATCAAATACTGGTAATTGACACAGAGACAGGCTGTGCTTTACACTGGGTTATAATTAATCCACTTCAGTGACCTCAAAGGCTGCACTTCTGAGAAATCTACCACTTACATTTTGATTCTTTGTCAACTACTTCAGCAGACATAAATTACAAATGAGGTACTAATGAAGTATTTCATCACCTGTTTACCTTCAGTGATCAGTTCCCTTACCCTAATTTACAGGAGGCACAATTTTTTTGAAGCTACTGTCAGCTGGAGCTGCCTTTTACTCTGAGCAGTTATAAATTAGCACATAGCTGTGCTTACTCTCACTGGCTCTTTGTTCTTGGTTTTAAAATACTACAGCATAGGAGGAAATTAATTTATATTTAGAAACAGATGTGCAAGAAAAAAATGTAGTTCTTTTCTTGTCTATTCTTTTATTTAAAGGCTCACTACATGGAAGGAAATTCCCCACTCATATAAATATATCAAATCCTACTGCCATGAGTGTGGTTTTGTGTATTTACAGCAGTAGGGCATTGGACTCATTTTGAAATTAAACCTTGCCATATTACCAATCACTTGGAATGATTTTGCATGTGTGCATGTCAAAGAATCACCTTGGTCTGCCAAGGTATTGCACTGAAAACCTTACATTATGCCTGCAATGCTCACATAACTGACTAATTTAAAGTGGCAGGGCTTGATTCCCACATGCAGGCTGAAAAAACATAGAGAAAGGGATAATTTGAGGGGGAGTAAACAACAATTTGACTTTGAGAGCTGGAAGGTGAGACACAGACGTATCATCCTGACCTGCTGTTCTGGTGCCTGTGGGCTGCTCCCAATCTGCTCCCACTCCTGCCAACATCTCCTCTCAGTCCCTGCAATACATTCCCATGGGTTTGGCACCATCCTCCTCCATGATGAAGGCTCTTTTCTTTATTAAGCACCACTGCATTTACCCTCAACTGTTCCTTCCAGCAATCTGATCAGTTTTCTTCCACTTCCTCCTGCTGACACCGGTGATTCTCCTGCTCTGTGTTAGTGTCTCCACTATTTTCTCCCTTTTTGGCACTACCATGTAGCCCACTGTATCTCACCATGTTTTTATGTGTGAGTGGTCCATATTTTACCAGCTTTCCTAAGTCAGGAAAAAAAAAATCAATAAATTTTCCTCATATTTTTCCAGAGATCTAAGAAGAACAAAGAAATTCAATTATTGGGAAAGCTACATGAAATTTGTGAGTTCTGTTTAATTCTAGGCACTTCACATGAAAGCCATTAGTGGACTCCCATCTGGCTGGAGTTCAGGGCAAACACTTTTCAAGTCTGAACCAAACCAGTGAAGGTAGTGTGCGACAGATCATCTGGATTTCGTTGT
Organism: Oenanthe melanoleuca; assembly: GCF_029582105.1. NCBI lineage: Eukaryota > Metazoa > Chordata > Aves > Passeriformes > Muscicapidae > Oenanthe > Oenanthe melanoleuca. The sequence goes on from NC_079333.1 coordinate 43,972,079, forward strand.
GTGCTGAGGTGAAACAGAAGGTTGCCTGACAAATGAGAGTAGAACATATTTGTTTATTTTTTGACGAGGTCCTTAATTGGCTCCTTTAGGGAGTGAACTGAGGAAAAGAGACAGAGAAACAGGCTCCCATGATCTGAAGAAGGAGGTAGATGCAAAAGGTGGGGAGAGATGAAGGATCTTGGGCAGTGTAGGGGCCTGTAATACTGCCAGACATGAGGCAATGAAATGTTCCTAAACATACAATTCTGTCTACACTTGAAAATTTCCTATAGTAAATAAAGCCACAAGTTACTGCTTACAGAAAACTGTAAACTTTTTCTTGGTGTGCTTCCACTGACAAGCACCCTTGGAAAACCAAGTTGCAAACCTGCAGTGCCACATTGCTAGGAAGAGAGTGTAACGAGAGTGCTGAGGAGTTCTTGGGTCCAGCAGCAGCACAGAGACCTGGGGCTGCCATACCCCAGGGTCTCAGTGCCACCGCTGGAGAGCAGACAGCCTGTGCCCAGGAGACCTCTCAGACAGCTTCTCAACAGAGATGCTGCTGGAGCCTTCAGGGACAAATGAAAGTTCCAAGCACAGTGTCCAGCAGGTGAGGACTCAAATCCATGTGCTTGGATGGTGCAGCTGTATTTACCATGTGCCTTCACAAGTTTCCTCCTAAGCCTGGCTGTGCACTCAGCTCCAGATTACCATAGAAAAGCCACAGTGTAGGTTCCCACTGTACTGGTAACAAGAAATTTCTGAATTCACTTGATTCTGTGTCAGTTTTGCTCTATCTTTTGCAGACTGCACTGCAGAGGGCAGGAAGGTGCTTGAGACAGCTCTAGCAGAAGGTGATGAGCACTGAACCCTGGACACCTTCCCCAGACATCTCCACATTGGAAACCTGTTGCTGAGATTCATGGCTCTGCATTAGGCAGGATCTGCTCCACAATCATTGCTCTGTGGAAAGATGGGAAAAGAAAAGGCTGCAGTTTGTCTTTTGAATGTTCTGTTTCCTGGACCTCACCACATTTCCTCTGTCTCTCTCAGCAGAGCTGATCACCTCTCAGACTGCTCAGGGCTGATCATACCTTTGCAGCAAAAATGCATGTCTTGGGAAAAAAGTCTGAAACAAAAAGTGTCAGCAAGATCCCCATGCACTAACAATTTCCATAGGTTTTCATAACAAATAACTTTTCTATACAAGGGGGAAAATATCACAATTCAACTCTCACAACAATATGTAATAGTTTTGTTTTTTTAAAACAGGCTGTACTTTTTGCAGGTACAGATACATTGTGGGGACACATACCTTTTTCTTTTGCTGTTTTGCGATAGTTGTAAGCAATATATAGAGGATCCAGTGTTTTCCTTTCCAGTGTTGATGGGATGCTGCCTTTTGTGGCACTCCCTTTTATCAATGAAAATTTTGTTTAGAAAAGAATTCCCTCATGGGGGAAAATGTAATGGGTATTAATTACACAAATTTTCAAAGGTAATGAAACAGGGAGATAACAGTGAGGAGAGACTGTCCCTTTTCAGGAATGGGGCTACAGAGTAGCTTAATAAACCTGTCCCAGGAAGAGAGACTGAGAGAGTTTGGGTTGTTCAGCCTGGAGAAGAAAATGCTCTGGGGAGCAGAAGTTATAGGAAATTTCTACTACCTAAAGGAGGCTACAAAAGAGGTGGAGAGTGACTTTGGACAGGGGCATGTGGTGATAGGACGAGGGGGAATGGCTTTAAACTGAGTGAAGAGCGAAGATAAAGGGAATTAGATAAAAGGAAGAAATTCTTTACTGTGGGAGTGGAGAATCACAGGAACAGGCTGCCCAAAGAGCTGTAGATGCTCCATCCCTGGAAGAGTTCAAGGCTGGACTGAATGGGGCTTTGAGCAACCTGGTCTAGTGGAGGGTGACCCTGCCTACGGCGGAGGGTTGAAGCTAAATTATCTTTGTGGTCCTTTCATCCATTCCCCAGCTCATGCCACTGCCAAAGAATCTCCTTTTTTAATAGAGAATCCCATGTCAAGGCACCAGTTGAGATGCAGGTGAAGTCTGTCTACAGCTGCCACCAACTTCATTCCTAGCACTGTGCTGGTACCTATGGGAAGTCCAGAATGACAGGAAGTAAATTACTGACCAAAAATATTTTGCTGCATTTTCATCCCATCCAGCAGACACAGGCAGAAGGCAAACTTGGCCCAACTTGGTGAAGTGTCTTTCCTTGTGGGCTGTTAGACTGGGCTTCGTGCTTTACACTGGCAGATAAGACTAGTGCAGGCATGCAGGTAGAAACATGGGATGGACTTTCTGTTGACAGTGCAGAAGTGAAGCAAAAGTTACAATACCCTTCATATGCAGACAGAGATATGATGATATCCTTTGATGCTTTGTAGCTTCTGGGGCTACCTTGAAGGAAAGAATTGTAAGGGCTACAGGGGAAGGAAAGTCCAATTTAGAGAAATAATTGGGGTCTGGTGTGCTTCCAGGAGCTTGGACAGGATTAAACAGCACACAAATTTCATATGCATCTGTGAAATCACTGGGTTGTAATTCTCTCTTTTATCGATATCTTTGGTAGTGATGTGGCATTGTGCAACATTTTACTCTCAATATAATCCCCAGGACTGACTGAATTTTAAACTAAAAATTGTTATTACAGGTTTAAGAGCAGTTAGAAGAAATCTAGAAAATAACTTGTGGCCACCCCTAAAGTCTGCATGGCAAAACTCCATGCAGCTAAAACAATTTGGGCAAATCCAAATTCATCCTTTTTCTTGCTCAGCTCAAAATATTTGAAAACACCCAAAATTTCCTGTAAAGGTCTGTATACCTTTCTCAGGATTCAAGCTCAGCAAAGAGCTTAAGTCCATATCAGATTATATGCACATGCTTGACTTCCCTGCTGATTTGAAGCCTAAATTTGTTGTCCCTCCCAGCTTTGTGATTGTTACACAATTTCATTGTCAATCTGATTTTTTTTAAAAGCCTATGAAAAGTGACAGAAAGCAGAAGACTATCTGTCTGTTTCTATTTTAATAGTTACATGTGCTTAGAAATTTTAATTATGTAGTCATCAATTCTCATTCACATAAAATCCTGGCTAGCTAATTTTTATGAAGCAATTTTTACTTTCCTCAGTCCTGTTGCTCAAAAAACTGGCAAATGTACATTTGTTACAAGTCAAGAATTATCTGAGAGGTAAATTTTCATATTAATGGAACTAATGTGCTTTCTTTTAAAACATCTTTGGTTATTTCATTGCTTACCATAATTTAGGACTTGGCTGCATAAGGAGCATTGCACTTTGGCAATTGCTGAAATGGTCTGTGTGTGGTCAGGACAGCTGTGTCTGTTGTTGCTGAACATAATGCTGACTTAAGTAACCAGTATCCGCTTCAAGTAGGATTTCAAACCTTTTTGCTTTCTTTCCTTAATACCAGGTTACACAGCCCGAGAAAAGGGGGGCCAGTGCTGACCTGTCTTCCTTGTTGTTCTCCCATCTGAGCGGCAGCAGGTAGAGCAGCAGCAGATTGCAATCTCTGCCTTCAAACCTTCAGCGAGGAGCAGCAGCCGAGCAATTGCAGGATGTTGTGTTTTGGGGTTCATCTCCCATCTAACAAAATGCTAATCCTCAAATGACTTCAATTTCCACTTCCAAAGTGCTCTGAAGAAATCCCATGCTGTCTGGTGCAATGCTTTGGTCTTTGAGCTGCACAGAGGTGGTCTGATCCCTATCTCACTGGGAATTGGGAAACAATGTCACCCAAGTCAACATGTAAGTAGTATATACAATATCTAAACTTGGCACGAGGGGAAAATTGCCCGCGATTACACCACTCAAGGAAGTGCTTTTCAAGCTGAGAGCAGAGATGGGGATCACACAGATCTAAAGGGCTGGAGGGCAGCTGTGCCAGGTGAGGAATTCGTGCCTGAGCAGCGGCGGGCGGCGCACACCCGCGCATCCCGGAGAAGCGCTGCCCGCCCCGCTGTGCCCCGGGAGAGCGGGCCAGGGGCAGCTCCCAGGCCCTTTTCCCTGCACGGCTCCCCGCCGCGGCCGGGCGCTGTGCAATTTATATGGAAATGAGCCGCAGGATGCGCACGGGCGAGCCGCGCTCCGCCGATCGCTCCGGCGGGTCCGCCCTGCGCTCCGGCTCCCGCCAGCAGCGCACGCACGCCGGGCTCCTGCGGATTAAAGATGGGATTGCTCTTGAAGAATGCACCTACTGGTACAACGCTGAGCGAAAACAGGAGAGCGCTAAGTGTTTGAGTCCTAAAATAACACTGCTTTTTCTAGCCGTGAAATATTTTGAGCTATACCTCCTATTGCACTTACAAACATTTAGCCATTATTCAGGGAATATGACTGTTGAGATTTATTCCAACACATTCCAGAACACCCTTGTAAGATGAAATTTAACATCAAGTGAACAACGTGTCCTACATAAACCCTTTTTAAAAAGCAAATGGCGGAGGGGGGAAATCAAGACTTGTTTTAAATTAACCTTTCAAGGTCGTGTTGGGATGAAGCCATTTCAATATATATCAAAGGGGTATAGAAATGTGCAGCTTAATGAAATGTGTTCTTATACAGTAAGAATATGTCCTCATTTTGCATGGTTGAGTCATATACAATAAACACATTTTCTAAGGTGACCTTGAAGCTACCATGCACATTTCTTAAATATTTGTCTTACAATTGAATCCGTGCAAATGTATGTGTGAAAAGCTTAATTTTTTTTCTCTCTAAACAAATAATGCAAATAAATTCTTTGTTATAAAAGGCATAAATCAGTTTATTTCTCTTGGTTTCACTGGACCTACCGCAATTTGCTGTAGCTGAAAATCTGGCCCTGATTCTTTAATCCACAGATATACTTTGTCATTGCAGTTTATATAAACATGAGGTCAGCTAGTACTTCCAGACCCAAATGAACTCCTTGATAGTTCAAACTCAAACTTCAGTTTTAAATCTGAATTTTGCTGTCATCATTTATCTTACAACTGACCACAAGCAGACATAGAACATTGCTGGGTTTTGTGGTATGGTTTTGTCTGGGGATTTCTAAATGTAAGTAAGCACCCTGTTTTTCTCCAGGCACAAAAATTTAAGTGACCCATTAAAAGTTAGCATAGCTGAGTGTTCTTTTCTTAATAAGCTTTGAAAGAGCATTCAGTAATAGCCCAAACAAACCTAGCATCCAACAGATTCTCATTGTTTGAGTCAATCCACATTATAAACTCTGCATAATATCTTTTTAGCAAATAGGACTATTTTCAAGCTATGGGAATGCAAGAAAGGAAAAGAAATAGGTGATTTTCTCTTTAATCCCATAATTTAAAATACACACATGATGTTGGACAGGATATAAGTCTTCTTTTAATGTGCAAAGATCAGCTCATAAGAAATTTGAAATAAAACAGTTATTCACAAATGTGGTTTCAAACATTGGTATTTTATACACAATGTCAGTATTATTAATTTTGTCTTGCTTTTCCCCAAATAATTCAAACTACTTTGTAGTCAAAACAGTCAGAAACATAAACTTGGTTCATTACTGCTCAGCTACATGGGAATGAAATGCAGAGGGTATTTCATGGTGGATAGCCTTGCTGAGAACATTAGTAGAAGAGAGAAATACTTAATCCTCTTAAAACTATGGGGAGAATTTCAGTTGGCAAAATGGTCATACTGGAATTTGACCATATGCTACCAACACCTTGATGAAATGCCTGAAAATGCAGTTTCTCAGGAATGAAGCTACATGGTTGACTACAGTACTGAGAAGTGAGAGAAGTTTAAAATAATAAATAGTCTAGAAAAGTATATGAGGTGAAGACTGAAAGTAGTAATGATCATACTACCCTATATTTTCAAAGTACTTTTTATCTGGGAATTTCAATTGAATTTTTGCATATGTAGTGTTACCAGAGATAGATATTATGCCAGTGTTGCAGAGGAGTAAACTGAGGCATAGCAAATTTGCACCACTTGCTTTGGGCAACACAGATGGTTAATAGGAATGCAAGGGATAAAATCAGTAATTCTGTATTCTACTGTGCTATTTTAATCACAGAACCTTCTTCCCTGTGATGTATTTCTTATGCATTTGGAAAGATTTATATGAAAAGTTGCAGGCACAAACCTATAAGGACTTTCCAAAGCCCTGTGCATATTCAGGGGAAGTCTGGGTCCTAAATTGCTGTAAGCACCTGGGTCTAAGCCTTGTAAAGCCAAACTGAGATGAAGACACTCAGAACTTGTTTCCACACCAGCCCAGTACTAGGTACTGCCTAGTTTAACTGCACAACATTCAGTTGATCTATTCTAAGTTTACTCAATAGCCATGAAATATTCTCATGCTAGAAATGAGAAACTTTCCTGAGACACAAACACTGCTCTGCATTTTATTTCTGGATTGTTTTTTCAGCTCTGTCTATGTTGTGTGCATTACTCTAGATGACCACCTTCAGCAGTGGTCTAGAAGTTCTGCCTAGAAGCTGAAAAATGAGATCTACAGATCCCATCAGAAACTCTGCCCTTCATGGAATAATAGATGAGTTGTCATTATGCTTTGGTGTGGAAAGTTGCTGTCAGACTTGGCAGTTCTGACTCCAAAATTCAAGCTTTGAGGCTTTCCTTAATGTTGAGGCTTATGATATAAATACAAAAGCAAAGATTAAGTTTTATAGGTAGTTTACCAGACTAAACATAGTTGTGAAAACTGTTAAAAAAGAAAGATTCCAAACATAGCAACATCTACAGTGAAAAAAAAGAAATTTAGGAACTGCTGTCTACCAGCTCCACCACATGGCAAAGGAGTAATTTACACTTTTCTTTCTAGAAGGAAGATAGTTTCAATCAAAATGCTTAGTCTGACATAATTTCTCCAACAGACACCTCTTCAGTAGAGGGGTCCCAGGGAGCAAAACTGTGCCAAAGGCACAAGTGATTTTAAACCAGTGACCCATGGCCTGCCAGAGCAGACAGTCGTATGTTGATGAAAAGCTGCAGGGTTGGAAACCACATTTTCTTGCCTGTGGGATGGTAGAGATTGATTTCTTCTTGGAGCTCCTGTCCATGACCATAGCATACACAGTTAAACCAGAAAATCCCTGGCTCCAGGGCAGAGAGACAAGACCACAGGGAAACTGTGGTATTACAAGGTTACCCTGCTGCTACTGCATGAGCCCAACAGTCCTTGCATTTTCCATGTGCTGTTGTACTTTGGAATAAGAAGAAGAGTAGAAGGCAGTAGACAGACACTCCAGCCATGGCCTCACTTGTGCCACTTTCCCTGGATATAAACTATGCTCCATGGAAGAAACTTGTCTCTGCATGCTGAAGTACACCCAGCCCAAATCCATCACCTCCATGACAGTAGAGGTTCTTAGTGCAGAAGACAGTTTAATCTATCTTGTGAAAGATATTTAAAGCATTAAACTCCTTACTCAGAATACAATAGTCTTGATTGGTCCAAGAACAACCACCAGACACATGAGGGAACTACACTTTTCCTTCTCTGTTAAAAAAAATGAAAGAAGTGTTTCTACAATGGCACTGCTACAGTATTTGTATTTGTAAAAGTTAGTCTTGGCTGCTGTGTTCCTTGGTGTCTATATCTAGGCAAAAGTTATATTTGATTCATTTGGAAATACCACTTTGTGACAAGGAGCTAATTAGTATGTAAAGCATGTCATGAAACAGACTCAAAATGAGAAGTGTTGTATAATCATCATAAGCAGAAACTGGAGCTGACTCACCAGCTTTTTCAAAGTTTCTCAAAGTTTTGCTTTCCAAATATCTCATGGCAGCAACAGTAGCTGTCAGATTATTGGTCAGCAGCTGCAGACTTCATACTTGGTATGTACAGAAGTTTCTGCAGTGCTGCTTCTGATCTGCTTTCACCTGGTACTATCCTAGCTCATGAAGCATTGCACTTTTTAAAGAAAATATTTTACAACTGAAGCACCAGTTACATGCTGACCTTTTGTGTCTTCACGTTTTTTTACAAATAGTTCTGCATTTTCAATATAATCTCAGTAAGTGTATTCTAAGAAATTTTTCAAATTTTGAACAAACTTTAATTGCTCAGATTGTGATACAAGATGTTTCTCCAGCTATTTCTGGCACTAGAAGATTTATGAGAGAACTCAGACAATGTACAGAGCTGGTGTTTTAAGTAGCATGGGCTCACCAGAGAAGACAGAGAATTAGGATTCCTAGATTTATCTAATGCAAGGCAGAAAATGCTGGAATTCCCATCTCAGTGAGAAAAGTCTGTATGCTCGTGTGCCTCCCTAAAAGCACAGCAGGGTGTCTGAGAGGCAGGACGTGGGGAAAGTTACAAGACTCTGCAGAACACCAGGTTTTGATAATTAGTCTCTTGGCTTCTAGGTGTATTAGACTTCCCTGGCCCCAGTTTTTCAACTCATTCAACAGTCATCTGCTTTCTCCAGGCAGTGATTTTTCATTGACTAATCATTCACAAGTTACTGTGAAATAAGCAGCCTCCTAAACTTAACTAATATTTGCTTTAAGATAGTGCAGGAGAACCTGTCCTGTGGGGGATGAAGTAGGAAAGCACACACATAGAGGGTGGGTGTGTTTCCACATCTGGAGATAAGGACACAGTGATACAAGTGGCCACAAAACACTGGCATTTTTAAAATGAATAATTTGAACTTATCAATTTAAAGAGAAGTGTAAAATCATTCCAGTTCCATTAAAAATTGTCCCTACTGGATCCAGATCAAATCCTGGGGTCTATTTTTTCCAAAGTGTCTTTTCATTCCAAGTTCTGCGCTTCATTTTGTGTTTTTTTACTTTCAAATCAAATTGCTTCCCTTTAGTAGTTTGTTCTGAACTTCCACGTGGAGTTCCACATTGCTTTCTATGTCATCTGATATTCTGTCTGCTCACTGCTTTGTAAAATAAAAAAAAAATAAATTACTGATTTCACAGTAAATTTAATCTCATAGTCTTTTTAATGAACAATTTATTTTTGTTGTTTCTGTTTAGTCCTGTTCTGGGATAGTATAAAATCACATGTGATGTGGAGAGTGGTTTAAAAAAAAGAAACTTTGTACTTTGGCCTGGCTGTCCAATTTTCAGAGTGCAGTAATCACTATGATGGATGTGGGAAGAGAAATAATGAGCCCTTTACTTTATTCCTTTGCAGTCCATGAGTGGAAACCTTGAAGCTTTTCAGTCTAATCATTCTTCACATCCATCCTTGATAAAATTCTCAGCAGTCAGCACAGATTTAAGAAGAAAAAAAGACACTGCCTGTCCTGTTTTTTGACATTTGGAAAGTTTTAAGCAATATTGCAGGTGGGAAGATGGTCACAAATGTATTTCATTTGTCATAATTTCTCTCCAGATTTTAAAATGAAAAATGCAATGCAAGCTCTGACATCCGAAAATATTTTGGAGCCCTTAAAAACTGAAAAAGTGAGACAAAACAGAACATGCAAAATATGTTTTATTTTTGCAGAAAATATTTATGTGGAATCAGGATTTTACTTTTGATTAACTGTTTACAGGTGATTGCATCTGCAGTTCTGGAATGCCATGAAATGCTGCAATATACTGAAGAGAAAATTTAGAATATTCATAGTCTGAGCATTGAAAAAATTAGGGAACTGAGACAAAAAAGGGGAAAACACCAGTCAGCAGAACAGATGGGTCTATGTTTTTATTTATCACTTAACCTATTCTAAGTTGAAGAGACTCATAATTCTGATTATCATCCAGACAAAATTGTGAAATTCTCTTTCAAATAAGAACTCTTCCTGTAGTGTTTTTTAAGTGGGTCATTGGGTACAGGATAAGCTGCTACAGGAAAAGAGAAGATTGTATTTTTAAGATCAAAAACTCCAATGCAGGAGTTTACCTTTCAGAATTTATATATAAACACAAAAATTAAAATGCTACACTCCAAAAGAAGCACCTTATAATAAGCATCCTGAGGTATGCAGTGTGCCAGCAGACACTTCCCTTGAGATGCTTTCAGTCCTTCTCCCACCAGGATGTGACAGGCTGGCATTTGGAAGGGACCTTTATCACAGGAGCCTGCTGCTACCTCCAAACCTGCTGCTGCTGCTGTCAGTGACAAAGGAGGCTGGATCCCCTCACAGCCAACTGCTGCAATCCATCATGTCTGAGACCTGCAGGCTGGGTTTTGTTCCAGAGGATTTTGTTCTCCCCACAAAGCCCAGCTGTGGGGCTGGCAACTGCAGCCACGGGTCCAGTCCAGGGGCTGGGATTACCCTGGTGGCAGGGAGGGACAGTGGATGGCATGTGTGACAGGGCTGGGGCTTTTCACCCTTGGAGGGGCAGCTGCCACCAAAATCGTCAGCTCAGTTCTGACCATGACAAAACCTCTGTCAGAGAGAGCAAGGAGCTGAGGGAAGCATCTGCAAGGGGTCTGGAGCAATGGGCACCCAAGGGGAGGGGGAGGCTGGGCTGTCACACACCTCACAGGTGTGAGGGAACCTTATGGAAGATAAGGAAGGATTCAGAATGGACTACACTGGGGAGAGCAGAAGCTGTGGTGGAGTCCTTAATGACTGAATGGTTTTGGAGGACTGCAGGGAGAGCTTGCCAGGGTGGGCAGTGCATCATGAGTAGGGATTTCTCCTACTTTTGGGACTGCCAGCACCACATCTGGCTGAACCAGCTCAGTCTCTCATCCAGATCTGTGATGGTGACAATAAATGATCTTGTTTGATGTGTTTTGCCTTGTCAATGTAATTATCTGCTGATCTAAGGGGATGGGGTTTGTCTTACATATGATATGGAGCTAATATCAGAGCTAATGATTCTGTTTTAGCTAATAATAGGAATAAAACCTTAACAGACAATGAATCAGACCTATCTTTATGTGTAGAGGAAATTAACAGCATAGCAGCAACAGTATTAAGGGAAGAGTAGGGCAGTGTGGGCTGAGCATGGAATGCAGCTATTGGGAAAGACAGCCTGTCAGAGGGAGAGCTCTGTATGATGCTTATCTGAATTTTAGCCCCTGAATTTAATGTCAGTACTTATTTGCTGAGGAAATTTAAGTCCTCACCAGGTGCCAACCTGCCAGCCAGCTGTAATGATGCATTATCCCCAGTTTTGGTTCTGCTCCAAACTTGCAGGTTTCTGTCATATAACATATATTGACAAGCACAACTTCCTGAGCAGCACATGAGTAGCCACACTTCATTAGCATGCCAAGCATGCACAAAGAGAGCCCTTAAGAAATGTTGTTGGATGGGAGGAAATTCAGAAAAAATACATCAGTAATTAATAAAACAAGAAATGCAAAGAGTGGGTATGCTGGTCTTTGCAATACACACAGTTTGCTGGACTGACTTCCAATGTGTTAGTTGAAACAGGCAAAAAGTGAAGAGTAAGAACTTTTAGGTAAATAAGGTATGAAAACATTTTGATATCATATACAGAAAGAAAGATAATTTCTTTGTACCCAACTGTGGTTTTAATATAGGCTCAACAGATCAGTCTTATCAAAGAAGTGGTGAAAACTGACTGCAGCTACATACTGGCTGCATTCTCAAGCAGCATCAATCTCTGTATCTGAACATCTCACATGACTTCAAAGGAAAACATAAGCCCTTCCTCCCTTTGCATCATTTATAGGGATTTGCTTTGGGTTTTATTTTTTCAACTAAAGGCAATTATGTTGGAAGGTCCACATCAAAGAAAATGCCAACCTTAGGCCTTTTTGCACTGTCCAGGACAGGGAGTGCAGTGGATATTCATCTATTTAGGATATCCCATCACATGCACTGGCCAGAGTATGTTTCACAGTATTAATGGTGATGAGGTTAAAGCCTGTCGTTTCTTAGAAAACCTGGGTATCATCATAACCAGCTGTTCTGATTTGCTGACTGTTTATTAACATCTTTAGTAATTATGCATGGCAGATTTCATGAGAACACAATCATACATCTTGTGTAAATTAATGCCCTCAATAAAACTTGCTGAGGCTTATGCACTTAAGTCCTTTGTTCAAGTGTGTTTCTCCTGTTAAAATATTTAGCTATTGCAGGCATCTGCCCCCTCTCAGGCACAGACTGTGCACATTTTCTTTGCTTGTTCTGCATGAGAAGCTCTCATTGACCCAAATAAGGGCTCAGTGCATGGGCCATATGCTAAGACTATGGAAATTGCTTTGAGAATATGTTGATTTTCTATACCCACATCATAACTTCAGTGTGATTGTCACTGCTGGACTGTCTTTTGCACATGGATAAAACTGCACCACTAGAGCCAGTGGAAGTTTTGTCTCTGAGTAAAATGAGATCATGTCCTTTGTCCCTTGGGAAGCTCCAAGCTGCCTCTGATTCCTCTAACCAAGAGTGTTGTGCACAGTCCAGTGGACTCCTCTCAAGGGAAGGTCCTCATCATCTAGCTGGAAGGATCCCAAAATAATGCCAGTTTGCTTTGCTTGTCCACAATCTCCTCACATTTCACAGTGAGTACATTAAATTCAGGGTGAAGCCTTTCTTGAATGCCTGGTACAGTCCAGGTGACATAATTAGTTGCATAACAACATAGGAATTATCTCACCCTTGCTTCCACCATCTGAAGGTTGAGCACCTTGCATGCCTCAGTTGTGCAATCTTCTGTATTAAGTGAGAAGATACAAGCCCTATCTCAGTGTTACTCATTCCACCTTTAGCTAAGAACAGCAGAATGTAGCAAAGAAAATTTCATCTGTATATACAATTATTCAATTCAGAAATTACTTCAGAACCTGCTTTAGAAAAGGCAGGTTCACTACTAGATTTTATCCCTTCCCACTTGACCCACTCTGCCCAAATTTCAGTTTGAGTGGGCATATTAATCCAGCTTTAAAAGATATTGTTATAGCAGGGAGGGTACTGCCTTACTATGGAGTGTTGAATAATATCATTGCTTATTCTCAAACCATATCCATGTTCTGTCTCAGAGAGGGTTGCCTTACATTGAAATAATTCCTTTTTAAACAGTTTGCTCTAAACCCAGCAGGACTGTTAGACATTCAGCAATGTACTCTGTTAATCCACTGTTGTGACATCTTGTTTCTAGCTCGGTAAGCCTACACCATGTGTACACAAACACACAGACACTCAGGCACACACATTTGCAAAGCATGGCCATGGATCTCAGTGCCAGAACATCAGCCCAGAGAGCTGCTGTGTTTTTCCACAGATGCACTTCAGCAGAGCTGCACAAGGCAGAGCTCCCCAGGAGCTGTGCCCCAGCAGCAGGCTCCTGCCCCTGGCAGAGCACAGCGTGAGCCATGTGGGCAAGAGGGCAGCTCCTGCTCACATGGACTCCCAGGGCACCTCAGTGAGAGAGGGCTCTGCTCACCAGAGATGGGCAAAACACTCTCCCAGTTTCACATCAGACAATGCCAGGCTCCTTACTCTTGCTATACTATTTCAGCCTCATGTTTCCACTGACCACAGATTTCGCTTGTCATAACACCTCTGCTCCAACTGAGTGAAGGGTGCACGGAGAATACAGCAGCACATGTGTCTGCACTCCCTTTGTAATGATGCAAATGATGATGCAAAGTGAAAGACAAGGGCAAATTTTGTACCTTGGGGCAGGTTGTGAGCCTTTACAGGCAACATTGATTAATTACTGACATAAACAGCCTGATTAACTCAGAGAGATTGTAATCAGTTCTCAAGCCTTTTGTTTGCACAACAGTAAATCAAAGGAAAGTGAAAATGCAGAAATTAGATTTGTATGTTTCTGTATGTCTGTATATACATATACAAAGATACATCTCCACAACATAGGTAGAAGGGAGGAATGAGTATCAGCTAGGAAAGCCTGCTGGTTTTCCTTACGTTATCAAATGTGTAGACAAACCTGTGATTTATTTTCCATATTTTAGATGGAACTACTCAGTGTGTGCTGTGCAGCTGTGACATAAAACTTCTTTCAAAGACGGCTAACGCTAAAGAAAGATATTGCAAATATGTGACCTGTGCTCTGGTTTTGTAAAATATTTTTCTAATTTCATCGCTCCAGGATAGAGCTTTATAAGTTAAGCCAGAATTGTTGAAAAATGTTGCTGCTTTGCTACTGCAGGCAAAATCTGTACAGAATAGGATTTGTAATATATACAAACTCTCAGACAGTTCCTTTAAACCTACGGAAACTCCTATAATAGAGTTTTACTGAAGTCCAAAATAAGTCCTGGCCAAAATTTTTGCTGAATATGTTGAATTCTAAAGCAGGCCTGGGTCTCAGCATGATTTTCCTACTGTCTCCTGAACAAAAACCACCTTATATTCCACCCAGGAGCATAACCCATAAAACACGTACAATAAGAAGTATAGAAATCCATCTCTCCCAGCCTAATGAATTTAATCAAGATCAACAGTTGTGTGAGATCAGTTTTGGCAGAAACTTGTGCAGGTGCAGATTTCTATTGTTGTTCAGTCAAACCATTGAACAGGAGCTCTCTTGTGCTTGAATAACCTCTACCTTTCTTTCTGACATTTTAATGAATGAGCAGCACGTGTTTTAGATGGAACATGGTGCATGGCACAAAGCACACACACCTCAGGATTCACAACTGTCCTAGCTGTAGATTCTGAATAAGAAGGATGTTACCTGGGTAAAGAGGGTGTGTAGGCAGGAGAAAACACACAGCAAATGTGAATGACAACATTCTTCCCACAGTGAGGGTGTATCCATATCACGTTGCTTGTACCAGCCAAGGAAGAGATTTGCAGGTATCTCCTGTTTTCTTCCTTCTGCTTGCCTTCCAGCACTGTCACTAGTTCCCATTGGCATTCATTTCCTGACGCTGCTATATAGATATATTGGAGCTCATTTTCTGGGTACAACAGCAGAAATCAAGGTTTTGGCAAAAATGTCCTCTGCTGCATCTTGCCATTGTTGGGGCTTTCATGCACTCAAATGTCTTAAGGAGTTGGGGGAGTTCCTCAAAAGGATTCCTGTATTTTCTGCTTGATGTTGATTTCAAAAAACACGTGGTAACTTCCTTTTTGAGTACTGTAGGTGCTTCAACATAACCCTTTGAGCTGAGAATGCCCTGGCCTAGGGTGGAGCATGGGGATGACACTGCCAGGCAGCATTACCCAGCTCACAGCTGGGGATTGATCCAGAAACCCACCAAAGTGAGTGGAAAGATGGTCACTGGCTCTGGTGAGGTCTGGATTTTTCCCTGTGGAAAAATACTCTTGCTGTGAACCATGCACAGGAAAATTCCATTTATAGAGTAGTTAAATGAAATGTTCAAATTGTTTCAATCCACGAGTAAATTGCATTTCTACTTGTAATTAATTTTACCTTATAGGCCCCAGTCCAGTCAGACACTTAAGCACCTGCATATCTTTTAGCTGATAAATAATTCTCTCAGAGACCGTGTTACCAGGTTGCTTAATCTGAGCAGAAGTGAAAATCTCTTCAGTGAAAAATAAGGAGGGCTTATTTATTTTACTCAGAGATATATGATCTGTACAATCTTGCAGTAGCACGTGAGTAAAAAAAAATTGTGACATTTCCAATCATAATTTTACTGTCTGCATGCTTAGGAAATTAGCTAGCTTAGCTTTTAATATGTAAACATATCACATGGTTCTTTTCTAGAAATTACACAATTCAATAATTTTTAGCCAATATTCTCCATTCGTTTGTGTGTCGCACAGTTTTGCACAAAATGTTGTGTTACATTTTATTTATTTATTTAGAAGCATATTCTTGCTTCTAGAATTCTAAGAGAAAGTTAAAATGCAATTTATTTTCAACTCCTCACAGATGGCATCTTATGTTGCCAGAATCACCTAATGTAGCTTTCATATGCTTGCAAAATCCAGTTTAATTCTTGAGATCTAAATTGCGTATAATAGGCATTTCTATGCTTATATCAGCTATATCTGATAGCTGAATTGACAGATTTAGAGATGTATCTGTCTTTTTTGTTTATTTTTGTTCCCCAAATGCAAAAGTAAACTTCAAAACCGTTGCTTTGGTTAGTCCAAGTATTTGAACTTCCCAGTGGTTCTGCCATATGAAAACATAGATATATACTTAAACACATGCTGCACTTTCCCTGCCCCAGACAGACATCTGGCCATTTCCCATCTGCTGACTGTGACCTGAAGCATTTTTCTGTCTCTCTCTTATTAGTTTGGGCTTTTGCTGAGGTTCAGTAGCTCACACATGCTGATCCATCGATTGTTTTTATTGGCAAACAGGTCCATCATTAACAGAATCAGAAGCTATAGCATCTGCTAATTTAAGTGGGAGCCACATCCTGCTGTACATTAGGTGTTTAGCAGTGTGGGCATTTATCAAAACAGGGATTAAGTGAAATACACGTGTGTAATATTATAGATATTTCATGCTATAAAAAACACATTTCATTTTTCTTCATCTTCAAACTCACATATGCATTTTACCGTAGGGAAAACTTTGTCTAAATCTTTCTGGATAGTTTAGCACTGGAAACTTTAGTCAACACAATACTTGTCTGTTAAAATCATTTGCATGCCTTTTTATGCTGGGTGGGCTGCCCATACCAGCAAACATGAAAAACTGTGGGGGTTTGAAGACTGCAGAACGGGTGTAGCATATCTCAGTGGCATGCACCACATGGGTTTTTGCTTCCAGCAGCCTGGAATTGCAAAGTAATGATTTAATTTCATTCAGAAACATACTTTCAATATTTTAATGGTATCAGCAGTATCACAAATTGCCCCAAACTTTAACAAGTTTTCCTAGTAAAAAGGAAACATATTTTTAAATATTAATATTTAGAGATTAAAACCACATTCCCAGATTTGAGTTGGGTAGACATCATGGGCATTTGTTACTCACAATTTGGTTTATGGCCCAGTACTTAAAAGTTACACCAAAACCATTCAGTTCAAGAACTGGTGTTGAAGGTGTTACAATCCAATGGTTTACTTCATTACTCCTATAACAACAGGCATTCAAAGAAAACAGCAAGTATCAACTAGATTTGAAAAAATTCAAGATTAGAAACAAAATTTCTCCTGAACCATGAGAGCCTGTGAAGATCCAGAGTAGATGCAGAGCCTGCCAGTATCCCACCACTTTACAACACAACCACTGGGAGAATACACAGCTGTCCCTACTCCCAGGGAAATGGCTCTGGGTACCTGCATCCCTTTTAGAACCTTGTGTCTCAGGTTGTAAGGGACATGTAATGCATGCCAGCTTCACCCAAACCTGTCTACATTATCAGTAAAGAAGGAAAGAATTTTAATCACAAATAACTTAAGACCAAGTGGAGGCTGGATGAAAAGCTTATTGAAGTCCATGGGAAGGCTCCTGCTGGCTTCTCTGAGGGGTGGATTGGGTCCCATCTTCAGACCTCTGAAACAAATGCAAAATTTGTTTAGTTTTGTGCTTTTGAACATTGCTTTATTTTCTAAACAGGTCACAAACAGTTATGTGTCTGTTTCTGTGATCCTCTACTCTTATGAAGTCATTCCAGCTCTTCTATCAGTAAACTTGTTGTAGTATATTTCATGCTTAGCCTTCAAAGAAATGTTAACATTCACAGATAAAAGACTCTGTACGCTGCCCATGCCACAACTGTCACCAGAAAGCCAGGAACGATGACACGAGCGGATGATAAATATCCTCGCACAACAAAACCATTTTTCCCGGGAGCCATAAGCGAACCTTTGTTGCCCTGGCTGTGTGTGAGCCGGGGGCCGTGTGCTCCCATGGCTGACGCCAGGAGATGCCCAGAGCCCCTGCCCGGCTCGGGGCAGCCCTGGGGAGCCGGCCAGCCACGGGCTCCCACAGCCAGCAGGCACCAGCAGCCTGCGCCCCGTAATGGGCAGATTTCCCTCCAGGGTTCAGAAGACAAATGAAGCTTTTATCTGCTCTCCAGCCCTCTGCAATAGGAGTTTATGTTAAAGCCACTTAACTGTCTAGAGTGCGGCGCTGTGGATTACCTGTTTGTGTGAATCGAGTACATTACCTGATCACACGAGAGCTGGGGATAAGTTTTCTGTAACTAACTTTTCTTTGAAGGGATCTTCAGCTACTTCAGGATTCTCACAAAGAAGTGCCCCAAGAGAGGCAGGATTAAGAATAAGCTATACTTCACTTTGGCTTGTGTTTCTCCAGCCTCATTTATTTAGCTTTACTTACTTACTCGGTCACTTATTTGTGTGTCATAACAGTGGGATGAGGAATAAACCTTCCAAAGTATGCAGCTCCTATAACCTTTACAGCACCATGGGTTAAATATTATATAAAGAAGGGAGTGAGTGTCATAAAAGGAAATAATTCTTTCTGAACTGCAATTTGAAAGACTGTTGGTAATTTTATAAGAGTTCTGAATTTCAATTGCTAGAGTTAAAAATATTATTCTACCACACCTTTTTTTTTTAAGCCACATTAAAAATAATTAGTTCTGCAGAACATTTTAAAATTAAAATAATGATGAGGGATGTATAAGCTATTTAAAAACACTTTGGATGATACACCCTTTTTCAGGAAATTGCACATGAAGAAGCAGAATTGGGGAAGTTTGAATGTGTGAGTCTGTGTTCAGGGGGTCTGGTGAGTTCTCCCTCCAGGCTTTGAGCTTACCCCACACATGGAGCTGTCTTGGGATCCCCTCAAAAATTGCTCTGCCATCCCCCAGTTCTTTACCCCTTTTTTGCCTCTGGAGGACACACCTACGTGTATTGTCACCATTACAAGTGGGGAGAACTCCTGGGGGCTGAGAGCACAAGGTCCCTCTCCACCACCACCACCTCCACCAGTCATCACTTCAGCCACTGAAGCCTGGCTGCCCTTTCCCTGGAGATGTCCAGCAGCCCACCCTCTGGGGTAGAGGACATGTGTGGAGGTCCACCATTTTTGCTTTAAAAATACTGGTTTTCTTTTGTTACCCAGCTGTCACAAAGAGGTTGTGGGCATTCAGAAGCCACTGGTTGCCAGTGGGTGAGTCTGTTTTTCTCACCAGGAGTTTCAAGGGGAGACAAGCACTCTCAGACCCCTGAGACCTTTTGTTTGACAAGGGGCAATGTGATGGTGAGGAGTGGAACTGCTCATCCCAAAATTCTCAAGACCTGTTAAAACAAAGCATGAGAGAAGGGATTAATAGGGTCAAGCTGCCATTGTCACAAGAAAAGTCATGGAAAGCAAAAGGAGATACATCCCAAACCTTTAGAGGGCATGAGCCAGAACACTTGAAAAGACTATTTATGAAGGAGAAAAGAGCTTATTTTTCTGATCAGCAGGTTTTCTTTCTGTAGTGGTAAATTTAAGGTTACTTTATGATGTTTCTTTAAATCTGAAAACTGCCTGCTGTCTGAAAAGTGACTCCAGCGCTGTGCCCACTGCCTTCTTAACACTGAGAGGCTGCATTGTGTACAAGAGCCTTTCTTGGAAAGACATTACAGTTTTTTCTTCCTTGTCGTGTTCTAATAAATTAAAAGGCCATTTTGACTGCAAGTCAGTACTTCTGTATAGAAATAACATAACTTATCACTCATCACTAGCAATAATACACTGCCTGAAGACATTCCTTTGTCAAGCCTGTTGGTGATCAGTTTATGCCCTAAAGGATTTACTTATGACTCAAGGTAATGCAATTTCAGATGATATTTTTATTCATAAAAGTACAATCTCCCTTTGAAAGAATCTGAACTAATCACTTTAGTTACATCTAGTGACAGTGAGACACCTTCTCTTCAGAACTAAATAAAGCCAAACTCCAGATTGACAGGATGGACTGGCTGTGACAGACAGTGAGCAGGGCAGGACAGATGGAGAGAAGAAAGACTAAGGGGGCATGTTATACACCCCTTGCTTGCTGTCTGCAACATAAAATGACACACAACTCCACTACAGTGGAGTATATATTTTTGTACTTATATATTTTTATATTTATATATATAATATATATATTATATATATTATATATAATATAATATATATACTATATACTATAATATATAATATATAATATATAATATATAATATATAATATATAATATATAATATATAATATATAATATATAATATATAATATATAATATATAATATATAATATATAATATATAATATATAATATATAATATATAATATATATTATATATTATATATTAATATTTATATTATTTTGTACTTATATATTTTTGTACTTATGGTGAATAAAATACGAAAAGACTCAGTCCTGTTTTCTGCACTTCCTTCTTTCTTTTTCTCAAATATTAAAAAAACCCCACAACCCATACAACTGGTTTTTTTGATTGTTTATAAATGCTGCTTGCTCAGTACTTTTTTTCCTGAGAATTATGTCTAGTCATTTGGTAGTATCTCATCAACTTAAGTAAATAAATAAACAAGAGATCTTTTCCTCGGAGACTCTGCGGTTGCATTGTGTAATTGAATAGAAAACATTTGGCAGGTTTGGCTAAACAATGACTGTGCTTCCAAATGCTGATGGTGTAAATCAAACTGAAGGAAAACATGTCATGTTTGTCCATTTCATGAGGACAATGTAGGTCTTATGGTGCTATTTTATGCTTGGATTTGGCCTTAATTCTCTTAATTTTGTACAAATAGGTTGACCAAATCTGAAAAGATCTGAAAAGACTGCAGTCTTGCCAATTAAATCTGCAGAAAAGCTGAGCTGGTGACTTCAATTTAACCGCACAGTTGGCACCGTGCTTGTATTTCAATACTTCAGTTGTCTTTGGCAATGAGATGAGAATAAAATGTATCTCTGAACTAACAGCCAGCATCTTATTCTCAGAAATGTAACTACAGTTGTGTAAAACCTTTAGCATAGATGAAAGCGAAAAGGGACTTTGCAGAGCCACGTGTCCCAAACTCTTTGTGAGTCACTTCTGCTTTTCACTGAGACACACATGTGCTGGGTACTTGAGTTTGCAAAAGGAGATGCTGACTTTGGGCCTCATTTTGTGAAGATCAGGCCCTCAGTACCAAGTTAGTATAGAAAAAGTGAAAATCTACAGACAAAACAAAGATTAGAGCTTGAAATGCACCACTTCTCCCTTCAGAAAGAGTCTGCCAGAAAGCACAGTAAATTTAGTCACAGTACAATGCCTATTACTCTCAGCGCGTGATTAAAGCTGCTTTCCCTTGGACCACACACACATGGAGCCTGTGCCCCTCTTGGGAGAAATGTCTCCTTCTGCCCACGGCCCAGATGAATTATAGGCACAACCACTTTGAAGATTTACAGAACACACAAAGGGGCAACCTGAAACAAGAATGGTATTTCCCTGAAATGCATCTCTTCTCAATGAAGGCATTTTCTTGGGAATATGCAAGATGTGATTGCAGTTTACTGAGACAATGCTCATTATTATGAAGGCATTTCAGAAAGAACTTGAATTTCTCATTGCTCTAAATCCCATGACTTTATAACCTGGTGCACAAATCGTGGGGAAAAGGTCTGGGAAGCTGTGGGATGATAGATGTGTGATGTTTTCTGGCATTATGGATTTGGCCCTGTCACATGGCAGAAATCATCTACAGTGTCTCCATTCTGGCTGAAAGTTCCCTGTCCTCACTTCCATGGCTGAATAACCACATCCATCAAGGAATTTGTTCTGTGCATAATCTCTTTTCCCTGGGGAGTTACCAACAAGTTTTTAAACGTGGTGCTTTAATTTTTGCTTCTACACAGAAAAATATACTCAATTTAGTATGTCCTTACCAGCTGGTTCTCCGGGTACTGGAATTTTGGGCTAGCTTACCCACCTTGAGACCTGGGCTGATCCTACATTTCACTTTAATCTTGGTGGGAATATGCCCTCTTTTCAATGAGGAAGGAGATTTTACTGGGTCAATGTTGACAGTCTGTTTATATTTTTCTGCAAAAGCTGCAATCCCCTGGGAAGGACTGTAGCACAAAATGGCATTGGGAAAGGGCGCTGGGCATACGCACCATGCAATGAGTTGTGGGCCAGTGGGGATGAGATGTTGCTATGAAATAAAATTTCTTCTGAGAAGACTCATCCTGCTCCCCCAGCTTCCTCACTGCCCCAGGGAATTTTTCCAGGGAATATTATGGAGCAGATCCTCTTGAGTGCCATCATGCAGCACATCCAGGACATCCAGGGCATCAGGCCCAGGCAGCATGGGTTTGTGAAAGGCAGGTCCTGCTTCACCGACCTGGTCTCCTTTTTAAAGCAGGTAACCTGCCTAATGGATAAGGGAAAAGCTGTGGATGTAGTCTCTCTGGACTTTAGAAAAAGTCTTCAGCACTTCAGTATCCCACAGCATTTTCCTAGAGAACCTGGCAGCTCACAGTTCTTCTCTGGTTTATAACCATCTGGATGGCTGGGCCCAGAGAGTGATGGGGAATGGAGTTACTTCCACCTGAGGGCTGGTCACAAGTGATGTTCTCAAGGCTCAGTATTGGGGGCCTCTTCACCATCTTTATTGATGTTCTGAACCAAGGGGTTGAGTGCAGTCTCAGTTGGTTTGCAGACAACATCAGGTTTGGCAGGAGTGTTGATCTGCTGGAGAGCAGGGAGACTCTGCAGAGGGATCTGGACAGGCTGGATCAAAGGGCCAGAGCCAATTGAATGATGTTCACCAAGGCCAGGTGCCAGGTCCTGCACTGGGGTCACAGCCCCAGGCAGCACTGCAGGCTGGGGGCAGTGGCTGGAAAGCTGCCTGGCAGAAAAGGACCTGGGGGTGCTGCAAACAGCAGCTGAACATGATCCAGGTGTGCCCAGGTGGCCAAGAAGGCCGATGGCATCCTGGCCTGGAGCAGCAGTGCTGTGGCAGCAGGAGCAGGGCAGTGACCGTCCCCCTGCACTGGGCACTGCTGAGGCCACAGCTCCAATCCTGTGCTCAGTTCTGGGCCCCTCACTGCAAGAAAGACATTGAGGGGCTGGAGCGTGTCCAGAGAAGGGACACGGAGCTGGGGAAGGCTCTGGAGCACAAGTGCTGTGAGGAGCAGCTGAGGGAGCTGGGGGTGTTTAGCCTGGAGAAAAGGAGGCTCAGGGGGGACCCATCACTCTGCAGCTGCCTGAGGGGTCAGGTTCTTCCCCCAGGTAACAAGTGACAGGGTGAGAGGACAGAGGTTCAAGCTGTGCCAGTGAAGGTTCAAGCAGGACATCAGGAAAATTTTTTTCACTGAAAAGGTGGTTAAGCATTAGAACAAACTGCCCAGGGACGAGGTAGAATCATCATCCTTGGAATTATCACAGAAAGGACTGGGCATGGTTCTGAGTGCCGTGATCATGTTGTTGAGGTAGTGGGCAGTCAGAGGTTGGACTGGATGATCTTGGAGGTCTTTTCCAATCAATGATTCTGTGATTCTGCAAACTATGGAGCTCAAGATAGGCATTGCTTTGGCTATGGTTTGCTTTGGGAATCTGGAAGAAATATCTGTAAAAGCAGGATTGTCTCCAACAGGTTGCCCAAGTTAAGACAAACCTGGACAGCCCTTCTGAAAGCTCTTCCTACTGATGCCTTTATGATACAGTATTGAAGCTACAGGGTTCTAATAAGTTTAAATAAGGTTGTTTTAAGGCAGCAAATTTTCCAATTTTGCATCAGATGGCTCTACAGGCTTTGTGAGTAGATCACCATTTGTAATTTATTTCCAATGTAAAAAAGGTACTTTGAGAGAAGTATTTGCTCTCCATTGAAAATTTCAGTACTTACTTATAAGCAAAAAGGAAAAGGCATAAACCTAAAAAGATTCTGGGTTTTGTGCAAAAAATATAAAGTGCTGTTTTGCAATAATGCCACAGTGCCTCATGAGAGATGGGGTTCAGTTGCTTCAAGTCTCCACACAGTTTCAGGATCAAGTTCCTGACCAAAGGACTTTTTTCACAATGCAGAAAGGATGAATACTTGTAAGTTCTTGTCCCTCAGCTAGAAGCCTCCTTTGCTGCAGATGGTGGTGTATGTAGCATATTCACAATTCTTACAAGGTTCCACAGCAGTGTTTTTAATTCTCTGGTGTGTCAAAAGTTTCCTGGGGGAAATACAAATCATCTCAAATTGTTCCTAGTTAAAAGTCTGACAGGTGGACTTCCCCTTATTTTCTCTGGTTTTGGCCTTCATATGTAATCCTTTATGAATTTTGACATGTGTTTTGACAACTGATTGAAGTCAGGCTCTCGATTTTTCCCAGGCATCCCAGGGGAACAGGTGATGTGTATCAAACCCTTTTGGTCCCATTCTTGTGGGAGGTGTTTAGAGAACCCAAATCCCCAGCTGCCAGGGGGGGCATTGGGTGTTATACTGAAGACTGAACCTGGAGAGCACTGTGGTAAATAGAAAAGTTTGCCCACTCCAAACTGTGAGTCAGAGTTGAGCTTAGGTTGCTGCAGAAATAATTCCAAAGATCAAATACGATATTTGTTTTAAATTAAATCAATTTAAATACTTGATTTAACTAATGCAATTTTAATATATTTATGATTTTTGTGTTACATGTCATTGTTAAAAATACAATTTAATAATATTAAAAGATCATTGTAGAAAATTAACTCATTTTCTAAATAACTTGAAAAATTGAGTTTGGGTATTTCTACAAGATTTTTTTTTCAATTCTTATTCATTTAGGATTGTGCTTCTGGTGTTTCAATTACATCTAGTTTCTATCTAAATTACCAGTCCAATAATCAGACTACATAGTAGGCAGAAATATATTATCTGCTAGTAAGTTTGTAGAATTTGCATAGAAGTCTTTACTGTAGATCAGATCTTTTCATGTGGGGTGCATGGAAAAGAGGGACTATTATCAAAGGTTTCTCAGTGTTCTCAGAGCAGCAACCCACATGGCTGGGGTTATGTGGCCACCATGTGGTAACACAGGGAAAAGTTAAACTGAATATTTACTTTTACTGTGCATGTAATTTTTCTGCAAATATCTTGCTGAAGTGCATATATTTATTTTCTCAAGGACATTCCTTGAATAATTTCCTCTTCATTTACATAATTAGATCATTTTAAAAATAGGCAATTTACATCTCAATACCTGACTACAGTACAGGAATTATCTTTGCAATGGAATTTCATCTGTCTAAATGAAAGGCAATTTTTTTAGAGGAGAAAATTCCTGTGCAATTCCGAAACCACTGGTGATAAAATAGAAAAAACCAGTAGCCGCACATCAGTTCATAGACAGAAAATTATGACATTGAAAAGATGTGGAAAACATGCATTTGAATTTGAATGACAGCATAGTTTAGTAGAGAGCTGTTAGATATCTCTCAGGCGTAAGAGGTGGGGCCCTGAAGAAGCAGAAAACAGCTCAGAAAATTTTCAGCTCCAGAAAACAACTCTCATTCATCTTGTTTGCATAAATTGAAAATCCAGATTCTAAATTCCTTTGGGTGAACACAAGTAATAATGTAAAGAATATAAATGATAATTTTTCTTTTTTGTACAGGGGTAACTAATATTAATTTCTGGTGACATGGTTGTCTTTACTGTTGAACAACTGGAAATTGGAGAAAGAAATTAGATGAGGGCTCTGCAAGGATCTGTGAATTGAAAGATGAGGGCAGACACATTGGCCTTGCAGTGACTGTGGATGATCTGTTTCTCCCAGCCACCAGTACCACAAACCACATAAAACAAAATTCATCTGTCCACAGCAGGATGAAGTTTCTCTGAATGTCCTGCTAGAAATAACACCACATAGACAGATGGAATTTTGGAGTGATTTTCTTGTTACTCAGGGTTCACTCTGCTCCAGTGATATTGCATTGCCTCCATAAAGATGCTTTAAGTTTGTAGATCATTTAAAAAATCATATCAAAACACCTGAATTATTCTAGCTATATCTGGAAATCCTAAGTCTGTCTTTGTCCTCTAAGTGCAGATGTGCTTTGTTGCACCAGCAAACTTCCTTCAGGCTTTCAGTGAAACAAGGAGACAATAAGTCTGCTTTGTGTTGCCTTCTTGTTTTATTCTTTGATTGAAAGAAAGGGAAGAAGACATTCCCAAATTTCCATTGCCCTGAGTCTCCTTTATCCAGAGAAACAAGTCCTTGAAACAGTTAATGAAAGGCCAAGGGAGAAAGGTTTGTATGAACTCCCTGTTAAATATTGGCAGATATCACTACAAGATACATTTATTTCATGTTAATGCTCAGCCAGCCTTAACTTGTACAGCAAATATTGACCCAAACAATGGCACTCTGGCAAAGGAATAATGAGTTGCAGTTTTGTGATATGTTCTACTACTAAACACCTCCCATATAATTTTCTGTCAGCATATATTTTTGGGGTAGGATAATGTAAGACTTTTCTTTTTCCTGAGGGGAATTTTACTAAATAAGTTACTTTGCATAGACTGCATGGGTTACCTTAGGTGACTAAAACTTCCAAATTAAGTGGTTTAGGATAGTAGGACTAGAAAGAGCTGCTCCCAGGCAGATTCTTTTTGTTTGTTTTTTTTTATTTTTCAAGTCCTCAAAAACCCTTCATCCAGTGAAGATGATAGGCATATACTTAATACTGTTTACATTCACAAAAATACATAAAAATATTTGAAGAACTGAATAGAGCTAAGCATGTGCTTGTGTGTTTTGCTGACTCAGGCCCTATTAGCTCTGACAAAGAGTGCAATACTTAATGCTTATTCCTTTTTTTTCTACTTAGTATTTGAAGGAAAGATCTTTTTTTTTTACTTGAAGAGTAATGACACTTTGAACTATTCATTGCCTGTAGGCACTCATGCTATGAAGCGCTCTAAAATCCAAGAACTTACATATAAATATACACATCTATATCTGGTTTAACATTGCACCTTTGTGCCTTTTAGACAAATCATGAGGGATAAATTTGCCAATAAATGAAGCATGATAAAGAGTTTATATCACCTTTGACTAACAGATGCCTTTCTTCTGTTTATTGAAAAATTATGTATACTTTTAAAACTTTTTATGATTAGGTGATATGTTGCCTGTTATGTTTTGGCATAGGCTCAGAGTGGCTACTATTTCTGTAGTCATTTATCTAACAGTAGAATAGAAAATAAAAATTACAATCAAAGGAATATTTATTCTCTGATTTTGTAGCAAGCAACTTCCAAGTAAAGTGATCAGGTCTTTGATGTCTTACTTGAGAAAGAATGTCCTTTGAAATTCCTGCTAGATACAGGCTTAGGCTTAGGCTTCAGCTTTGATCTCCTCTCCTCTCCTCTCCTCTCCTCTCCTCTCCTCTCCTCTCCTCTCCTCTCCTCTCCTCTCCTCTCCTCTCCTCTCCTCTCCTCTCCTCTCCTCTCCTCTCCTCTCCTCTCCTCTCCTCTCCTCTCCTCTCCTCTCCTCTCCTCTCCTCTCCTCTCCTCTCCTCTCCTCTCCTCTCCTCTCCTCTCCTCTCCTCTCCTCTCCTCTCCTCTCCTCTCCTCCAGCTCCCATTACCACCTGCAGTCCAGCAGATTAAATAGTTCAGCAGAGTATTCCATTCCTATTTGCATCCTTGCACTGAAAGCAGGTAATCCCAGGATGAGTTTAGCCTGGCAGATCAGCCAGTGCTCTGTTTCCACCAGGGAGCACTATCCCACCACTCACCATCCCCTTCTCTCCCACAGCTTAACCATTTGCTTGCAGTTTTCCTTGCACTGGTATAGTTCTTTATAGTATTTTACAGGATGCTTTAGTTACCTGGAGCAGAACCAGACAGACAAAGCAATTACCCTTTTCTCCAGTGGCTGACCTGCTGCTGCTCCATGGTGCTGTGGGGCTGAGCCTCCACTGACCTGCTTACATGGTGGCACAACAGCAAAAACTGAAAATGGTATTCTCCAGCCTGCTGCTTTTATCCTAACACAGATCTTCTGGGACCTCAATTGCTCAGTAAGTTTGACCATATTTTCAGCCTTTTCATAAGCTTCCCAAAGGACTTTTGGTTTTGCCTACCAGTCCTGAGCATTGATCTGAGCATTTCTATGCTCCCTGCACTGCTTTCATCATGGGTCAGCTGGCCAGTAACACACCTGCATCAGATCCTCAGGCCAGGCAACAAGCACAGCACCTTTTTGTATTTCCTTCACAATCCACATGCTCTTACACATCAGCTCAGATAGCAAACTGTACTGAAATGCAGCTTGCACTTGGAGGGAAAGGTCTGCAGGCAGACAGCATTCCCAAAGGCAGAATTCCCCAAAAGAACAAAGCTGACTGTGCAGTAACATTCCACCCAAAGGTCCTGCTGTGCCCAGAGCCCCCTCAGAGAAGCCTGGGACACATGAGTTCGTTCTGCAGCCAGAAGCCTGGAAGCACAAGCCACAAGAGGGCTGGGAAAGTTTCTCTGGCTCTTCTTCAGTGCAGGAGACTCGACAGTCTGCAAAAGCAGCTTGGGTTCAGATTGGTGGCTGTCCCCAGCTCTCTCCTCCCCATCCAGCTCCTCAACACCAGAGTCTGAAGGCTGGAATCCACTGCTCCCTCCTCCTCCATGCTCAGCCGGGGCTACAAAAGAGATCATGCACGATGGTAAGGGAACACAAAAGAAAGGGGTAATTGATGGGCAGAGTTGCTGAAACTTAC
Source organism: Oenanthe melanoleuca (assembly GCF_029582105.1). Classification (NCBI taxonomy): domain Eukaryota; kingdom Metazoa; phylum Chordata; class Aves; order Passeriformes; family Muscicapidae; genus Oenanthe; species Oenanthe melanoleuca. The sequence continues at coordinate 44,000,583 of NC_079333.1, forward strand.
ACAAATACTCTGTTATTGAGAGCCCATGTGAAAAGCCTGTTACTTCCAATTTAAACAAATGAGCACTACACAGAAACCTTACTCTGAAATTCAGATTTCTTTGTCCTGGGGAAAAAGAACAAAAAAAAAAACAAAAAAACAAAAAAAAAAAAAAAAAACCAACAAAAAAATCAAAGAGAAGATCTAGGTGGCTGCCATGATTTTAAAGGGAAAAAATTGCACACAGTGGTGTAAGCATAATTTCAGTTCCAATTGCAATAACTGCAGGTTACAGTTTCACATCTCTTAGACCTACTTTAGCCCTTAAGGATACCTTTTCTGTGTTTCAATGCAGATGATGAGCCTATGTGCTTACACTCCCAAAAAGAGTATTCTGTTTTGCCTTTTGCTGTCCTGTTCTCATCCATGACTCCACTCAGGACAGGGGTTAGTGTCTTGCACCTCCTCTTGTCAGACCTCAGACAGTTTTTAAAGCTTGAGTTAACACGTTGGAAGAAAACTGTTGTTGCCTTTGGAGATTTCAAAGCATAATTGTAGTTATTTGTAACACAAATAAAACTCTTCCCTGAGCAAAGGGGAAGACACACTTGCAGATTTGACAGCTAATAAAAGTTGCTTATTCAGCAACCATAAAACTACCTGAGTCAGACTACAAGCAACTTCTACATTTCTTTTTCTACATCCAGCTCTACCCAGAACAGCTTGCTCTCTTCTGACTTTATTTTTAAAAATCTGGGAAATTTAGGATTTGACAGGGTTATAAGAATATGGAATGCCTGTAGCATTTCTGAAGATGTGAAGAAAAGATATGTATTTTTTTCATTCACTCAGTGTTTTAGCTTTGCATTGCAAAAGGTGTTGACACCACCTGCTTAGATCAGCACAACTAGCAAAGTAGTGAAGTTTTATTGACAACAGAAATAACTTGGCAAATTTCACAAAACTATTAATCTGCTGCAGTAGATCAGGATCCCATAATTTTGTTCATTTTCATGTTTCAAAATTCATGCATGCCTTACTATGAGGTGAGACTACCTGGGATCATGGATTTTTGGCAAGCATGTAAAAATCTGTGATTTTTTTATTTGAGTAGGGAAAAGTGACTTGAGGGGGATCTAACTCTAAAGATTCTGAAAACAGGTGGTACAAAAGAATAGAAAAACAAATTGAAAAACAGAAGGTGAAAACAAATTCAATGAATTCTTATCAGTTCAGAAGAAAAAGTCAGACTGAAAATATTTTAATTTGTTCTTGAAATCAGAGTTAAAAATTGACTGGAAAAAAGTGCATATCAGTGAAGGAGAAAAGAGAAACACATAATCATCTAAAACATTTAGAGATTTTTGTTTCTAATTCCTTTCTTGGATATTTCTAGCCTGGAAAACATTGGGTAGGGCTTTTTGTGGGAAGTAGGGAGGAGGAATAAACATAAGTATTTTAGCTGAGCAACACTGCTTTCATTGTGTCTTTCCCCTCTAAAATGTCTGAACTGTGCCAGTATTTTAATTCAGACTACCAACATAAATTTTTTGGAACATATTATTTGTTCTTTCAAGTCCTGTTTTGTGACCAAATGTCACAGAAAATAAATCCATGTATTCCAACCTTTAAACAGACATAATTTCTGGTTTGTCCCCATAATGTCCACTGGGCCTGTGCTCATATCTGTTACAGTGACAATAAAAGCTTCCCAGGACTCAAAAAAATTATCAGAATTTTCAGATGGAGTGGTTGCTAAGGAAAAATTTCTGGAAGTCAGCAGCTGTGCTGAATGTTCACTGTCCTTACAAGTATGATGTTAATATAACACAAGAAAAATCTATTTTGTACAAAGCAATTCAGGATTCACAGACTCATAGAATTACTGGGGATAGGAGACCCATCTGAAAATCATCCAGTTCAATACCCTGCTCAAAGAAGGAGGAGATTGCTCAGGGTCATGTCAAGTGAGATTTTGAATAGGTTCTAAAATGAAAATTCCACAACCTATTCCAGTGTTTGAACCCTCTCACCCTAGAAAGAGTTTTTTAACATTTAGATAAAATTTTATGTGTTTTATCTGTGTCCAGTGCCTCTCATCCTGCCAGCAGGCACTCGCTGAGGAGAGTTTGTCTTTCTCTTCCCCCATCAGATATTTATACATCTTGATGAGCTGCCCCTGAGCCTTGTCTTGTCTAAGCTGAAGGTCTCAGCTTTCTCAGCTTGTCCTCATATGTCAAATGCTCCAATCCTTTAATCATGCCCATGGCCCTCTGTGGCTTTTCTGCCAGAAGTCCGTGTCTGTCTTGCACCCAGGATCCCAGGCTTGGACCCAGTGTTCTAGATGTGTCTCACAGTGCTGAGTACTGACAAATGTCCTCCTAATGCAGACAAGGAGGCTGCTTGCCTTCTTTGCTAAAGGACGTATTGATGGGTCTTGTTCTGATTTTTCCCCAGATCCCCAGGGCCTTCTCTGCAAAGCTGCCTTCCAGCCAGTCAGTGCCCAGCCACTGCAGGTGTGTGGCACAATTCTCCACATGCAGAACTTGGCATTTTCCCTTGTTTAGCAAGAGGAGGTTTGCACTGGCTGATTTACCCAGCCTGCTGAGGCTCCTCTGAGTGGCAGTACAGCAATCTGGTACATCAGATGATTCACAATTGTGTCTCTTCTGAAAACTTGCTGAGGGTGCACTCTGTCCCATCAGCCAAGTGATAAATGGAGATGTCAGACAGCGTTGACCACAGCACTGAACTTCAAGGTTCTTACTCTCCCCAGGACAGCATCTAATCTCTTTTATTAACAGAGAATGGGGGTGGGAAAATGAAGAACCTGATAGAACTCATGCTACCAACTCAATACTAGAAACCACCTTAACTCAGATCTGGGCATGAAGATGATCTTAAAAAACTGTTTCTGCTTGTTTCTTTTTGCTGGGTTTTTTTTGTCTTTTATTTTTGCATTCATGTGTCCTACTAGGGACGTGGACAGAGATAAAAACAAACAGGTTTCCTTAGTAATTGAGCATCCAACACTAGCCATATCACTTTTAATTTGTTTCAAGTACTACAAATTTGTATCTTGTTTTTTCCTTGGAAAAATGAAGAAACAGGGGAAAAGTTCTGGTTCTTGGAGAAAAAATTTTGTGTAATGCACACTTAGTATGTAAACATGGAGCTCAGTCCATTGTCAGACACAGATGTGGGTAGAAAAGTAAGTGAATTTCCATTTTTACAGGTAGTTTAATCTGAAGGTTCTGTTTCCTTTGTCTTCTCACATTTCTGAAAGATTTAAGAGTTAATAAATTAGGACATGTGATACTCCCAGTTGTTCAGGATCTCAGCATTCAGATTAATTCAGCTGGCATTTTTACCAGGCTTCTCCTTCTTCTCTCCAACTGATTAAACATTTCAGCTTTAAATGAACTTGAAAGCCTCAGATCAGAGACAGATGCAGGTTGTTTTATCCACTTACAGTACTTTGAATAATGCAATCAGATTGTGCAATCCCCTGTATCCTTCTAGCAGTATAAAAGTCAGGACAGTTTTTCAGCACTGAAGTGACCCCTGTTTTGCCCATGCCTATCTAATGAGTTTGACTTCATCTTTATCTCATTGAGTCATACTGATGACTTGCTGATAGAATTAATAACTTATTTTGAGAATGTGTGGCAACCTGAGTTATAATTTCAAGTTTGGGTTACCCTTGCTGGTAATTTATGTTGACCTGTGTCAGCTATGTTTATGTCTACTTTTAGGAACTGTGCTTAAATCACGTTTTTTGTGAGATCAGGGTGTCAGTCTTTCCCATGAAGGATGACTTTACTCTGGAAAATTAGGAAAATATAGTGAAAACCTATGTGGTGGTTTGTTTGGTTTGTTTTTTCTTTGAGTAGAGTAGAAGATATTAAAAAAATCCATTAAGTTTATTTTAGGAATAGCAGTGACAGAGTTATTTCAAAATTTCACACCTAGTTTTTGTGCCAGGAGTTTTTGTGCCTAGTTCAGAGTTGCTGTAATCAGAGAGAAAGCTGTGGTTTGCTATAAGCAAGAGAGGCAGGAAAGGAGCCTTGTAGGACACTAAATAGCCTGGAAACACTGCACCAGCTTTTCATGCAAAGTGGCACATACAGGTGGGAAAAACAATCATTCCACATACAGTGGTGGACTAGGAAACATAGAGTATGTTGTAAAATTTTTGTTGTACACATTGAGGAAAATTAAGCACATATATTTGTGAATAAATATTAAGAGATTTGATAAGCAATGGATTGGGCAGAGCCCTACTACCATAAGTGGTTCAATTAGGGGGAGACATCTGACAAAAATGGATTTGAGATGCATAACAGGTGCATGAAAATGCAAATTCAGAGCACAGCAGTGGCCAAAAGCTAATCTGGACATTAAAAACTACTTGAAAAATCTGGAGAGAAAAGATGAGACATCCCAGTGCCACTACTTCTGTCTGGGATGCATTAGCTTCTTAAATAGTCCTTGCAGATGCCATCTCCTCCCATTTGGAAATTTGCTAATTGCCACTGGCTTAAACTTTAATATTTGAAATAAAATTATGAAGAAACTACATTCCCATTCTTGACCCATATCTTTCCCTTTTTTTTGTACATCAATAAAACATTTGCAAGATCTGGAAGGCAGCAAAAGGCAGGTACATGGTGTACCTTGTACCTCTAAGCAGTTCACATCAGAGCTACATGGAGTATCACACACTGTTGAAGTCCACAAATGGGATGATTCAGAGGTGAAGGCAAGAAATTTTATGCTGAACAATTATGAAATAAAGTGGCAGTAGAAGAAATTCTTCCAAAACTTCATTAGTTACATTTTTCTTTGTGCTCTAATCATGGATATCTATATATCTTGTACTTATAAACTGCTGGTTACAGGAACTTGAAGTGTCTTTCTTCTTCCCTGCCCTGACTAAAGCCTGTCACTAACACCATTAAAAAGATCAGACTGATTTATTTGTATCTCACAACTCTGCTTTTCAAGCATATGTGAATGCTAAACAGATTCTGACACTGGTGAACAGTGGTTGGGTGGTGACAGAAAACTTACAAGGATTGAGCTGGTGAGTACATTTGGATGGGAGAGCTCCCTGACACCAGGGCAGATAATAAGAGAAGAGAGGCAGAGAGCACAGCCCATCCTCTTGTGGCACACCTGCTCACTTTCCTACAAACATATCAATATATATGTGTAGGTAGGTTTGTCTTTTTCTTACCTTTGACTCGCACTTTAATTTTTGCCATTGTTTGTTCTACACTGACTTAAACTGGAAAACTCCTTCTGAAAGATTTTTCTGCTTATAAAATCTGTTTTTTTCTGAGGAACAGAACAAAGTAGAGTGACCTGTTTTCTTCAGAATCAGAAGTGGGGGAGATTGATGTGGAAGCAGAAGAGTGTTTCAGCTGGCATGTAGCCCAGTGAAAATGTCAAAGCTCCCATGTGACCATTTTATGAAGGGTTTTTGTACCTTTATCTGTCAGGGACCATGCTAGGTGCCTTTAGCACCTCTAGCACCCCAGTGATGGCAACATCTTGCCCAAACAATTCTTCAGTGCAGATTCAGAAGAAAATCAAAGTAAGAATGCATGTGGCAAACAGAAAATATTTCCTGTTATGGCCTTTGCCTTACAAATGTGCACCACAAGTGTCTTTTTTTCCTTTTGTCTCCTTGTGGGGATATGGGTGGGTGCTGTTAAACTCTTGCAGACTCAATCTCACAGAACTGACAGGTTCAGGTTTTCTGAGGCAGCAGGGTACTGTGCCTGAAGACTTTCCTCAGCCTAGAGGTATGTCTACTGAGGTAAAATTAAGAATGGAAAGAATAGACTGTCCTTCATGGCTTTGCTGGCTCTCCAGCTGCAAAGCTGGTATCTGGCACAAGGGCTGGGCTGTGGCATCATGCTGGGCTTACATCTGTAGTCTAACATTTAAAGTAACCCTCATGACTTTTTAACATACCATGGGGGCTACTTGTTGGAGATCAAGGACCTGCAATCAGCTCCCTGCTGGCTGCTCTTCCCTCTTCATTTCACCTCAGCACTCCAGTGGAGAGTCAGCCTTTATGTTTAAAGATTAATCTAGAAGGATCACTTTTGGAATTTTAATAACTAAATGCTTCAAAAAGCTACAAAATCAGCTTAGAGAAAGTTGTTTTATACATCACACTGTTCTTTTATTTTCATAAAAGAAGGAAAGTGAGCAGCAGTAATTACACTTCTGTTGCTTTGAAGAGTGACTAGAGTTTTAATACTGACTTTACAGATGATACCATATTCCTGATAGGAACTTTGGCCTCTGGTGATTATTTCTGATGTTACTATATAATAATACCTGTGTTTTGACTGCAGATGGTGCTGGAGGATGCACACTGGCTCCAGTTAGCCATGAATCAGTGAAGCTGCAGGTGAGACAAACCAGCCAAGAAACACCCTCTATTTAATTGGTATTAAAATTTAGGCAGGAGAAAAAGGTCAGGAGTTTTGTGTCCCACACTCTTTGCTCCTCACTGTGAGGTACGTACTGCAAAAAATAATTATTTCAATTGTATTTTAAATTAAATTTTCAAAGACAATGCTCAACAAATAAATATGTTGAGATGTTTTCCTTTATTGCAAGGCAAATCACTTTAACAAACTGATAAAATGAAGCTGTCACTTTTGGCATTGTTATAATGGTGAATCAAGTCACAAAGATAAGATACACCATTATTCAGTTTTTCTTACTGTCATACAACTATTTGAAAGATGATGTGGGAGTGAAGCAGAAAAAAACAATTTATAGGAACACAAGTTTGTGATGATGTGAGAGCAGATGGGAAAATAACATTACAGGGTTCCAACACTTACAGCCCCTTACTGTATTTGGAACTACATTATGGAGAAAAGAAAGCACAAAGCAGCCATGGTAAGGCCTTGTTCATCATATATTTTGATATGTCCATATTGAGAACCATAGCTAAAAGAAGGTATGGAGTAAGTCATTCACAGGAGTTATTAGTGTACTTGGGGTTTTAATTCATCTGTATTCTTGTGAAACATCTAGTGTTCCTTGTGCAGTAAAAATTCATGGTAAAATTGCCATTCATCTTCAGGTTTAGGAGTGCAATTCCATAATTATAAAAGGAATAGACCACCTCCCCAATAAAAAAGTGCCAAGAAAACCCAACTTTTTCTTTTTTTTTTTTTTTTTAAAGGCTCTAACATTGTTTGGAAAATTATTGATATTGTTGTGTAGTATTTTGTGGCTTGTTAGCAACACATCATTAAAGTGGCAGATTGCAATTAAAGAGAGCCATTATAGCCTGATACAGCCTTGGAACACTCCCTACCTGAGCCACAGCCAGAGGGGAATGGCCATTCATTGTGGCTGGAGTTTTGGAAACAATATCCTGTTGTATTGGAAACCATCTCCAATTGCTCTGGAAATTCTGATAATCACTGACCTGAGGAGGGAGATTTTGCAGAAGACAAATGGAAATCACCTTGCAGTCCTGTAAAGAGCAGTCCTGAGTGAGGCCCTTTGGGCTCTCCAGGACTCAGTGACTGCAGCAGCATCTCCCCTGCAGGGATCCTCTCAGAGCTCCCAAACCCTTTTGGGTTTGCAACATTCAGAGGAGCCCCACAGACACAGCAGGACCTGGGCTGATGCCCCCAACTCTTGAGACTCAGCTCTCACCTATTAAGAGTCCCCAAGGCATTTAACATGAGTATTTCACTGACACTCAAGGGGAATTTTTAACAAGTACCCTGGTAAATACTTTATGTGTGTACGTGTGTGTGTGAGCAATTGAGTGGATTTAATAGCCTCTAGCAAGGGTAGAATGAGTGTTACTATCTCAAATCTATAATTAATTCCAGTTATAATTGTAGCAAATCCTATTGAACCACTTCCTACATTAGACAAAGATTAAGTGCTGCTAAACCCTCTTGCACTCTTACCTCTGAAAATAATTCTTAATTGATTCTAATCTGATTTTTTCATAGGTTTCATCCATGTAGTAAGTATTGAACCTTAACATTGAACACAGTGGTGCTTTCACAGATTTGCACTAAACTTGCTTTTGCTGATACATTTGATGGTGATTTTTTAAAGTGACCGAAACCAGCCTTTCATTGGCCCAGTCAGCCTAAACTCACAAGAGTTCCTGAACTTTGTTATCCCAAAGGCTCTGCCACTACCACTGGTGAGCTCAGCCCTGGCCAGTGGTGGATCTCTCTTGGCAGTGGCTCTGACAGACATAGGAGAAGCTTCTGGTTTCTGGTGGAAATCTGTCTGTCTTGAGTAATCTTTAAACTTTTTCAAGCACATCTTGCATTACAAAATAAAGCCATTTCAAGCATGGGTCACTTCCTAATGCTCTGGCCAGTCTGGATACTCAAGAGTTCATCAATGCAGAAATAAAATGAAGGTAAAATACTAGTGGGTGGGTTATGCTTTGTTACTATAGAGCCTGATTTTCCTTCTAACAGAAATAAAAAATAACTCCTGAGGTAAAGCTGCCACTTGAAGAGTAATTCACTGTGTATGGGATTTGGCAGCAGATAGAAGCTCCAGCTCTATGCTGTGCATCACTGGACACCTGTGGATGTGCAGGGCAGTCACACACACCCATCCATGCACACAGTTCAGCCTTCCCTCTGCACAGCACCCTGCCATCAGACAGCCAAAACTGGTTGGTTCCTGCTGTGCTTCAGCTTGAACTCTGAATTTAATTCCATGGCTTTCTCGGTCATTTGATGTTATTTGACCACAATTTTTCTGTTTTTTAATTGACTTCACATTTAACAACAAAATTTAAGAGAAAATGAGGAAGATGGGCCTGTACTACTATCATACCACTCTATCAGAGGCCCTTTCAGGCACATTATCACATCAGTAGAGGTGCTGAGATCTGGTGGTATCATTAAGCACAGAATGTATGAAGCTATACTAAGGTATTAAGAATCTGCAGCTTATTTAATTAAACTCTTAAAACTTTAGCATCACTGTTTTCCAGTGACAACACAACCATGGTAGAAATTAATTTTAAAACCTTTTGCAGCTATAGATCCTCAGCAAAAGTGAGAAAGTAGAAAAACAGAGAGGTGTTCCATTTACAGCCTAGTTATTTCTAGAAAAAGGCCTGGCTTTATCTGGAATTTTTGGCTTGTGAGAAGCCATTTGACATTTTCAGTTATCTCTTATTTTATGTTTGACATTTTCAGGCATCTCTTATTTTTTTTGTGATGGGCAACCGCAGAAGACACTGGATACTCACTGCTGACCTGAAAGGGTAAGGTTGTGTTGACAAAATAAGCACAGTTTTCATGAGTAAATCTCCTTGGCTGTGAATTAATAAACCTGTGTTCTTTCTCATTCACTTATTTACAAAGTCCAGGAGAAGTTATCAGGTCTGTACACAAAATATCTTTGCATTTAACAGTTTCCAGCACAAATTCCAAAAGAGTTCAGAGCTTTGAAAACATGATGGATGCAGGCACTTCCATAGACTTTGGTAAGAGTGTTTTGGGTAGCAAGAATTATGAAGAGCAAATGAGGGAACTGGGATTGTTCATCCCATAAAAAGGGAGGCTGAGGGAACATCTTACTATTCTTTACAGACACCTGAAAGGAGGTTGTAGTGAGGTTGGGTTTGCAATTAGGTCAAAAGCAATTAGACAAGAGGAAAAGGCCTCAAGCTGTCACCAGGGGTGTTTAGATTGGATGTTGGGAAAAGATTTCTTCACCAAAATTCCCAAGCACAGGAAGAGGCTGCCTGAGGAAGTCATGTAGATGTGGCATTTGTGGTGGACATGGCTTAGTGGTGGCATGGCAATGCTGGGTTAATGGTTGGACTCCATTATCTTAAAAGTCTTTTCCATTATAAACAATACTATAATGCAGTTTTAGGTTGAACATTAGGAAGGGAAACAGGGAAAGGGAAGCAGCAGATGAGACTGCCTGAGGAGCAGCCTCTATTAGTAGAGGTGGTTTGAATGGCCTGATCAAATATCTACCAGGGATGGTTGATGTTTAACTTTCCTCCTTGGGTGAGATGTCTTCTCATGTCCTTTCTGACTTAACTTTATTATAGTTTTTATAATGATTATAAAGAGAAGAAGAGAGTTTTTTCAGTAAGCTTAATCAATTAACTGGATAAAGCTACCTGAGATATCTACCATTGATCTTGGTTTAACACCAGCAAGGTGAAACAGCCATGCAGTTGTAAAATTTTTTTTCTGTTCTTGTTTCCTTTATGTTTTTTGATTCAGGCTACCAATGTTAATGATCCACAGTGTCTGTTTTTCTAATTTTGATGCATTTTGGTTGGAACTGCATTAAGCTTTACACTTAACACTGGTTTTCCAGCACAAAAGTTAAATATTCTTGCAGTCTTTGATATTTTTGATACCCTGGTTCATTAATCTACTTGTTATTCATCCATTTCCTGGCCCAAGTCCAATTTAAAAAGACCATATATTTTTCATTGTACATCCTTATTAGTGTCTCCTAGCAACACAACATCCTCTCAAACAGCTGCAGATCATCTCTACAAAATCCACATAATCTCTGGAGTTGTAGGAAGCATCTCAGAAAAAAAAGCCCAAGTTACTTCCTATTTTCTCCACTGACTCCACTCTTCTATAAACATGAAATCTTAAATAAAAATGTAGACTATTGTTGTTTGACAAAAAAGGACATTAAATATGATGAACGTCCTCATTAAAGATCATTAACAAATTCAAATTTTTACTTTATCAGTTTATGTCTCCACCACCTGTAATACTAAACAGGAATGCTCATAAACCATAGGGATCTGTGAAAAAAATGAAACTGAAATTAAGAAGAAAACCTGGAATATGGGATAAAAATCTCATAATAAATCATACAGCATGATATACAGAATTTAGGAACATCAGGCTGATGTGAGGATGTGCAGGACCAAGACCCAGGTTCTTCAGCCAGAAGGACACAGGAACATTCATTATTATTCAGGGGTCTTTGTAGTCCAGAGATCCTTTCCAAGCTGTACTTTGGAGGTGCTCTCTCTTGAGGAATGAGTACAGATGCAAAGTGGGCCTGATAATGGAGAGGTCTAATGGTCTAAAGCAGAGCAAAGAGCTGGCTACCTAAAAAGCTGGCAGTATTTTTTCTGCATGTGTTGATGTTTTTGACAACTTGTTAGTAAAACAAAAAGATGGTACTTACAATGTTATTAAATAGTACAACAACAACAACAAAAACTGTTCTGTCAGTTGGATTTTTCCTGTTTTTAGGCAGTTATGGCCTCTCTATACTTTCCCACTCTTTACTTACTTGTGATGGGCTTTTAGTCTGAAGTATTCAGTGTGTAGGTTCACAGAAGGAGTCAAGGAAGAAGAGATGTTAAACCATCCCATCCATCCCCTTGAGAGGGCAGACCTGGCACTGGGGCAGCAGGAGACAGTGCCTGTTACTCAGGGAAAGGCAAAGCAGCAGAGCAGCAAACCCCAGGCTCCAGGAGTCAGAGGGCCAGGACAGGGCAGCCTGCCCCTCCATCAGCTTCCACTCCATCTGGAAGAGGGAATCCTCAGCTTTGCTGTGCACAGAGCCACTGCTGCAGCTTGCCACGCCTCCTGAGCAATCATGATAACTTTCTGTAAGTAATGTAAGGCATGAACATGTATTTTTAATTCTTCACTTCTTCCCAAAGGATTGAAATAGAGTGAGAAACTTCCTTCTAACACACCCAAGTGACAGTCCAGGCTCCTTGCCAAGTATAAGCCCTCAGTTCCAGAGGATTAAAGACAGGATTTAACCATTAATGTTGGCCCTAGCCTGACACTCACCTCCATCAGCCTTCATGAATGCTGACACACTAATGCCTTCCAAGCCATGTCCTTGCCCTGCTCCTGCCCAACACACACACAAGTCATATCAGCAGAGTTTGTCCACTGTGTCTGGGATCCCAGACATCTCTTCAAGCAAACTTTAATTTAAATGCTTTTCAGTTCCATATCTGCATCTGAATTTTCTGGTGGAGAACCTCCTAACACCACTTCTTGAAGTATTTCAACCTCATCCCAATCCTATGGAGTTAATTAAAGAGATATCATGTGACCTTTTCTGTGAGGATGGAGGCATGGGAAAAGGAAGAAGAAGTAGCATTTGCATAAAGCAATCACATACTTTAAATCCAGGTAAAAGAGCTATGATTGATCACAAATCCCACTGCTGTTATTTTCTATATACATATGGGTTAATGTCCAGCAAGGAATGTGTGGGGCCATTAAAAAATTGCAGGCTCATGCTTCCGCATCTAAAAGTTAGTGATCTCCTTCTCAAAGGTGAGAAATTTACCCTGAGGTGAGGCAGGGCTGCTTTTGTCAAGCTTTCAAATACCTGTCTTGCAGTGTGCAGCCAGCTCACTGAGTATGTGGGTATACTGCTGTGCAATTTGCTCCAGGTTTCTTCCTTCAACTTTCTTCTGTTCCTCTGCTTTTAGCCTGAGGCAGCAGGCAGGATTGGAGCCAGTGTGCTGAGGGATGCACAGGACAGGGGCCATCATCCCAACACAAATGTATGTAGCAGGTGTGTGAATAACCAGAAGGTGCTGCAGGAGGAAGGGCCACAGCAGCTGTAGCACCTTTTTGGTCTTGTCACTGGATCAGATCACACTGCCTGGAACATCCCTCATGCCCTTTGGCCAAGTTCTGCCTCTCTGATTAATTTTAAATAGTCCCTGGATCTGCAGTCATGATTGTTGAATAGGCTGCAAGGAAACTGAGGTGCTACCATAGAAAGGAAAGACACAAAACATCACAGACCAAAGGATTGTCCTTGTTTGCTGGTGTCCTCATAGATTGCTTTCTCTCTTTATAGCTGCCTGATACCACTGGGGAAGACCCAAAGCCAAACAAAAAAAAAAAAAAAAAAATGCCATAACAGCAATCCAGAAACAAAAAAAAAAAAAGCTAAAACAATATCAAAATAAACCACAGCAAAACAAACAAACAGGAAAAAAAAAACTACACTAAGAATCTCAATGCAAATGTAAAGTGAAATTCAGTGTGCGTTTTCTCCTTCTAACCACAGATCAGAACTACAAAGGGTTATTTTTGGCCAAGTAAAGCTTAGGAGCTTTATTTGTCTCTGCCCAACAAAGTCAATAGGATCTGTGCTTTGGTGTGATCAAGCCTATTTACTTGACAGTTTAGAATAAACTTAAAATCAATATCTTTATTGTGTCATGTGGAAATGTATATATTTGCTAGATAAAGCCTTGCAGTTACAGCAATGTGAGAGACATAAATATAGGGCTTTGAACTTTTGGAGAATTGGTTTTAACAAGAATATATTTTATATAACAGAGACACTACCAACAGAAAGACTCAACTAATGGACCATGCACTAAGTCATAACTGTACCTTCCTTAAATCTTGAAAAAGTGGGCATTTTGATTCTTCCAGATGAAGTTTTAATGAGACAAGCACAGTGTTTGAGTATCAGAGGTTATCTGACTGCTTGAAGCAATTATCTGAGACTCCACAATTATCACCTAATATTCCTGAAACTACACCGTGGTTGTATCTGATCCTGCATTAATTCAGCCTGTGATAAGACTACTCCATGATTATGGCATACTTTAGCCTCATTTTGAACAACTTCTTTCTAATTCTAGCACAGCTTCTAGGAATGCAGTAACACTTTGACAGGGGTACATTTCCCAATGCTGAGAGCTATTCAAGGGTAACAAAACTTTAAAGGTCAACTTTCTATCTCACCATGAATGCAAATTTCAGCTGTAACCAATTAACATTTAGATTTCCTGGCTGATTCAAAGTCTTACAAGCCAGTGCTACCTCAGCCAGAATGTTTAGCCAAACAACAAAAATGGAATAATTTTCAAAAGGCAAGCAAGCTGTGGCAGGTGGTTTTTTTAGCAATTGTCTGTTAGATTCATCGGGAGAGAAAAGTGTATCAGCAAGTGCTCTGTGTGTGCTGTGCACTGCAGTTTGATGCCCTCTCTAAAGCAGAAAGAAGTCAATGCCTGGCTCACAGAGCAGCTTGTGGTGGCTTGTGGGCACCTGCTCAAGCTGGATTTGCTCTGCAGTGGGGCACTGATTATAAACCAATTTTCAAACCCTAATTTGTAGGTTTCATCTCATATACCTTTATGTAAGATTGACTGAGAAGGTGGAAAATCCCTCTGTTTCCTTTCTTCTCCAAGAGCTCCAGAGAAGAGAGGAGCCTCTAACTGTCCTCTGCTAGTGCTCAGGTCCCTTCTGGCAGAGAAAGAAAAATATATGGACATGTCTGAATCATAGATATTTAGCCCATCTTCAGGTCTGAACAGAGTTGTTTAACTTTTGGCATGCTTCCACATTTCATGGTATCTCTACCAAAAGGAAGCTATATCATAAGGTAAGAGAAAATTTGTAATTAAAACACTCCATGGAAATATACGTCAACTATCTCTGTGTAAGAGTGCTGAGATTAGAGAAAAAAGGAACAGAAGGTTTTATGTATTTCAAGTTTCAAGCAAAGGTGTGGAAAGGAATAAAGCTGCTTGAGAGTTTCCTGGTAGCCAGATCAGTGCTGCACACACTTGGAGCTGAAGGGACAAAAGCTGCTGGAAGCACTGGTGGGGCAGGCAGGGACTGGGGGCTGCAGCTTGAGAACTCTGCAAGGAACAGCCAGAAAAGTGAGGAGTAACTAAAGCAAAAAGAGCAGACTTGCTGACCAACTTGAATTAGGTCTTTCTATGCAACGAGATGTGAACCATAACTCAATAGCAGCTATTGCTGAATTCTTATCCCACAAGTAAATTATGGGACCCATTTTGTTGGCAAAGTGTATTAGCAAAATGTGAAAACAATAAGGAGCTTGGAAGCTTAGATATGATGAAAATCAACCAGTGGCAACTTCCATTATCATATTCTGTTAGTTATATGAGGGAAATAGTTAATTACATAGCAAGTATCTTCAAAATAAAAATGGGTGACCTGAAAATGGAAATTATAACCTGGCAAAATGGGATGGTGCAATTAAAGGTAAGGCTTGCTCAGACAGACTATTGATCATTAGTAGCTGAAAATGGAAGCAGATGGACTTCCAGCTATGAAAAAAAAGTGAAATCAAATTTCATGTCAAAATGTAGAGACAAAGATCAGGATGGCAGGGACATGTTGATGTTCTGGACCTGCCAAAAGCCTTTTAACAGGTTTTCATTATTTAAAGAGACACTACAATATTTTCAATTTTCCACCTTTCTAACAGATTTGTTTTTCTTTCAAAAGTGGGTTAATTCTCTCTCTTTCAAGAGTGGTTAATGGAGATGCTTATATCATGTATAGCTATTCATTAGGTGCCTTGAAGTCTTGGTAAAAATAATTATAGCAAACATGAATGATTCCACAGTGTATTAACACAGCGTGTATTGCATTGTGCAAAGCTCAGTTCTTTCAAATTAACAAGCAAAAAATCCTACCAAACAGCCAAAAATCCAAACCAAACAGCAAGAAAAACATACGAGCTCTAAACCTCAGGAATAAAGAAAATAGAGGCAAAAATATGTTATGCTTAGGACACATACCAATTTTAGGAAATCATAAGGCCAAAGATAGAGAAGTATAATAAATATACCAATGATAAATAGCACTTTTGGAAACTACAGAGTTAAAGGAGAATTCACCTAAACTTAGAAATGTTTTCTGGAAGTTTGATGTATAGAGGTCACAGTTTTGCCTGTGCAATACTCCTTTTCTATCTCTTGGCCAGACTCTTGTGCCAAAAATAGGAATGCCTAATCTGACATCCCAGACTGGACAGGATCTTTGGAGGCCAGAATACCTTTGAAAGGTCCTAAACCACGTGTTATCCACTGAGCTTTAGTTAGTCAGCAATTGCTCAAAGATCAAGGAAGACAGAATGTGGAAACAGTAAATAAAATTAAGTCAATTGCTGGAATATTCTCTAGTTACTAGAGATTAGGGACATTTTGCAAACATTTAGAAGGAAAAAAGAAACCTCTTTATTAAAGATACAGGAACCTATGTTCTAGCACCACACTGGAAGTTTTTAATCTGATTAGTCTCAGTCCTTTGTTGTGTGATATCTACTGGGAAAGGCACTAGACTAGCCATGCTTTTTATTTTCCTTTGACAACATTTTCATTCCATATAATTTCTTCCAGCTCTCAGTTAAGATTCAAGAGATCCCTTTGGTAATGGCAAGGATTTAGAAAATGTAATGTCCCTAGAGACAATTTTTATTCAAGTGGTTATAAAATTACTGCCTCTCCATGGATTTCATACAGAATGCTTTCAATACAACTAATCTACAGTGTCTGACCTGAACAGCCCAAGCAATACCAGAGAAAACTTCATTCTTTTCTTATCAGCCTTCAAGGGTTTTTAGGGCTGACACCAAATATGAAACTATGGTTCCTCTATCACTCTCAGAGATTTCAGGAAACAAATCTGTTCAGTTTATATTCATACTTAAATACAAATCAGATCCCAAACCAACCATGATGTGAATTACCAGAGTGACCCAAGAACAGTTACTAGGACTCACTGGGAAAATAGGATGTGCTCTGGAAAGTGCCCGCTCTTTTACACCTGCTTTCTGAAACTCATCTTTGAAACTTTATCAAAATACCATTAAATGTCACACTCCTAGAGATAACACATATGACAGGAAAAGTTAGGTATAGAGATTAAAAAAAAAAACAAAGCACATATTTTTCTCTGGAAGACAATGTATATAGCTTGTTAGTTTTTTGTATTTGGTTATAGAAAGTTATATCTGTACCTTCTTCTTATTTCCTGCAGATATTAGGCTCTTGCTCAGGCTGTTAGAATGGACTAATGGAAAACTGAAATGGTTAAGAGAACAAAAAATTAAATGCTTGACTTAAAAACCTCTATAAAGAGCAAAAAACTTCAGTCATATATTTCATTAAGTTGTTAGTTCATTTGGAGTCAATTTGCCTAAGATGGTTTGGTGGGTCAAGGAAAAAGACTTTTATTAGATATGGCTAAGTTAGTGGAATTGTCATTTCAAAGCAGTGAAACATCTTTATCTGTACTGTTCTATTAAATATGTTCCTACACAGTTTTTTATTACTTCAAAGCTTACTGATTTGAGATGTCACCAAAAGTGAAAAATTGCGAAGAAATTATTTTTAAAAAAGAAATTAATAAACAATATTTATGCTTTTGAAAGGAGGCTGGAATATTTAAGAGATACTTAATCTGCAATTAACTTTATCATGATGCAAAAAGTTGTCTAGATTTTTTTCCCTGTAAATTTTTTATAGGAGACAAGTGAACATTCATCATCAGGTTTTGACTGAAGTCTCTGATCTCCTTCTTTCCATATTTTTGCAGTACCTAGGGCCCCCATCAAGTATAAATCATAGTTACCTCAACAAAGGGAGGCAACTGACAGCCTTTTGTATTCTGTAAGATTTTGGCCCTTGAATGACTACTTAGGCCTTCTTTTCTCTCTTCAAATGTATTTATTTCTTTGGTGTGTATCTTTTATTACATCATTGGTCCACACGGAGTAGAGGTTCCCATATTCATCACTTTTCTCCAAACCAACTTGCTGTGGAATAATATCCTGTCTCAGTCAACCAGCATCTTCAACACCTTGAAAAAAACTCTAGAATACCCAACCTGAGATAAAAGACTGGTGGTGGGAGGACAGTATGTAAGTTTTAGCACATATTATTATTGACATTTTAATCTCTGTAATTCAGCTTCATAACTGAAACTCCATTGCTATTAATAAGCTTTCAATTCAAGCATAGAATGCAAGCCTTTCTTAAACATTATGTTTTTTGTGAACTGTCCCTGTTTATTCTTTCCCCTTCCTGTTTTGGTCTGAGTCAGAATAAAGCTGAAATCTGAAATATTTTGTTGTGTCTGTGTCACTATTTATGCCAGTCAGGTAACTCATGCAGGTAATCTCTAGTTTAAATCTTCCCCCCAAAAAACATAGGAATGAAACATCTGATACTTGTACATACAGCATTTGCCTCCTGTATCCTCTATTGCATGACCTAACCCTAAGGTGCCTGTAGCCCACCAGGCAGTTCATTGTCCTGCCTCAAAGCCACAGCAACAACAATTTCAGTGTCTGGGATACAGAGATGGAGAAAAAATTAAAAAAAAAAAAAAAAAAAAAAAAAAAAAAAAAAAAAAAAAAAAAAAAAAAGAGACTAATGCAGAACTGCTAGAAAGGGGGTGTCTGTGCATTACATATCCAATACTGCTCTGAAAACTGAACTGAGAAACCTTGGAAAAATGGGAAGGTATCAGAAAAAGCAGAATGGAGATCCAATCACTAGGCTGTTATACTCCTTGAGCATGCAGAAAGAACAGATTCATATGGGAAGAAATTCAAGGTAATATTCTTGAGGTAAGGAAAAAATCTCAAACACTGACACTAGGAAAGAAGCACGCAGAAGCTTCTCAAAAGTCTAAAATATGGGGAAAAATAAGCTTCCATCATTAATAGACTTCAGAAAAGGTTAAAATCAATGCTGCATTATTTATAGAGAACATGTCTCAGGTACAGCTGTGAAAAGGACACTTTTACCATGAAGCATAGGACAAAGCCCAGTGCTGCTTCAGACATCCAGAGCAGGTGACAGACCTTTTCTGATGCAGTCAGCTATTGCACCCTGTGAGGCACAGATGCACTCTGCTTTGTGGCCCTAGGAACACACAGTTTGTGTTTCCAGCTTCCACACCTGAGGCAGTGCTGTGGGGGCAGATGTCTGCCTACATGGATCTCCCATGAGGTCACAAGTTCTTAGAGAAAACCTGCTCCAGCATGGACCTGCCATGGAGTCACAACCTTATTTGACCATGCCCCTGTTCTGGTGCAGGATCCCCCAGGGGCTGCAGGTATCTACTGCCCCCCAAACCTCTGTGTGCTGCAGGGGCACAGCTGCCTTAATGGGGGCTGCAGGGGGATCTCAGCTCTGGCACCTGGAGCTCCTCCTGCCCCTCCTTCTTCTGTGGTCTTGGTGTCTGAAGAGCTGCTCCTCTCAGATATTCTCACTCCTTTCTCTGGCTGGAGTTGTGCAGCTTTTTCTCCCCCTTCTCCCAAATGATATCCCAGAGCTGCCACGACCACCACTAGTGGGCTCAGCCTTGGCCAGTAGTAGGTTCATCTTGGAGCCTCTTCTCACTGTCTCTCTGGGACACAGGAGGAAGTTCTAGCAGCTTCTCACAGAAGTGACCTCTGTAAAAACCTCCTCTCTGCCCCTACCAAGGCCTTGCCATGCAAACCCAATACACACTGAGCAATATTTCTATGGGTTGTACCCAGTCACCGTGGGTTGGCTTTCATCACCCTTGACAGGTACCCCAAGGAGGATGGAGCCTTGGGAGAGGTCTGCAATTAGCAGAAGTGCATTGCAAATGAATTATGCTTAACCACAGCTTCATCTAAATGGATAGGTCCTGGTGGAGGGAGGGTACAGGTCTCTTCTCAAAGGTGTTTTCCATTTTCAGCAGAGTACCCAAAGTTTTTGCTGTCCACTTATTCCAACAAACCACAGCAAAGAAGCAGATGTTGAGTACACACACCATGCACACACTGGATCAGCATCTGGTCCAGCTCTTTGGATGACTTATTTGCTCTTCTCCTTGTGCAGGGAGGCACAAGGTCAGTCTTGGGATATGGCTGTTCTCCTGCAATCTGTGGGAGTCTAATGAACACAGGAGTTTATTATGTCAGTAGTTTTTTAATTGGGCTATTGAGAATGAGCCCAGTCCAGATTCTTTCAAACACAACTGTACATTTTTGAAGAAGGATGCCTTGAATGAGACAACAGAGCAGTGTGTCTTTCAGAAATTCTGGGAAATTCTGGGCACTGACATGGATGTGGGTTCTGGGTTTTTCCACACAGATACTGAAGAGGCTTCATCACTGATAGGAGCCCACACTGAGGGCCAGGAGTACATGAGGTGGAAATGGACCTGAAAGCCGTGCTATGGAGCTGTGGAAATAAGCAGTGCAACATGCAGTGGGATAGGAGCTGAGCCACAATCTGCTTCCAGGGCTGAGCACTGCAGTGGGGCCCTGGGCAGCACCCATGAGCCTGCTCCCCAAGCTGGAAGGCAGGGATGCCTCCCTGGGTCAGAAATAAATGCCCCTTTCAGGAGAGCAGGCACAGCCATGGCTGCGATGTAAACTTTTTACTTCTCTCATCAGTGAACAAGTGGCAACAAAAGTGCCTTACATAACTAAGATAGTAATCTTACATTCACTTTTCCTAACAGATAATACTGCTTAAACCTCTTATTGCTCTTGTCAGTTTCCTCCAGACCCTTCAATTTGTTATCCTGCTTTACATAAGGTGCTGCACCAGACTGCCATCACCTGCATCCTCACCACAACCAAGTAGAGCAGAATAATTACCTCCAATGCCTCACATATGACACTGCTATTAATACTTCCCAGAATCTGATTTCCTCTTCTGGCAACTGTGTCTTATCCTTGACTCCTATTGGGTCTGACTCATCATTTAGTCATGTTCAATTAGCTATTCCAATCAGAGTGATTTCAAGCAACCTAATCAGAGACAGGAACAGGTCCTTCTAGAAAAAGCCTACTCTAAAGAAGAAAAAAAAGGAATTAACTAGTCAATTATTGCACAGTATTTTATTACTTTGCCATTCTATTATTAAAGAAAATAGAGTTGCATTTGTCCACTGAATCTGAAGAAATTGATTTTATGAAGGATTTTCAATCTGTAAATCGTCTAGTCTTGGGAACATGGATTACTTCTGGAAGGTCTGTAAAACACAGCTAAAAAAGAAAACCTGTTTTCAGTAAGACTAACTTCACTGCATGGGTGTGCATCTTTTCAGACAGCATATATTGACTGGCCAATTAAAAGGGCTGAAATTGTTGCTTTGAATAAATTGCTGAGTATGTTTACTAGGTGATTCACATGTTCTAGCTAATCACTGTCGCTTAAATCATCATGTTTTCCTTTTAAGACAATGACATATAAATGGAAAAACATCTCAAATGCAACTATCAAGTCTGCTGAGCTGTAGTGAAATGTGTCTGCATATGTAATATAAGTATTTAAAGAAGAGCAACATCATATTCACCAAGTTGCATGCACAGATGCATGGCTTTACAGAAACAGGAGGTATTTGTATAGGTTTGGAAAAACAATCCAAATTGTTTAAAGTCTGCTCTAGGTGAGTTGTTAACTATGGTAAATGTTCACTTTATCATCTCCTTTATCACAGTCACACTTCTCTTTCATAGCAGTATTTTTAATGAAAATAGGTGAAGAAAAACATAGAATCATAGAATAATTTGGGTTGGATGGGACCTTATAATCCCCTGGTTCCAACCCCCTGCCATGGGCAGGGACACCTTCCACTAGACCAGGTTGCTAAAAGTCCCATCCAACCTGGTGTTGAACACTTCTAGGGATGGGGCATTCACAGCTTCTGAGCAATATTTTCCAACACTTCACTACTCTCCAAATAAAGAATTCCTTCCTATCATCCACTCTGTTCCCGCCTGTCCTGTCATTATCTGCCTGTGTAAAAATTTGCTCTCCCAAGTACTGAAAAGCTGAAATAAAGTCATCCAGGAGCCATCTCTTCCAGGATGAGCAACTCCAGCTCTCTCAGACTGTTTTTGTAGGAGAGAGATCCCATCATTCTGCTCATTTTGGTGTAGATGATGGAGGAGAAGATTGTCTATGCAAATGGATAAATAACAACCCTGAAATTGTGAAGGCTGAAATGCAGGAAAGTGTCAGGACAATCAATATCTAATTAACACCTCTACAATGCATATAGTGTAAGAGAAGCTTCTGACATGTATTAGCTACCAGTGCAACTTCAGCAGTTGAGTTAGCATAAACACTTCACCTAAGGAACCCAGGCTAAATACAAAGTGAATTGTGTGAAAATGAGGATGAAAAGAACGCTAAAGATGGGTAAAACTTGTATTTCCAGCTCTAAAAATTGAACTGGATTAATTACTTTTGAGAGAGACTGAAAAGAGGATAAGGCAAGCAAAGTTGCAGGCAAAATCTGGATTTTTCTCCTGTGTAAACTGTACTTTTAAATTCTAGGGTTTTGCTTGGGCATATTAATTTACAAAGAGGAACTGAAAGGGCATCAAGAAAAAGATATTTAATGAAAAAATGCTGTTTTCTCTATAAAGAGTCTATGTTATTATATCATGCTGTTTTCTGGGATGGTTGTGTTAGGCTTTTACTTTTAAGCATGAGAAATCACTAGGTGTGATTTTTTTAATTGTAAGTATTACTATTATTCATTATATTTCATTACTGGGAAGCTCTAGTTATATAAGCCCAGTGGGATGTGGCAAATTGAATGGAGATCAAGCAGTTTTGCACAATATACCACTACAGCTAATTGATATACACACAAAACTCTCCCACACTACTTGAAGTCAGCAGAAACACTCCTAGTTATTTCCTTGGCCAATGGAGAAGTCACAAAAAAAGTGAGAGAAAGACAAGAAAATGTAAATTTTTATTCTCTTGTGAGGGTTTGGGATGCTGTCACATGTAAAGATTTGGTGACCAAAGTGCTCAAAGCCTCCATGCACTTCCCAAACCCTAAAGTCAACTAGGGTTTCTTGCTCACTGAAAGATCACATTTGTACATAGTATTGTCACACTAGTGACAGTTTCAAGAACAGAAAACATAATTTTGCTTGAAGTTTGGCTCTGAGTTAAGCCTTAATATAGACACTGTCTTGGGTGTAGCTGGGGTTATTACCCTTACAAGACTAAACTTGCATTTGTCTTCACTTGGTTTGCTCAATTTTCCACCCATCTCTCAAAGATGAACATGCTTTCTTACTCAAACCAAACGATTTTTGCAGTCTCTTCTCATAGGAAAAGGGTAGGAGGAGGCTATACAAACCAGACATATACAAAGTAGGGTAGTTTTAAAATATAAACATGTGGAAAAGTGCTTTTTGAAATTAGAACCTAATTTTGAAATTTTTGCTACCATAAGGGTTACATGATGCTGCATGCTGGAGAGAACTTCTGTACAGGTTCAGTGCTAGGGTAATGTGACAACTCTAACCCTCCAGAGTTTCAATACCTTTAAACCAATGAGCATTTTATATTGTTTTTTAATAGTCTTGCTTTCCTCTTTTCACACTGGATTTTTAATCCATCACTTTTGGGATGTTCCCATGGCCAGGTGCTCTTTGTGCAATCTCTCACTTGTTGCTAACTGGCAGTAACTTTCAGGTATCCTAGCTGACTTCTGTCTGGGTTATTTTTTTACCTTTGTTACTCTATTGTTTGATATTTGCTTTCTTTGTAATGCAAAATCCTTCTACTACTTTTTCCTCTTCAAGCATATTGCATTCATATAGTTCCTGGTCCTTGTTTAAATGTAGTGTTTTTCCCTTGATGAGAAAAAAAATTTGCAGTGTTTGCTCCTTTAATTAGAATTCACTCTCTGATTATGCCATCACCTTCCTACTATGAGTCTGTGTCTAAACAAAATTACATATAAAAATGTCAAGTCTATCAACATGAGAAATTTTAGCTTCGAATCATTTAGCAATCAGTTCAGATATTCAGACAATTCACCACCAAACATTCCTCAGCTGCTGCAGCTCCTTTCTGCCACACTCTTAAAAGTGGTGGGCATTTAAGAGCATCCAGAAGAACAAGTAAAATATACCTAGATCTATCTAGATCCTCATCTGTACTTAGGGCAATATGTAAAGCAAAAGGAACCTACAATTTAGAGAAGAAATTGTGATCAAGCAGATAATACAGAGTAATTCATTGTATTAATACAGCTCTTGCAGAACATTCAAAAGCACAAGCTGACTGTCACATTCTTCTTTTGTTCACATTTTGCAGACATAATATATATATTATGTCACAGGTATAATATATAATAAAATATATTATTACACAGGTACACTTCTGCAGCACTGCTTATTTCAAGATGGATCACACTGGTCCCATAAAAGCACTTTTGTTCTACAAGAGCATGAGTCCTACAGGAGTTCCAGCACAAATTCTTGCAGTTAAAAAAAATAAAAACATATTAGTAATCTCAGGTTAATACATGTCTTTCAAATATAATCTTTCATAAGCATTTTGTGCCTCACATAGTCTGTCATACCACAGTTTCTGGGCTTCAGAGTGTGGTATTCCAGTGAAGTTAATGTTAAATTTTGAACAAGTTGCTTTTTACAGTAGTTTCCTTACTATGCTCCATGGATGATCATGATGTTAGGACATTTTTTCATGCATGTTTATGAACTCACTGATGCAACACAAAATAACCCATTTAATACATGAGCTTTCCTGCCTAGAATGCATTGCCAACCTACAGGTAATACACTAAAGAAGGCCATTTCTGCAAACAAACCTGGGAGGCCTAAAACTATCAATTAGTATCATCCCATTATCCCAAACTTTTGAAAGAAAATAGTTTTTTTAGTGGCTTGCCTTAAACTGTGATCATTACAAATTACTGGTATTATTTTAATTACACTAATGGCCTTTTCTTTAAAAATTCCCTCCACTTTTTAATACCAAAGCTACAGGAGGATGCCAGTGTTGATTGATCAGAAGTGTTTATAGTAGAGTCCAGCAGGATCTGTTATTGCAAGTGTCACAGAACACAGCAGGCAATGCACTAGAGCAGTAAATACAGCCCCAAAACCCTGCTGGGGAAATGAGCCTTTACCTGGAATAGCTCAGACTGTCCATTCTCAGTAGTGCACTATTAGTTTTCATCATCCTTTTAGCTGTCTTACCAGCAAAGTTTTCAGTCTGTTGAAAAAATATCAACACACACACACATATATGTATGTATGTATGTATATATATAAATCTGTCCTGATTTGAAGGACAGGTGTCTGCCAATAAAGGCAGAAGCTTCTCATTATTATAATTTTGAAATTAAAGGGTTCTCAGGCAAAGATAGGAAAATTAAAATAGAAATACAGTATTACAAAGAACAATCCCCAAACACTGACAGAGTCAGAATACACCCTGACACCCTGTCAGTCAGGGTGTTGGTAGCGATCCCATTAAATGGTGGCTACAGTCCCCCTGCAGTGACAGATGTGGTTCAGCTGAAGCAGTGCTCCTGTAGAAGGGTGAAGTTTTCCTCTGAAGGTCCAGGGATGATGTGGAAAGGTCTGGTTTTCCTCTGGGATCCAGTGGAAAGAAGGTACCTTGGTGTCCAAAATCTCAGTTTTTATCTAGATAGGAAAGGCTTGGCTCCTCCCCTTGGCTGGAGCATCTCCCAGTGGGATGATGTAATTTTATCATTCATACAGTGGGACTTAATGGGCCAGCAGCAGATGATATCTTCCTGGAGGGAGGATGGGCTGTGGAAAAGATAAAGATAATTGCCCACCTGATTTTAAAGATGGCCCATTAGCAGATGGTATGTGCCACGGAGATAAGGGTCACTGCCCCACCCTGCTTCAACAGATGGTGATAGAATACACATTTCTGGCCACATTCTATATTGCAACCCAAGACAGTATAACATTTTATTTTAAATCTTTTAGGCAAAACAGTGCTACATCATCTAGAAGTTTTAGCCCAGATCTAAAGAATTCTCCTTATAGTTGAAGAATTCTATCAGTTGATTTAGAGTGCACTCATTTCAGCTATTGACTGAAATTATGTCCTTTGCTATTACTTTATTTGTCCTTGGATTTCCTGTTTATAACACAGTAGCTCTCAGAGACCAGAAAAGAAGTCTCCAGTGGTTGGAACATGGGAAGTGCCACACCAATTTTTGGAAAAGGAAAAAAGAAGGCTTCTGGGAACTAGTAACCAGTCAGCCTCACTGCCATACCCAGTAAGATCATGGAAGAGACCCTCTTGGAAGATGGGTGGAAGGACATTGAAGACAGGGAGGTAATTAGACAGCCAACAGGGCTTTGCCAAGGGCAAATTGTTCCCAAACAAACTTATGGCCTTCTATGAGAGACTGCCTGCATTAGAGGACAGAGAGGAGCTCTGGATGTTATCTACCTGGACTTCTGTAAGGTCTTTGATACAGTCACTCCTCACATTCTTGCCAAAAAATTGGAGATATAAGGTAGATAGATGGACTGCCAGATGGATAAAAAATTGTCTGGATGGCCACATCCAGAGATTTACAGTCAATGGTTCAACATCCAAGTGGAAACCACTAACAAGTGGTGTCCATCAGAAGTCCCTACTAGGATAAATATTATTTAAAATGGTTATTAGTGACATGGTAGGATTGAGTGCACATGATACTAAGCCAAGTGATCCACATGACAGTGGAGCCAACACACATTTCCCTTGGAGTCACAGCCTCCTTTGGGCACTCACCTGTGCTGGTGTGGGGTCCTGCAGAGACTGCAGGTGGATCTGGTCCACCATGATCTCCATGGGATGTAGGGGGACATCTTGCCTCACCATGGTCTTCCCCATGGGCTGCAGAGGAATCTTTGCTCTGGCACCTGAAGCACATCCTGCTCCTTCTTCCCTGGCCTTGGTGTCTGCAGGGCTGTTTCTGTCACACGTTCTCACTCTCCTCTCCATCCACATCCTCCCCTCACCCTTCCTAAATCTGTGATTCCACCAGCATCACTGGTTGACTTGGCCTTGGCCAGGGGCTTGGTCTGTCCTGGAGCCACCTGGTGTTGGCTCTATCTGACACAAGGAAAGTTCCTGGCATCTTCTTTAGTCCCCTGCAACCAAAATCATGCCATGCAAACTGAATACACAGCTTTCCAAACATCATCAAATATGGAAGTGTCCTATGCTGAACTCACTGGAAAGTGACACATTTTTACAAGCTTAAAATAAATCATGCAGCAGCCACAGAAAGACATGCTTCTTTTTTTAGGAAAAAAAATATTTTTAAGCACTAGAAGATATTTTCAGTGTAAGAAGAAAGTGAATCTGGTGGGTTAGAGCAAGGGCCAGTGGATGAAAGAGAGATCTGTCATCCTCTCAGTGGTGAGTTCAGGCTGCAGGCTGTACTTGCTCTAGAATAGAGCAATCTGTTTATTTCACTGCTGAAGGCAAAAGAGGGAGTCAGTTCACTTCATGCCTGAAGGACTCCACAGATCAAGCCCCTAGTCCAAAAAACTGTATCTCTGATAGTGCCAAAAAGTGAGGAAGCAGGCTAAGAGCAAAAGGTTTAAGAGACTTCTGATGGTGATCAGATCTGCAAATACTCAGGTGAAGGGCCATAAGTCCCTTGAACGGCCATAGGGCTGCAAAACCTGTGTCTAAATGTATATCACCTTCAGTGGGCTCTGAAACAAACATCACAAGCCCCTTCACAGAGCCTTAATGCCCCTTCCTATGGGTCCATAGTGTCTGGGCACCTGCTGCCCCCTAAATCCAGCCAGTCATGCTGGGACAGGCTTTGACAGGTGGGGGCAGGAGGGCAGGTTCAGCTGGAATTCCCTCTTCCTTGAGTGAATTCTCAAAAGGGGCCCATGGGGCACCTTCCAGCCTGTTTGCTGCCCTTGGCAGCACAAGAGCAGGGTTTAGCCACTCTTGGTGGCCTCCTGTCCTCTCGTGGTCCCAGTCTCTTTTTCAGCTGGGTTGCTTCCATGGCTGCCTGACAAGAGAAATAAGCACAGTTTGAGGAAGTGGGATTCAATCCCTGTTCTCACCACACACAGCAAGTGCATGATAAGGGCCATCCCACCAGAGAGAATGTTCTCAGCCTTACTGAGTTGAGTTCTCCTCTATGCCCACAGTGTCACCCACTGCTTGTTTTGGAGTCAGAAGACTTTTCCCCCTGCTGGGTAGGGACGTGCCTGTTGCCTTCCCTCCAGTCCCTGGATCTGGATTAGGTGTTGGGAGGAATCATGGCTAATTCTTGTGTAATGTTTCTGGCCTCAGCCCTCCTCCAAGAAATTCCTTCAGGCTCTGGTCCCTGATGCAGAAAACCCAATTGGGCTCAGCTAGGTCATGCCCAAACCTTTGTAGGGCATTAAATATCTTCTTAGAGGTCTAATTAGAGCTCTTCTTCCCTCTACTGCTATCAGGTTCCTCCAGGCTTCATACAAGCATCTAACTACATCTTTGTTCTTCCTTGCTTCTCTCTCATCTCCTCATGGGGTTCAGAAATACTGATCTGTGTCTCTTTAGACCTCCTCAAGGTCATTCCACTAGTCCTTTGTCTGTCAGTAGCTTCAGTGTGAAACAATTCTTTTAATCTGTTCTTGCCATCTTTTTCTTTTTTTACTGGTTCATTTTAAGAACCACTTTGATTCATCATTCTATGCTATGTTCTAGGTCTGCTCTTCAGCTCCCAAAATCAAGGGCAGCCTTTTGCTTCAACCTATCATCTCTATGAGGAAATCAGGATTGATAATGCCTAACTTAGAGAAATCTTTAATAGGTCCTTAGAGCACAAAGTTTGCATTAGAAACCTTTGTAGCTTTTGTCAATCAGAGCTCTAGAAAGTACTGCAGATAGTTATTTTCTCTACCTAGTTGTGCTTCACATCCACTTACAGAAACATTCTCCATAAATTTGTCTGCTTTCTTTGTGAATCTATTTAATTTTGGACTGGCAAGTGTTCTTTGACAACAATCCCTGTAAATGAGCAGTATGTTCTATGAAAACACTTTTGGTTTTGTCCTCATATCACTGCTGTTCACTGAGCTCCTCTGCTGTGATGAATAAATATTACCTATTCACCTTTTCCATAACATCAAAGATTTTATAGACCTCCAAGCTGCAGTGGACTAACTGCTTTCCTATAGAAACCATTCCATATGTTCTTATATTACTGGGCTGAATCCAACACTTCACTCTTATCACTAATGGACCTTTGGACTCATGAAATCCGGGTAAATGTAGGATATACAATACAAGACCAGAAAGAACTTACCTCCTGTGGGGACCAGACATTTCATGAATCTTCACTTTCCCAGAAAGGGTCTCCTCCTTCACTCCTTCTTACATTTCAGCAGTGCCTGTCTGCTGTCATTAATTTGTCATTTGTTTTTCTCCAGTTAGAGATTTTCCTTAATTTTCTAATTCCCTTTGTACACCTTCTGAGTAACACATGCAAGACAAAATTTTTTAAATGTTGTTTTTGGTCTGTGGCTCAGGGAAGGAGTTATGCTAAATGGCCTGGCAACTCTAGTAATTACTAGGAGACCATCTGCTGGTAAACACACATATAGAATCAGCCTAGACAACTCGCCAGTAGTAAAGAGAAAAGGATAATCTTTCCAAGTAGTAGACAGGTTGACAACAAATGGATAATCAAGGGGAGGAGGGAGTGGACATTTGCTGCTAGTCAAGAGATGTAATTGCTCACCACCTTGTGTTTCATTAGAATAATTTACAATTTGATTACCTGTTGGAAGCTCAGAGTAAAGCTTATTATATTTATTGCCAGACTTTACTTTTCCTGGTTAGGATTGCTTCAGCCTACAATGATTATTTATGATAGCAATAATGTTATTGCCCAGTTCTGAGGGAGCTGTTTGGTTTCTTCAGACAAGAGGACAGGAGTTTAAAATTTCTTCTCTAAGGTTAGTATCATGCTCCAGAAAGCACACAAACAAGAACACTTCATAAATCAATACTTACATATATGACAGAATAAGCTGTGTGACAATTTTTAAAAGGCATTCTTTAGCCTACAAACTCTTCTAAAACAGTAATCTATTTTTTCAGAAATTAAAACCACAAATTTGTTAGTGAAAGAGCAAAATGCTTGAATTCTCATACCAAATTTCCATTAGCATTCGATGTCCTATAAAAGTGCTTAATGGACTCTTGAACACTCTACTAATTTGAGTCCATTAGTGTAATAGGCAGGGATTAAAAGCAGAAACAAAGAGATCATTAACCATGAAAGTTAAACACATCTGTTCATATTCCATCATTTAAATTACAAATATTTAATCAAAAAGAAACATAGATATCAGTATAGGAAGATCCAGTATAAAATAATCTCAACATAATGTTCTGCCAAACTTGCACATTGCTCAGAGGAGGAATTTGATAGCATCTTCCATCTTAGATGCCAAGCAAAAACCTAGTACAGTTTCACCCAGTGGATACCACAAAGGAGCCACAGAAGTCTGCAGTGCTTTGGAAATGAAGCCACAAGTTCAGAAGAGTGAGTTCAGCCAATGCATCTTCTTGCTGGGTTGACAAAGTAAGGGAAAGCTGATGTCCCATTTACAGTCCCTGAAGCCACAAGCTGCTTGTCTGCAGTATAAGACATTGATGTGCACAGTGATGTGCAGGAGCCTATTGCACTGACCCAACCTCTGCCATCAGCAGCTCCTACGCTGATTCTTTCAGCCTGGGAGAAACAGCCCAGCCTCTGCAAACCCCCAAAACTTTCACAGCAATGAAGCACAGAAAAATATTCTTAATTTTGCTACTTCTTGAGAATGGTGTACTCTGTGCTCATCCTTTCACCTTGGAACTATATGTTAAGTGGAAGAGATTGTAGAAAACAGTAAATGGAGGCTTCTGTAGAAAAACAGAAGGTTTGTGCTTCATCTTGAAACTGCAATTAGTGCTACAAAATGGAAAAAATAATACAGTGCCTTTTCAGGTCCTCTCTAAAGCTAGTGCATAGTTCTCTTTGCTTTGGCATGTGTCACAACAGCTTCTACTGAGACCCCAAGCAACATCTTAGCACTACTTCCCAGAACCAGCTCTTTTATGGTTTATTTTCTCAGTAATTAGTCACTCCTGAGTCTTAACTGCTCCCTTTTCCCTTCAGTCTTCTCCCTAGGGCTATTTATAAATTTTTTTAACACTCTTCCTCCATGCATATTTCCTATTATCTAGCAGGAATCTGTATTTAATAGGATACATCACTTATTAATTAATTACTGATGAACTAATATATAGACAATTATTAAATCCTGGAAACGAATATTGCTATTTATTTTCCCTGTAAACATTGGATCTGAACTCCATTAATCTCCAAATCCTTGGTAGCTTTAGTGAATTTAATCTTTTATTGTAAATAGAGAAGACCAGCAGGTTGGAAGGGTGTGTTAATTAGGAGTACAACATTATCAAGGCTGTTAAAATCACAGGTTAAGCAAACACTTTGTGAAGTCCTTAAGGTAAATTTAATTCATTACCACATTAGCAGGACACCAGACTTGTGACAGAGACTTAGAAAAAGTTTCTGAAAATCTGGAACTCTCTCATATTTCATTGCTTTACCTTATATGTCAGGAATATTAGGGGACTCTATTAGAGTATGGGAGAGTCGTATTCATTAAAATTAGTGTGAACACCAAATTTACTCATTCTAATTTAAATTCTGAAGGACTTTTCCCATTGCATCAAGTACTTTGCAAATGTTAAAAAGTGCAATAGAATAAAACCTGCTTATTGTACTTAGCATAAAGCAATCACTCCTCAATTCCTCACTGTGACCAGCTGTACCTTTCAAGCCTGAGTGCATGAAACACAGCTTGCCACACACCTGGGCAACAAAGTTCAAAGCTGGAAACCTTCTGCCATTGTCCTCTTGGGTGAAGTGCTGTCCATAGTATAGGAATTCATCTGTCCACAGTGGAGAGTAATGCTCACTTTTGAAGTGATGCCTCTCTCTTCATGAAGTAGGTATCTGAATAAGTGCCCTTTTGGCCTCACTGAATGTATAAGGAGCTCACAGTCTCTCACAGAGGTGTGGGAATTTTTTCATTAGGTGTCTGAAGCTTAATTTCCAGCTGAGTGGTGACAGTTGTTCCTTCCTTGGGCAATATCCCTTTGGAAGGAGGTAATTGCCTCACATTGGTTTGCCAGTTGATTAAAGAAGCTAAAAGAGAAGTACCATCCATGTTATACAGCCTGGTCATTCTGTTAGCTGATGGAATGACTGATGAGGATTAAAAAAAACAGGTTGATGTACCTCCATTTTAAAACACATCGTGACTAAGAAGACAAACAATGAGAATTTCAACCTTTACAAAACTAACAAGGAATAGCAGTCCCTTCTGTCTGTCTCTGGTCACCCTTGCTCCCAGATAAACTTTCTACATGGAATATCTTGTTTCTGGAAACAAAAACCATCTGAAATCTTATTAGATTATGTTTACATGAATTTTCCAGTCCAGTAAAGCATATCCAAGCACCTTGGATAATTCAGATAAGTGTCCATACTAAAATCTAAATTAAAACAAAGCTGAAATTGCTTTGAATGGTTATCTATCAGTTAGACAGACATGTAATCAAAGGAAATAAAATAGAAAGTCATAATAAATGCAAATATCCACTGTTCTTTTTATTATATTTCTGTTTCTTTTAGCCAGATAACTCTGGAATAGTCTGATGTACAACATCTATAATATGTTCTATCATCTCTCCTTAAAGAAAGTTGATAACACAAAAAGGCTAACAGCTGTAACTGCAGAAGGTGAACCCCTTTTGGGAAGAGGTTTACATTTTTTTTCCTTCTCTTTAAAATATAACTTCACCAGGCCTTCTCTCAGCATTGAGGAAGGCTTGATTTATGATTTTAAAAGACCTGTCCCTGTAGAAACAAAACTATACACTGATATGGAGGATAGGACCCATAGGATCTTGTGGTACAATCCCAGTTATCATAAAATCATAGAAAGGGACCTTTAAGACCTTTAAGACCACCTAGATCCTACCTCTTTGCCATGGGTCTACTTTCCACTAGACCAGGCTGCTCAGAGTCCCATCCTGCCTGGTCTTGAACACTTCCAGGGTTGGGGCATAAAAACTCTGGGAAACTTGTCCCAGTGTCTCACCACCCTCAGAATGAAGGATTTCTTGCTAATATCTAAACCTGCCTTCCTTCACTTTAAAGACATTCCCCCTTGTCCTATCACTCCATGCCCTTAAAAAACTCTTCAGCTCTTTTGTTTCTCCAGGTGCAAAGCTGCCCTAAGGTCACCTTGAAGCCTTCTCTCCAGACTGAAACAGCTCCAGCTCTCTCAGATTGTTCTCATAAGAAAGGACTCAACTCAACAGGTCCTCTCCATTCTGGGGGCTCCAGAACAGAACAGCACCAGACATCTCTCTAAACAGCCTCTCCCAAGCTCCTCAAATGATAACTTGAAAATGACTCCACTGCTGACTAGGGGTCTCCAATAATTTCCACCCTGACCATATATATTTATGACCAGTTACTTTTAATATACCAGCCCAGCTCTGCAGCATTAGGGGACACTTCTCCTTTTCTACATATGTTTCCCAGTGTATTTAAAGACCACATTCCAGTTTGCCATGCTACTTAATCCATGCTCTTTCTCTCTCCCTGCTTCCTAAAGTTTTCCTCTCCACCTTTTGTCACAGTGCATATTTTCTGTACTAATTCAAATGTGAATTCAGCTTTTGGGAGGGAGCTGAGAATTTACCTAGGAGTACAACTGTAGTCTCACTAACAGCATTGAGTGTTCCACAGATTAACTTTACTCTCCAGATGGTGATTTGGATTATAGTATACCTTTTAGTCTTTGGCTTCCTCAGTCACTTCTAAATAAAAATCTAATTGTTAATTTTCCTGTAATTAATCCTCAGGTACTTGTCCTTAAAACTATTTTTTTTCTTGTATCCCTCTTCTGGCATTCCTGCAATCAGGTCTATACCATTATTTATTTGATATCCCAATCTTCCTTTTGTGTTTATGATAGTCTGATTTGATGCATGCACTACTTGGTTTTAAGCCAAGGTCAATAAAAAATTTGTCCAAAAATTAATCCTTGAGAAAGTCCAATAGCAGCTTCCCTTCAGTCTGGAGTCTAGTTTTCTGACACCAATCATCTACTGTCTCCCTATAGTCATGGTGACACATTTATATTTTATCAACAGTAGAAGCATATAGGATATTTTATTATAATCTAGATACTGAAATACAAAAAATATGGAATTTCCCAGTGCTTCTTCCGAAGAAAAGTGATTGCCTTTTCAAAGAAGGTTTCCTGGTCTGGTCTCCTCTATATTTGGTGGGTAGTGCTCCCTTCCAGGGAGCTCAGATCAGGTGGTGTGACTGTGGTGGAAGATTTGTCTCCTAGGGCTGTCAGAAAAACCTGTGCATGTGGGTAGATGTGCACCTACCATAGTGATGGAGGGAATGGTATTTCTGTGGGTGTTTTTCTCACTGGATTCCAGCTGAATGCATTCAGTGTTGGCTCTATTTATCTGCAGGGTGCTATCATGTCTGAAGATTTTTGAAGTGTTTTCTTTCTTACTTCAATTGACAGAAGAAAATCAAGGTAAGGTATGGAAAATTAAAACGGTAGTGATATGTATGAAGACTTCAGCAATCAAACTGAAATGTTGTGGCATCTGTAATAATTCTGCTGCAGAAAAAAACCTGATGTTTGGGTTAGAATTTAAGTTCTTTTAGTCATGTTGTTCTTCATCCCCTCTCAGACAGTGATTTGTTTCCTAAGGAGACATCCTTCAGAAAACAGTGTTTGCTTTTGCTGTAGAAATTGCATCTTCCCAGACCATTTGTTCCAACTTTGGCCTTCATTTGTCTAACTCAAGGATAGAGAGGGTGTCTCCTTGGAAATCAGTATTCTTCATCCATTTATCATCATGCAAATACTTTTCAGAATAAAACAAAATGGACAATTTAAATGCAGTCTGCTTAAGTAGGACATTGTGTTTGTCTCCAAATGAACATTACATTGCAATAACATGAGCAATAAAACTGTAATTTCTAAACTAATTCCTAAATGTCAACTATCCTTTGGAAAACTAATGAGAAATTTAATTTTTCAAGGCCAACTTAGACAAAACTTGAGGGGAAAAAAAAAGTCTTTATGGGTTGTAAGATGTGAATTTTATTAAAATCAATTATTTGATATACTAAAATACATTAAAATTACTAGGCAGATGGCAAACACCTGAGTTTTAGTCAGAGTTTGAAATAGACTATTTTGCCTACTTCTGAAACTACTTAAAGGATCCAAAATTCAAGAAAGGAACTTAACCTTTTACAATATTCATTTTAGATATCTTGCTCATTTACCTTTCAATTGAGTTTTCTGTCTTCCTCCCACCCCCAGATTTCTCCCCAGCACTCCAGTACTCAGGAACAGAGGCCTCTGTGGTTTTGCAATGCCAGCATGAATGAGATAATTCATGACATCACATGGTAATGTCTGCCTGGTGCTGGAATACATTAGTGTCACTGGGACTCTTGTAACATAACTTTTCTTATAATCAGTTAATTCTCTAAAAGACTAGAAAATACTCTAAAGTAGGATATGCAGACCTGAACTAGAACTCAGACATGCTTGGCATATGAGTTTTGCCCTTTATATCAGTTTGACTATAATCAATTCTTATTATAGTGAGAACATGCAGGTTTTGTTCTAATATATCTTTGCTAAAGTCCTCAAGCTTCTAATGAATATGCTCAGGTACTTGAAATTCTGTGGTGATAATAGAGAGTGCACCTTTTCCACTCAAGTACCCTTTTCCCAGTGACAAGATGTGAAAAAATCCTCTTGACCTATACAAAGA
Source organism: Oenanthe melanoleuca (assembly GCF_029582105.1). NCBI lineage: Eukaryota > Metazoa > Chordata > Aves > Passeriformes > Muscicapidae > Oenanthe > Oenanthe melanoleuca. Next base: position 44,036,068 of record NC_079333.1, read on the forward strand.
AAATTGGGCCACTAAATGTTAAATGGAAGTATATTGAAAGTTCATGAGGAAATAAGCATTCTTCAGCTGTTAGAAATTACTACTTTGAAATTTCTATGAAGTTTATAATGTATGAGATAGTTATAAATAAGATAAATGATTGGCATATGCATTTATTACTTCTTCCTATTTCAGCCTTCTCCCTAAGCCCATGCAAATTTAGTATGGTACTGTTTTTTTTGTACAAGTCATAAAAGAACACAGACATTATGTAAATAGTTTCAGTGAAGAAATGAAGTGGAAAAACTCATTTTGCCATAAAAAGAATAAGTGGCATTACTTATCATTCCATGGGGCTTAAAACTACTGAGCTTTAGAAATGTCTGATAATTTCCCTAGGCTTTTAGGTAAAATAGGAGCAATGAATTTTATCCAGTCCCTTCCTGGACACAGCATCCCACCCCTCAGGAAGAGAAAGCAGATAGGGACAGGTGGCTCCAACTTCTGATACCTGTAATACACATGAAGACAAAGAGAACCAATCCTCTTCAGCAGAACTTTTCTAGGTTTTCACCAGAGGAATTGGAATGGAAATGAATGGAATGGAATGGAATGGAATGGAATGGAATGGAATGGAATGGAATGGAAATGAATGGAATGGAATGGAATGGAATGGAATGGAATGGAATGGAAATGAATGGAATGGAATGGAATGGAATGGAATGGAATAGAATAGAATAGAATAGAATAGAATAGAATAGAATAGAATAGAATAGAATAGAATAGAATAGAATAGAATAGAATAGAATAGAATAGAATAGAAAGAATAGAATAGAATAGAATAGAATAGAATAGAATAGAATAGAATAGAATAGAATAGAATAGAATAGAATAGAATAGAATAGAATAGAATAGAATAGAATAGAATAGAATAGAATAGAATAGAAAGAATAGACCTACAGCAATCATCCAGTTGAACTCTCTGACCATCCCAGGGCTGAAGGAAAATTAAAACATGTTCCTAAGTGCATTGTCCAAATTCTTCTTAAACACTGTCAGGGTTGGGGCATCCACCACCTCTTTGGGAAGCCTGTTCCAGTGTTTGACCCTCCTTCTTGGTAAAGAAATGATTCCTCATGTCAATCTGCACCTATCCTGGTGCAGCTTTGAGCTATTCCCACACATCCTGTCACAGGATACCAGGGAGAAGAGCTCAGAATTCCTACCCCCTCCTAAGGAAGCTGTGACTGAGAACAAAGACCTGATTCCAGTACTATTTTAAGTTAATATGTGCTAAATGCTGAATTTTTAAAGAAGTTTTTGTACAAATTTGCACTGATTTGAAATAAGGTCTCTGTTTCAATATAGGAATTTAAGCTGTCTTTTCTTTTTTGCCTTCAGAATGTCAACATTCATAGGAATTATCAATAAACAATGAAGAATTTGCAAACATTTAGATTTTTTCAAGGTCCGGTAGAGATCTTTTAAGTAGTCTGGGGTGATTTTCATTGACAATATTGGATTTTGGACTAAATCTGAGTGGAAATACTGGTGGAATTTATTACTGACAGTACAATTATTGAAAGACACAGGCATGAATGAGCAGCTGGTAGCACAAGATAGAACTGTTCTATTCACATCAAAACTACAGGAAAGCTGAAGAATCTTACCCAGGATACAAGGCTGGCTTGAGGTGCTGGCAGAGGTACCAGCAGCAGTTATCACATCAGTGGCTCTTGGCCACTTCTGACTTCAGTTCCAAGAGATTTCTGTCAGCTGGGGATTTCTACTCTGTGAATATGTGGCAAATTTTTTGCCTTTGATAAAAAATTTTTTGTGATAACACTGACACTTTATTTGATTTGTATGCAATATTAGAAAGGAAATGCCTATGTAAAAATGTAATCTGAAAGATATCTTCATGCAGAAGGTAGTTCCACCAGTTTTAACAAAATCTAGGATTGCAGTTATGATTAAACAATTTAGTCTCTACTGATTTTATTCATTGTACTGATATTTTCTTAACATTTCTCAGTTAGTATTAAAGACAGTAGGAAAATTCATTCCACATAGGTAAAAAAAATTTCCTACAGCAGAGTCATTATTTTTATTATGTTTCTACTTCTAAGGTGCAATTATGTTTCATATTATTTTCCATGTACAGCTAATTTTAAAACCAGATACTTACAATTATTCCATAAACCAGTGTTACAGTTGAATCAATCAAAAGTCAGACATAAACAAAGCTAAGGAAAACTGGATGGAGTATGGCAGGGAGTGTGAGAGGTAAAAAAAGATGGAAGGAAATAAAATTAGAGCACAACCCATTTCTGCCATTTTAATTTGCAGTGAGGAATTGCTAAGATAATTAAAACCCCTACCTGAAACACTTTTACCTTGAATTTTACAAATAAAATCAATTCTTCAAGTGAAAACTAAGGAAAATAAAGAATAACATAAGAAAAGTCACCTAACTTTTCCCTGATAACAACTCAGAAAGCACTTAAATTTCTTTTCTTTTCAATATCTATTCTTTCTCTCATAAACATATTAATTTGCTGTCAGAGGACTTATTTTTTAGTGACAAAACTAAGGACCAACATGGCCAATTGCTGTAAGAAAGAAAAAGTGCCTATTTTTAACTTAAAATAAAAGGAACTTGCAAAATAGTTAACATATAATAGAAATTAATGTCAGAAAGACCTGCTCCACTAACCTTGCAGAGTCTCTTTTAGTCCACTGAAAATTTTCATATGCTCCATGCAAAGTACAGGGAATTTGGGTATCAGCTCTCCTGACCTATATTTGTACTTGGTTTGCTTCTCAGAAAGGAGTCAAGGAGGTGGGACTCACAATTAGGAGCATTGTCAGGATATGAATTACTAAATAAAACACAAGATGCTCAGCTTCTCAAAAGGGATTGAGAATTTTCTGAGTTATCCAAGAAATGAGGAAATAGTAACAGAAACCACTTGCAAGGCACCCTAGGCAATTTAGACAGTCCAGTGGCTGAAAATAGGATTTAGCAACACAAAAAATATGAAGGTGAAGATACATTTTTTACTGGTTTCTCTTGTTTATCTATCACCCAAAAATTCTTTGGATCTTAGAAGGAATAAAAATAGAGCTGATAAAACACAACATAGCTTACATCATTATATATCACAGTTGTGGCCTATCAGGGAATGAAAACAATGTTCTAAAGATATTTGAGTCTCCTGGGAGTATTCATGGTGTCAGATCAATAAATCACTTTCAGTAATCCAGCACTATTTTATACCTATATGGAAATTATACTTACACAAATTAGGTTTGAATGTGAAGGTTCCAGATTCCCTCATACCACCTTGTCAGTGTAAAAGGGTTTAAAGCTGGTTTAACTGTGCTGTACCTCCATGTCAAAACCCCTAAATAACACCAGGGATAGGTGAAATATCTCCAGTGCAAATGTCAGACCTTTTGCTGGGAAGCTGCTCTCTCTGTCCCATTCCCTGAGGAGTTATGCATTTCCTCAGAGCAGTAGGAATTGAACATACCCAGTATTTTAAAGGACCAGACTTTGGTTGAATTCTAGCAGGTTTACATCAGTTTTGCAGACAATTCAGTAATGCAGGGCTCAGTGATGCCCAAAGATAATCAGGTATGCGAAAATTAAAATACTCAGAGCTAACTTCCAATTCCATTCCTTGGGGACAGTGTCTAATATATGTTAAATCCAATCAGTACCTTTTAGCTTTCTTCCCTGTCACAGGGTTTCACTTTACTAATTATAAACGTTCAGCTGCAATTCCTTTGCATCACTTTCTCACAGGGTAGAATTCAGCACCCTCCGAGAATCGAGAAAGGTTACACCACAATTTGTCAAGGTCACAGCAAGAAAGGTTTTTCATTAATTTTAGATTGGCAAAGAATAAGAAATACTGTAATTGCTGCATTTAAACCATTCACTGCACCAACCCTTTTTCTACTTCACAGCCAGCCAATTAGGGACTTTATTTAAAATGTATGAATTGCACAACTGTCATTAAAGCTATGTTTCTGAAGAGCTTATTTGCTTTCTTTGATTAAAGTATTCCAAAAGTGCAATCATTTTTCAGGACAGTGACCCAATCATTCAACATTTGGTAAATAAAAATGTCTCTCAGTAGAGTTGACCACAGGTGGAGCCTCCATTAAAATGAGTGCTTTGAAGGTTCATTTCTGCAAGGCTCTGGCTGGACACCATGCCAACACTGACCATCTGCCTCCTCAGTTTGACTGGAAAACTCCCCAGAACATTATACTTTTGTGGAAGCAAAAAAAAAACCAAACAAACCCAAAACCACAATCAAATGTTCTCTGTTTGTGAAAACTGCATGTCCAAGGAATGTTGCTGGTTAGTGCAGCAAAACTGTGACTCACTTTCAACCAAGCCAGAGCCAGAGCAGTGAGGAGACCACTGGGCTTTCCCAAAGATGGTTTCAGCTGTCTCTAGTATCCTGCATTTGATTTCTTGAATTAATGTCCTTCTCACAACAAACAGCTGCACTTCACATATTCTATCTTTCTGACATTTATTGAAAATTAGAGGCATTGCTTTAGATGGATTTGTTTCATTCCTTTCCTTTTTGTGAGCCTTGTCTCAAAAACTGGGAAGTGTTAGAGTTTGGGTGGCATGACACTGCATTCTGCAGCATTTTTCCATGGTTGTTCTTCATCAGTAAATGCATCCCTCAGGTGGGAAAGCTGCTGTAGACTGTAAGAGTACAAGAAGTTTATCTTCCTGGGGATTGTGGGACTTTGCATTGGAGACATAATTTTCTGTCCTAATTTTGCCAAGAAAGATTTGTTTCCTCATGTGATAATATACTGATCCTCAAGCTTTCCTTAGGATACAAAAACTCATCCATCATTTTATTTCCTCATTGAAAATATTTTTGTTTATGCCTTTGTTTTCTTTTTGAGAACAAAAAAAACCCCTTGTCCTACTTGTACTGTTAGCCATATATTAATCACACCACAAGGACATCTGCTCTCTTAACACAGTGAATATGTTTTTCCTGATTCCCAAAACCAGATGTATAAATGAGAAGTTTTCTTACCACCTCAGCTCTGTCCTCTTTGGTCATTAGGACTACAGGATTGAGATATTCAAAATACAAAAGAGTTTGGGAAAGATTAGGTATTTCTTTCTCCCTCCACCTGTTTCAAATGAATTTTATTTTCCAATGTAAACATGTAGAAAATACAGACACTAAAAAACCTTGTGTGAACAAAAGAAATTGTCACAATTGCTGCAATTGAATTTTTTTTATTGCAATTCACTATTGTGCCTCTTCAGTTATTGGATGCAAGGTTCATTTCCAGGACATTGCAGCCTTTTTGGATTAGCATCTGATACTGCATACAAAGGATCTATGTTAATCAGATTTCTGTTTTCCAGGTCCATGTTCATCAGTCCATATCCAACCTCCACATTGAGCAGAAGTCCAGATGCAACAGAAGGTATCACTAGCTGCATTACCTCTGGTATCACTTCTCAGGGATTTAAAGTGGATAGTCAGAGGACCAAGGGACCTGTGCAAGATTTGGATTGGCCCCTGACCAGAATGAGCAGTACAGGGATTGCAGCAGTGTGCAGTATCTCCCTCCAGTCAGCTTCAGCACAGCTGAGACAATCCAGTAACAGCCACCAACAGAATGGCATGAACAGAGGGAAGTTGTGCCCAAATACCTGATAACCTTCTGTCATGAACTGGTAAAGGGCTTGCTAAAGGGGGGGAGAGCAGTGGATATTGTCTACCAGGACCCCAGAGTTTACTGGAAACAAGCCAGTAGAGGCTATAGACCAGACCATGAGCACTGCCTGCTGTAAGATCCTCATAGAGAGGTCATAAAGAGGTTGGTGACCTGTGGCACAAAGTTTGGCTGGAGGTCAGTAACTAGCAGTGCCCCCCAGGGCTCCAGTCCTGTTTAACATCCTCAAGATGACAGGACAAGATGACCTTCAAAGGTCCTTTCCAATGCTTACCATTCTGTGAACAGCATGGGATCCCAGTGGGACCCAGGATCCAGTAGGGAAAGAGAGTCCTACTGGGCTTTAAAGGACATGGGACAAAATTACCAATATATAATACTTCAATGTAAGTAAAAATCCATGAAACTCTTCATTCACTACTGTGTGATCTGTCAAGAACTGCATTTGTTCCTCAGAAGGCATGCTGAAGGAAAATTTAAACTCACTTAGACTAAAAATCAAAATTCAGAAACATAAAATAAGAAAAAATTGCCAGAATTTTTTTTTTCATCTCATGGCTTTAGGCTGTGATGGAAGGACATACTCCAGGTTTTGAACATTTGAACTAACAAGACTGATATAGGAAGTCTTTTTCTGACAAGCTTCAGAGCACATGACAAAATCACCCCTCAGTGTCCCCTGTCTGCACTATTACACAATTAAACTGATAATCACTATTATAATTGTCAGATATTGAGAAACAAATGATCCCTAAGTCAGTTAATGGAATGCATGGCATGAAAATTAAGACAATTTTAATAACTTTTCCCTTTCAGAGCCTTGGTGACTAAAACTTTGCTAAAAGAAGGTGAAAGTACAAGATTGTTGTCCTAGGTGTGACCTTGGGGAAGACTGTCCTGCTGTCTCCCACCAAGATCCTGACAACCCTGCCATAAGCAAGAAAAGACTGAAGCAGAGAGGCAGACACTGGGAAAAGAAGATGTGATATCTCTCAGGAGAGAGGCTCTGAGGAGACAAGAGAAGCCAAATGTGTTCATGGGTGGAAAGCTCAACTGCTGTCCTGGGGCAGAGAGGTTTCATGCCCCCGGTTCTGAAGACAACAGAAGGGAAAATGAGTGCTAGCAAGAAAGAGAGGATATTTTACCCATTGCCCAAGAGTAGGCTAATTGTGAATTCTGCTGACCATAGCACTGGCTGTCAGGGACATCTATTTCTAAAGTAAGAGCAAATAAAAGTGTCTCAGAGACTATGTTCCTTCTCAGAACAAGAATTCCTATTTTTGATGACTGCTTTTGGCCATGAAATTGCATCCATGCTACTCAAATTACAACCCATTTCGACTAGCTCTTATAAATACCACTTGTCTCATTTTGGTTTTCCTATACATAGTTACTCACTTGATTAGGCTATTCTTGCAAGAGCAGTAGTGGTAAAGTAAAACATACATACATGCAACTTTTCTTCCAGGATGTGCCTGACATCAGCAAAGTCAGGGTCAGATTGAAGGGGATTGACAATAACACACCAGGTTACACTCCAGCCACTCTGTGGAACATTGTGCAAATTAAACTAGCTAAAAAAATTTTCCCCTTTCTCAAACAGGAATCAACTGGATTTAAAAATAGTATTTCAGGCATGAAAAAAAAGGGTAGAAAAATAGAGCAACCTTAAAAGGTAATTTTAAATATAAAGTGGAATGGAATGGAATGGAATGGAATGGAATGGAATGGAATGGAATGGAATGGAATGGAATGGAATGGAATGGAATGGAATAGAATGGAATGGAATGCAATGGAATAGAATAGAATAGAATAGAATAGAATAGAATAGAATAGAATAGAATAGAATAGAATAGAATAGAATAGAATAGAATAGAATAGAATAGAATAATTTCACTAATGCACTACAGGGATTTTCTAGACAACTTCAAGGCTGACCAAAAGTTAAAGCACACCGTTAAGTGCATTGTCCAAATGCATTTTAAACATTGACAGTCTTGGAGCATCCACCACCTTTCTAGGACTCTCCCAGCATTCCACCACCTTCTCAGTAAAGAAATACTCCCTAATGTCCAGGTTGTACCTACTCTGGCAGGCTTAAACCACTCACACATGTTCTGCCATGGAGTCCCAGGAGGAGAGCTCGGCACTCTCTCCACTTCCCCTCCTCATTTAGCTCATGAACAACGAGTTTCCCCCCATCCTCCTTTACTCCAAATATAACAAGCTCAAAGGCACAGGACATTCCTTCCAGCCAATTCCAGCTTTTTTGCCCCCCTCTGGATGCATTCAGAGGCCCTCTTCAACTGCAGGGCCCAGAAATGCCCACACCTGCACTGAACACAGTGGAACAATCCCCTCTTTTCCCAGCTGGTGACACACCCCAGGATAGGGTTTGGTCTTGGGCTGCCAGGGCTTGCTTCTGGCTCACACTGACTCCCCACCAGCACCAGATTCCTCTGTGCAGGGCTGCTCTCCAGCCATTCCTCTCCAAGTATGTGCTTCTGCCTGGTGTACTCTGCCCTAGGAGCAGAATCCAACACTTGGACTTGTTGAGTTTCATTGCAGTAATCGTCACCCAAGGCAGAGCTGTAAGAATTGTGTGGTAGTGCTCTGTGATTTTTTGGTACATCCTGCTCTGCTAGCTCCTGCTTTGACTGTTCCTATGATTTCAATGCTTGGCAAGCATGCCTATGTCACTGAGGGCTTGTGCAGGGCATGCATAAAGAAGATTCTGAAACTGCTTCATCTTTTTAAAAGATGAGAGATGACCCTTGGTTTCAGTTTCAGGCTATAGTTTTTGGACCTAAGTGCTGGTGGCTGTGATCACCTATGGCAGATTCATTTAAGAAAAGGTAGCTACTGTGAATTTTCTTGTGTTATTGCAATAAGAAACCTTTCTACACTTCTTTTATGTTTCCTTTAACAGAAATGTCTCTCAGGTAACAAAGCTGAACATGCTTTATGTCTAGCAGGATTCCCTTTCATTTGTTCCCCATTCTCTTGCAATTTTTTTTGTGGGCTGCCCAGCCATCCATGAACAGAGTGGAAATGTTTCACTCTTGATTTAAGCCTCAGCAACTACATTTAACATAAAGATCTGAAAAGCAGTAAAAAAACTTAGCATCCCTGTAAAGAATCAAGACTTAAGCCACTTCTGAGTACACCATTTTCTTAATACTCCTGAATGACACAGGTTGCTTCAGTTTTTCAGATAACAGAGACACTGTGGATCAATGCTGTGAGCCAAATAATAGTGCATTAGCTGGCCAATCTATTGATTGCACCTGCAAAAGAAATGGGCAGAAAGAAGCAACAGTTTTGCCCTTTGGGCAAATTAAAGTACCCAATAGAAGCTTCTGGGTTCTACCTTCTACATTTTAAAAATAAAGTTGACAAAGAAAATAGACTAAAATGTGAAGTCTCAGTGAGGGGTATGTCTGCTCTAAGCTACTTTGTTGTGAATGATGAGTAACCATCAGCACTACTTGAGTAAATGGCATCATTTACACCAGAATCAGAACCAGTGTATTTCAATACACTCCCAGTAATGTATCTTCAAAGGTCAAATGAGTCCAGTGAACTGAATAATATTCTGTTCACCTTCTATAGGAATGCTTACACTGCTTCTGCTTGCTACCAGGACCTGAAGGTATTTGACTTTAGAGGTTTTTGTTAAGAAAACTTGTGTAATGAATTTCTGAGACTTCCAAAAGGAACACCTTATCTCTTCTACTGCTTATTTTAAAGGTTTGCTAAATATGGCAGATGGCTCTGGGTGTTGCTAACAAATTTGCTCCCAACAAGTATTAGAGATTATTGCCTTGCATTATAAAATATTTCTATGGAAGTTTTCTAACCATGTCTACAAGAAAGCATTAATAAATGAAATATCTAACTAGTTAAGAGCATTTTGGTTTTGACATGTTCCTCTATTGACTTACTCTTTGACATTGGTTACATTTTTTTAGAGTTAAAAATATATATTTAAACATTATATCTATAACACATTATATATATATATACACATCTAAATAACTCCTTAATTTTGCAAGATATATTCACTTCTTATGCTCAATACACCAAAAATATACCTCTCAGCTTGCTTTAACACACTTTTTTTTACTCAGGTAGAAAAGGGAGAGAAAATAGAGTGGATGACAGCATTCTTTAAATTCATATGCATTACTCTTATCTACAGGTAGGTTGTTAGTATCACTATATATTTTGAAATAACCTATAGTGGAACATATGGCATTTAATTTATTCTACTAAAGCACTGAGATACTCTGCTAAGTATTCTTAAATACTCCTGAGGCAGGTTCTTCTACATGATGTTGCAAATTTTTAGGATGTGAACATTTGGTTACCACTTCCCCACAGGCTCATTTTGAAAGGTTTTTCTTGTGGGAGGCTTAAAAGATGTTTTATGTTTGCTAGGATTCTGTGCAACCTTAAAACCCAAGATTTATAAATATATGTGACACAGAAAGGTGTTTCTGATGTCAACACACTGAAACACTCATAAAAATGCCTTCTGCTTTTATTTTTTTCTGTGAGGAAAAAAAAGAAAAAAATGTACTTTAAGTACTTCTTTCCTTTCATTATAAGGGAAAAAAATTTAAAAAATACTCAAATGCTTCAGTCTGAGCAGAAAGAGCATATACTCCTAAAAATGTGGATCATACTTATCTCACCAATGACAGTACCATTTCTTCTAACCTGTATGTAATTTATGATCATTGCTGCTTGTGCCCAGGAGCAATATGCTATTTAAAATGATAGTGTGTGATTCCATGACAACTGGCAGGTGCCTCATAAAGTCTTTCTTTGTTCAAAATGTGCAGGTGAGTTATTATACTTTAAAATAGGAGAAACAGAATTCTGGTGGATTTTACTTAGTGCATGAGGAACCTGCAAATAATGTCAAATATTATTTTTATACCTACCTCTAGGCTTTACAAAGACCAATTGCAACAGCTGCAATGGAAAGTCAAATAAAATACACTGCCCCACATGCTGCTGTATAAATATAACAAGCTCAAATTTTTAGCCAAACTACTTTCTTCTTTTAGATGTTGCTGACTACAGCAGAATCAGAAGTCTGTGTAGTGTCCTTTTCCCTTTGCTAACATGTCAGGGACATTTTTTTTTTAAAAACAAAAGAAAATGAACTTGCAGGCACTTTTCTCTGCTTTTCCATTTAGCTAGTTCATTTGGTTTAAACTGTCTCGTTTGCTAAACAGTGAAAAATCACTTGGTGTTATCAGAGATTTGAATGTTTATGGTATCTAATTTTCCAATTAGCAGGAAGAACTCAGAGACTTGTGTTTGTCTGACTCCTGGGACCACTGGTACAAATTGATGTCCCTGTTGCCTTTGCCCTCTCAGGAAGACAAAAAACAGTGGCAATATCTTAAATTAGCATCTATTTCAGCTTCTGAAGCACAACATGTTTCCATTTCAACAGCTGAATATGTAGCCCACACCAAACTGGATTCTACATATGCAGAAAGCCTAAATCCCAAAGATCTTAAAAAGAAGTTGTGATCTTTTGCAACCTGAAGTATCAGATGTGAATATGACACCATCATCCTTGGCTGTAAGAATTTAAAGCTTGATCCAGAGTTCCCTGAAGCCAGTGGAAAGACTCTTATTGTCTTTGGCTTACTTTGGATCACACCAAAGCTCACAGTCTGATATTGCAAGCCCCAAAAGGTAAAGTGCTCCAGTAGTACCTTTTGCTCCCTGTGAAGGTTGGTCAAGCTTGGAAAGTAAGAGAGAAATGACAAATTGGCCAGATGATAGAAATAAAAATTTAAAAAATTTAAAAAAAAAAATTACAAAAAACCCTTTCTTCTTTTAATCTCTCAGTTTAAATTTTACAGCACAAAAGAAGGTTTATTTTTATCACTGAAATGCTGATGTATTTTTACAAAGACTTCACCTGTCTGAAGTCGAACAGACATCATGATTTTAGGTGAGCAGTTCAAAAGTTTCTCAGCAAAAATCAGAAGGATGGAAGAGCTTGATTTCTTCAGTATATTGATAAGGGCTGTCATAAATGGGAGCAGTTTCTTAGCTCCTGCTCATGCCTGATAAGGATAGTCTCATCACCTGCTGGCAATAACCTGAGTTTTCATAAGCTGTATTAGCACTGATTCAGTGTTTGCTCACTGTGTGACTCCACAAGGATGCCACTACCTTTGAAAATACGTGTTGACATTGGGAACATTTCTGTAATTGTGTTTTCAGATCTTTCTGTTCATGTCTTACCTACATCCTGCTGAGAAGGGTTCAGCCACCTGGTGCAGAATAGCCTCAGTCATTGCTGGACAGCAGTGTCTGTGCAGGGAACCACACAGGTTAATCACAGGCAGAGACCCCTCTGCTTTGGATGAGAAATCCCTAGCAGCTCCTCTTACATGAGTAGAGAAAACCAGAGGTCAGGGCTCCAGCTTGTCTATCATGAGACATGCAGGGATGTTTTGCTCCTTGGAACAGCAAGAAGCCTTAGCTTTAACTCAGATAGAGAAGGGAGGGCCACAGCTTCAGTACCACTCTGTAAGCATTGTGGTTCTTTCATTGTTCCTGAGGGAAAACTTGTGTGGTCCCATTCTAGCCCTGCTTGTCTGCCTTGCCTCCCAAATAACTTATCTCCCCCAAAACCTGTGGCCACCAGCATCCAAACTAGTGGAAGTTTCCTGGTTTCTAATGCAACCTGCTTCTTACTAGTGCCATGCAAAAAAAAAAAAAGGCACCTGAGGCACCCTGTTAAGGACCTGCACTGATGAAATTGGAGATTTAACCTTGATTAGACATCAGAGGATCCACGTGGAGTGAGCCATTATTAACATTGTCAAGGAGTGAAAAGCTTCATTCATAGATCTTGCCTGCTTAGACATCAAAGACAACCAACCTCAAAAGAAACCTGTGGGGAACCAGGCATCCTTAGCTCTCATATTGATCATACTGCTTGTTCTGAAAGTTTCACCTGAGCTCTGCCAGTGCTTGACCTTGCAGAGGGAACATAATGTACAAACAATGCAAAAGCCTGTGCTTGCTTTCTTGTTCTTAAAGTTAACACCAGGTATAAAATTGATATCAAATCATATATTCTGTAAATATATTCTGCCTCATTTTCTCCAAATAACATCCCTAAAAAATTACATTGGAGAAAATTATACTAAATTTTCTAGTATAAATCACAAAATCTCGGATTAATCATTTCTGTGTCTTGTAAAACATGCAGTGTCTCCTGTTCATATGTCAGAATAAAAGATTTTTAGCTGGGCACAAGGTATAAAGTTGTTCATTATAGAAAAAAAATACAATGTGAGCATAGATCCAACCAAAACAAATTTTTAAATTCAATTGAATCTTCCAGGTAGTTCCTAGGCAATATATTCCCAGACCTTATCACAGCCTGAAAAAGAGAGTGCCTAGATGATGCCATTTTCTCTTCAAGGTACAGTCTGTCTCAGAAGGTGCCTGTCAGACAAGGCATTTATTTTTTTTTGTGGAATTCCTATGGTTATCACTGGGAATTTCTAGAATTTCAAAACCAGAATTCTTGCAAAGAGAGGGAGAACGAATCATACAATGAAATTATCCATTGCATACTTTACATAATTAAAAAATTATATTATACTTCCACAAACGCTGAGATAGAGTTTTTCATCAATGGATTTTAGGGAAAGGAAGTATTTTCCAAGAACAGGCTAGCTGGATGAAGGACAAAAAGCAGTTCAGGGAAATATCCCATGAAATGTGCACTTCTATTTTTTAAAATTCTATCCAAAGTTTCAAATAAAAAGCTGAGAACAACTGATAGTATGGGAAAATAAATAAAAAACATACTGAAAATATTTTTTTTTGCATTAAGAAATCTTTTATACACATTAAGTTTTAAAAATTATCCAGAGGGAATCTTTACATTGTTTTAAAATACTGACTTAAGTAAATAAAGAGCTAAAATGATATGCAATAAGAATTATTTGCTTTTAGACTAGTCAAAAGGAAGTAAGTAGGGGAAATGACAAAGAAGCCTGCAGATGAGGAGAAATGGCTGTGCAAAGAAGTAATCCAACATGTGGGAGGAGACACAGATGGGACCCCAGCTGACCAAGGGGATATTCCATGCCATACACAGTCATGCTCAGCATATAAAGCTGGGAAGAAGGAGGAAGAGGGGATCTTTGGAATAGTGGCTGTTTGTCTCCCCAGGTCACCATTCTGGTGGAGCCCTGCTCCCCTGGGCATGGCTGAACACCTGCCTGGCCACAGAATGAGGAGAGCAAATTCCTTGTTTTGCTTTGCTTGTGTGTGTGTGGCTTTTGTTTTCCCCATTGCACTGCCTTTATCTCAGCCTGTGAGTTTTCTCCCTTTTATCCTCCCTAGTCTCTCCCCTCTCCCTCCAGGGTTGGGTAAGTGAATGGCTGTGTGGGCTTTGGCTGCCAGCTGGGGTTAAACCACAACTCCATTTCCTTCAGTCTGAGCCAGAATGCTTGAGGAAGAGATCAGGATTTGTATGGTCAAAGACAAAGTAGTTGTGGGACTGTACTCTGCAAGTGCATGTAGTTTCCTAAAACTTACAAGGGTGGGAAGTGAGGAGCCAAGATGTGCCCTGCCAGGACCAGTGCAGCTTTCCCCAGCCCCAGGGACACCACAGCCCCAGGAGCTGGAGCCACAGTGGAGTGTGGTGGGACAGCAGCTGCAGAAGCTTCTCCACCTGAGGAGAGCTGCTCCAGCCAGGAATCTTTAGCCCAGCAGATTTGTCTTTAGATGCTGGTCAGGCAGTGACTCCTTTCTTTCAGAGGATGCTGACCTTTCTCACACAGAGCACTGGGCAAGTGCCTCCTGCTCCAGAGCAGGAATGCAAATTGTGCATTTGGCTTTAACTCACAGAAGATAGAGGTGGAAAATTTATAGAAGCACAGGGCTGTGACCTTATCCATTTGTGCTTTTATGAGGCACCTAACTTGGTATTTACAAGATGGTAGTTATATTATTTTCATGTTGGTGGCAAATGTTTACAAGAATGTAATATTTGATTAAACAGAAAGTGAGAGATTAAATAACCCGTTTACTGTAACCTAAATACTTAATTAAATAGCAAGAGAATATTCATTGGATATTATGGTTTAACAAATATGTGAGCATTAAATATTAATACTTTAAAATACACTATTGATGTTGTACCTCATTAACTAAACAGTCCCTCTGCTAATATGATTTAACAAATATGTGAGCATTATATATTAATACCTTAAAGTACACTACTGATGTTGTACCTCATTAGTTAAACTGTCCCTCTGTTAATAGCACATTAGAAGTATTCACACTGTCAACAGTCCTGATTCCTAATTTTTATTACCTCAGTGCTGGTTTATTTTACCCTGTTTACAGATCCCCAGACATTTACTCAAAAACCCAACAAAATATAACATTCAGTTCCCAGCTGTCTAACTTTGTGGAAATAAAATGCAAAGTCATTCAATTTATGGGCTTTTGAAGTTACAGTCCAAGACATGAAAGCTCATCTTGAAGTTATCTGAAAGCTTCCAATGAGAATAAATATGGAATTCCAGAATCTAATTGAAGTCTAATATAAACACTTTTTTGGGATACACATTTTTCTAAAACAAATTCTGCCTTACTAGTTGAGGTGCTGTAGTAATGACAATTCTTTATTAAAAACCCTTTAAAAATATTTTTTATTTTTTGTTCTATAATATATCTGGGAAGAAAAGGGGAAAATTCTCTATGCTTTCCTTTTTATATAGCATGCCTTGGCATGAGTTAGGCAATTACTAGATTTATACACTCAACACATTGTGCTTATATCTTTGGAATAAATGAGAGATATGACATCCCTTTACCTCCCTACATTGTCACACTTCTAAGCAATACTTGAGTTCTCAAAAAAAATCTCTTTCTTAACACCTTGACTAATAAATCTTAATAAACCTTTAGCATTTTTTGTTAAAGACACTGTGAAAAGAGAAGGTAGTAATCACAAATGTGAAATATGAGGCATTTAAGTATTTTTTTTTCTTCCCCATTAGCTGTAAGGTGTTTTTATGAGTTTGGATTTCCTTTTCTGCCCTTTGACAGATTTCCAAGATGATGATTCTCACACAGATTGTTTTTATATGAGGACACCATTTTGCAGAATATCTTTTTCAGTAGAGGAAAAGCAAAGAAGCTTTGCTGGTAGTTTTGTACAAGTCTTGCTTGAGGCTTCTTGACCTTCTCTGATTAATATTTTTTTAAGAACCCTGGCACTAGGTCTCTACATCTTCTCATGACCACCATACTTTTACTCCTGACATTCAGTTTACAATCAGAACATTTACTCCTGAGAATCAGTTATTGATAACATAACAACTCTAAGTATTTACACCTGATAAAGTGTTCAGCCCATGTGCTGAAAATGGTGCCATAGTTCTTTTGCTTTCATAAATATTCAGTATTAAAATCCCTAAAGGTGTTATTGAAAACATTGTCACTCTAAGGCATTTCTATCTTGTTTGCATTTGAACAAATCCTACCTCTCCAGATCTTTTCAGGTTTAGTAAGTTCTAATACCACCAGTAAAATTTTCACTTCTGACATTTTTCTACATTCTCCTTCTTTCCTAATGTTATACTGAAGCAGTTCCCTCCTGTCACTTGTGGTCTTTATTTCTTAATATCAAGATTTCCTTCTGTTTTATCTTGTCTGCCTCTACATCCAAGCTATGTAAATATTGCTGACATTCCTGCTTATTTCTGTGCTGTTAAAATATCAGTTTAGCATTGCCTACAAGCCAGAGGTCACAGAACTTTCCACCTGCCACTAATGCTGTACTTCCCAAACACTGCATTTCATACAACATAATGTTGTTACCTCCACACCAAGTAATTGGCCTGATATTCCTCTTTTATCTTCATTCTTTGTAGGAACCAATCATCCAGTTAATTGCAATTTCAGTCTTGTCATGAATTTTCACTCTTCTTTCCCTGGAGGATGTACCTGCTGTACAGAGAAGTGAGAGTTCTGTCATATCTTCCACCAGAAAAGAAACAACAAACCCACAAAAAAAAAAAAAAAACCCTGATAATTTAATTTATTCACGAGCAAATACACCTTGTTTGGTGAGTGACTAAGTTAATGATATAATAGTATTTGCATTGTTAAAAATTTCCCAGTGTCTTAGGTCACAATAACTTCTGATGTGAGCAACTCAACTCCCTCTAGGAAAGTCATGAGAAAAGAGTGGGGTTAATAGACCCAGAGATTTTTCAGCACAATCATAAAGAGCAATAAACCATGCAATAAACCAGAAGTCATTGGGTGGGGTGGGAGATTCCTATACTAATTTCATAAGCTAATTTTCTTGACAGATGACAGCACCTGGATCCCTCACTTATCAGCTATCAGGAGAAGCTGCAGGGTGGCCATGTGTCACCTTCACTTCTCAGAGGCAAGGCTTTTTCTTTCTCTACCCTCTCTTATAATCTTGAGTTTATACTTCAGATTTGGCCTTAATATCCGTGTTTACCCAGTGCTATACTAAAAATAAAGCTTAATTGGGATAATTAATTTACTCAGTACCTGCTCATTTTTCTTGCCTAAGAAATAAACCAACCACTTACCAAGTCCAAGTCTGCCCAGCTGCTCAAAATTACTTCTTACCAGAGGAGGACCTTCACATTAAGCAGGACAGCCATATGTTCAATGAGCATTAGTCCTTATTTGCCTGGTCAAGTCCAGCAGGGCAAGCTCCAGAGGGGTCTCTGCCCTAGGCACACTGCCAGCCCAAGCAGCCTGCTGCTGAATGCCCAGGCAGCCCTGCCAGCTCATGGAACAGTACCTGTGCAATTGTGCTGCTCCTGGAAGCTGGCTGCCCCAGGCAGCCCCTGCTCTCTCCCCAGGGGGAGTGCTTGCTCCCAGATCAAACATAATTTAGCAGTTTTGTGAAAGTCTCTGAGTGAAAAAAAAATGCATCTTCTCAGGGCTCATTAACTATTTTGCAAATGGAAAATGCAACAAAAAAAGGACCAGCAAACAATCACTGTATAACTTGTTTGTCCCAATAAATGTTTCCAGCTAAAATTATATCCTACCAGATTCTCAAATGTCAATGCAAACGGGCACCAACATTAATTATATGACAGGCTGTGGAAAGGATTAGTCCTACAAAACATATCATGCTGGGAAACCAAAGGACCACAAAGAACAGTAATTTTTATCTAACCGCAGAAATGTATGTGGACTAATGAGCCTTGTTTCAAAAAACAAAAATAATCAATAGACACAACAACTGTGAGAATTAACTTTTATGTGACATTATAGAGGGGACTTTCTGCACAGTCCACAATATTTTTAATTAGTTTTTGTTTTCCTTCTGTTACATAAACTGGTTTCATCATCCTGATGTTACCATTTAAATCACATTTCTTTTTCATTTATAGTACTTTCAGTGCTACAATTGTCAGTAGTTAGTGCTACTTACCAGACTTCTGTGTCCTACATAATTAGATGCTGTTGTCCTACAAATTATTTCTAGATATGTTCCAAGAGCTCCAATTATGCTCAGAGCACTGCATTACAAGGAAAACCATTGTCACTTTAATGTCCAGGGTGCTGTCCTTAGATAAAATCACCTGTATTGAGGGTGTTTAACTGCAGATTCAAGAAAGTGACTGCACAATAAACTTTTCTAAGATGAAACAGAGAAAATGAACTTTTTTTAAAAAAAATGTGTGATTACTGTTTTACAAGATAAAGAATTCAAAGAAATATGTGGTAATTATTTAACTAGTGGCTGAATTACTCTGGCCATTTTCTTATCTGTGTCGTGTTCCAGACATTTTCAAGAGAAATGCCCAATTAGACCACTCATCCATAAAAGTTTATTAAGGTGGTGTCACATCTCTCTGCCTCCCCTTTATTTGCACTGGAAAGGAGAAATATCATTTTAATATCAAACTGCTGAAAAATTGGTAGTGCATTTCCCATCACTGGAAGTGTTCAGTGCTGGGCTGCACAGACATTTGAGCAACCTGTTCTAGTTAAAGATGCCCCTGCCTGTAGGAATCTTCATGATCATTTCTAGATGATCACAGAATTGCAGAGTGGTTTGGGCTGGAAGGGGCCTTGAAGATCATCTTGTTCCAGCCCCCCTGCCATGAGCAGGACATTCCCACTAGAACAAGCTGCTCAGAGCTTCACCCAACCTGGCCTTGAGCATTCTAGGGATGGAACAACCACAGCTCCTCTGGGCAATCTATGTCAGTGCCTCACTGTCATCACAGTAAAGAATTTCTTCCTAATATCTAATCTAAACCTGCATTCTTTCAGTTTGATGCCAATCCCCTTTGTGCTGCCACTACACTCTCTCTGTAAATAGTGTCACTTCACCTTCCTTGTGGGCTCCCTCCAGGTACCAGACAGCTCCAACCCCAAATCCATTCTATGTATCAAATTCAAGCCTCAGTATTTTTTCTCATTTATAAGAATGTTGCCCATAAATCAGTCAGTATCTCTAGTCCCATCTCCCCATATGTCTCCCAAACTTCTCTAACTATTCTACTAGTGAAGAGTTACATTTTTATCCCATCTCTCATGCTGGTTGTCATGAATGGACAATAACAAAATTTCAGATACTTCAGGTGTCCTCACTTAGGGAGTGACAAAGTACTTGATACCAGCTATTTTAATTCCTTTTACTCTCTCTATGGGGGGACTCTCATTTCTGTGTCCAAAGCAGTCTGGATTGAAACTAATCATGCTTTTTATAGCCAGCCTAAAGAAAGAGGTACTTTCAGGGTAGCCTTTATCTTCTGCATCTAATCAAGTTCTTACTGCCACCAGTGACCTTGTTTTTCTAATGCTTCTAACATTTATCTCCAAAGTAACAAGACTAGAAGTCCTGGAACAGATTGTTCCAATCTGGTCAAAGTAAATCTATGCAGAAGATCTTCAAAACCAGACCTGGGTCTATCAGGTTGAGCTTTCAATCCTGTGAGGTTTTGAAAATTTTATCTCTAACAAAATAGAACAAAAAGTTGAAATGTTGACATTTTACCTGACTCAACTGTATTAAAAGAACAGTAAAGCTCAGCTACAAAAAAGTCAGTCTTAATATACCTGAAAAATTCTTTCTTGCTTTCCCTCTACTTAAAAAAACCCATTCAAATCTTCAGGAAAGTATTGTGTAAAATTTGGAAATGTATTGAAATTCTTATTTTAAAAGTTAAAAGGGCTTTCAATCATGCCAGTGTGACATCAGAGGTTTCAAAGCCCATCCTGCTCTCCTACTGACTTTTGCTTTTGACAGATAATTATTTTCTGACCTCAGAGCCTCACCTGAAAATTCCTGATGGATTGCAGGTTAAAAAATATTAAATTAAAAAGAAAGTCTTAACATAGATCAAGGTAGTTAAAGCCCACATTTCATATTAGTCCTAGCATGTCTGTATTTATTTCATACTCATTTTCCCTTGCTGTGGTAAAACTGAGCGACCCAACTTGGTTAGCAGTTACCACAGATGCTTTCAGATTGAGGTGTTATGAGCTTGGTTCAAAGCCAAAACTCACTTCAAAGGCACTCTGGAGTAAAGCCATCTGTCTTTCTAAGGCCAGCACCTGTTCCAGGCAGCTTTCTAAACTTCACAAGATTGCCAGATAAAGGTGCCCCTCTGAGGCCCTAATGGGACAGGAGCACTGTGCAGGACAAGCTCTGCCTTTGTGGTCTGCTGGTGGCTGGGCAGCCACAGGCATCCCACACCTTGGAGGTGCCACAGTGTCTAGGGAAAACCTGCAACCCACCTGGCAGATAACATGCTCTTGTGGCTGCAGTATTCAGCAGCGTTGGGACCTAGTCTGATT
This sequence comes from Oenanthe melanoleuca, assembly GCF_029582105.1. Taxonomy (NCBI): domain Eukaryota; kingdom Metazoa; phylum Chordata; class Aves; order Passeriformes; family Muscicapidae; genus Oenanthe; species Oenanthe melanoleuca. Next base: position 44,056,660 of record NC_079333.1, read on the forward strand.
TTATTCTGCACTGTCTAAAATGAGTTTAGAAATATAAAATTAGTTACTTCTGATTTCAGTTTGGCAAGAGTTAAATTTTTAGTAATTTCAACAGGACTCACCTGGTCACCTGTATCTTCCTCAGCTTTTATTCTGGAGAAAAGGCTGTCCCTGAGCACAGACCCTGCTTAATCTAATTAATTCAAAGGGTTGAACTGAGGGACTAGCAGGCCAACTTCTTCTGTTATTCCAGAAATTACAGTTCTTAAATTACTATGGAAAGACTTCCCTATCAGAAAGTTAGGTCATCTGCTTCCCACCATTTCAGCATTTTCTTCACTGCTTTCAAAAGCAGGAGTATATCTTTCATGGTTCAAAAAAACCCATGTGGCCAACTTGGGTAAATGCTTTGTTCAGTCTGTGCTATAACTTCTCGTTGTTGAATTAATTTCCTGATCCCATCAACTGCAGGGTGGGCATGAGCTTCTGGAAATGTCTTTCTTTCAGTGCCACTATTTCAGACTGAAAATTCCTTCCTGAATCAAAGTATCTTTAGGATGAAGTTTCCCATGTTTTTCCTTGTCTCAAATAACAAGTTTGAAATACCAATAAATTCCATTTGAATGCTTGAGATAGAGAAGTAAAAAAAAAAAATCTCATGTTTTCAGAACTTTTAGAGGTTTTACACATTTACTTGCAAGCTAGCATCTTTACAAGCATATATACAATCCTCTTTAACCATGAGATTAATCTTATTACTATTGATTACAGTTTTTTATAAAAGGGAAGAATAAAAATTTTAAGTGCCAAAATTCTATAGGCTTTGGTGAACATATGCAACTACAGTCTAAAAGCAGTATTTGTTAATTGGGTTTTCTCTGTTCTTTATGCTGCAGTAGAAGCAGCTATTGCCTTCTTACACTGATATTGGCATTCAAGATAAAAAACTATCATTTCTGCAGTAACACAGTGTTCACCTGAGAACTCCTGGCTGGCATTTAGATCAAGCAAAGCCATAACTGCTGGTAAAAGCTGGGAGCTGCCTGCAGGATGCTCTGCCATGGTAAACTGGAGGAGTTCCTCCTCCAGCCTAGGGATCTGGCAGCCCAGCACAGGGCTGAAAGCTGTGGGTGTGCTCAGGGTTTCTGCGTTGTGCATCTCAAACTGCTCCTTGTGTGACAGACTTCTGGTCAGGGTCACTACAGCAGGGCAGGACAAAGCCTTGTTTTGTCACTTACCTGCTGCTTCTGCAGATATTTCTGCGTTCCAAAGGGCAGAGAAATGACAGAAGAAATTCACAGTCTTTTAAGATAATACATAACACAGTTGGGATGAATCACACCTAGGAGATATCTCCTGCAAACAGGACTGAGACAACCAGCTTATATCAAACACCCCGTGTCTAGACAGAGCAATGTCATGTGTCAAACACTGCAACCAAAATTAGAGTAAAGCTGTGGAGGAACCTGTAGAAGTTTTGATCTAATGATGGCATGGCAGTGCTGCAATAATGGTGTTTGCTCTTCCCAAAACCTTACAGGTTTGGAGTGACTGTCAAACACTACCAATTGCAGACTAACTGTGACTTCATGCATCCTTACAGCACTTTATACAGGTCTCTGTGTGTTAAAACAGAGAAAAGATAGCCTAAAAAGAAAGTACCAGCATGACCTCCAGTATGAGAAGAGAGGAAGAAAGAGGACAAAGCACCCAGCACAACTTGGAGGTATTTTGTCCCTAACACCAGAGGTAGGAAATTTACCTGTTCTATAATGCAAAAGAAATAGTTCACACATCCAGGTACAATGGCTAGAAAGTTATAGCTTGTGTATATTCATCCATTTAGAGTTCATTCAGATCTTTTTTTTTTTTTTTTTTAAGAGGCTGCAGCATAGGCAGGGATTGGAACAAAATGAGAAATTGGTATTCTAATGTTACAGTCAAGCCATATTCATGCATACTCCATATGTACATACACACAAAAATCCCCAAACCCTTTGCCAGTAAGGGCTAATCCATTAAACATCCAAAGGCTTTCCAGGCTTTTTCATAAATTGAATGTATCTCCTTCTTTTAAAGGAATGGCTTCTAATTAGCAATATTAGAGAGAAGAAAACACTGAAAACACTAAAATATCCTTACTTAAATAATTTCACTATTATTCAAGGGATGTGGAAGAGACTTTTAGTAGACATTTATTGTTTAGAAAAAAAAATAAACACTTGTCAAATGTATATTTCTAAGAGCAATATGTTTAAGAAAAAGATATAATTGGTCTTATTAATAGGGACATTTGTCAGTTATTAGCAACAATAAAGTACACTCCAAATTAAAAAGAAAGTCTTATATTAGGCGTTTCATTGAATTATTGCAATACCTGGAAAAATCATGTCTATTAAATACTTCAGTTGTGAATAATTTTATTATAAAAAGACAGGGAAAAAATATATAGAGAGTGAAGCACTTAACATTTTTATTTTCATAGTTGGATCAATTGTTCCTACTAGAGGAATAAGAATGTTTTATTTATTCATGCTATACATTTATTCCATACAAACTTCTGAATTTGTTAATGAAGTGGTAAAGATCCTGCTATTTTTGTGCTTGGATCACATTGCAGTGGAAGTGATATCACATGTTTAAGAAGCTCAAATCTTCTCCAGGATTGAGATTCACTTGCAAAAAACTAGAGGACATTTCTTTCAAATAAATCATAAGAATAATAAAAAGAAGAGAAAGAAGAGATCTTCTGAAAGATGTCATAAAACAGGCTTTGACAGTCAGCTGATAAACAGACCTGAAGAAAAGTGAAAACTAGGACAAAAGATAAAATGTGTAAGGGGTTCAGAGGAATACTGATGCAAAATACTGTATTGAGAAGTCACTAATACTGGAAGGAAGCAGCATATGATGACAGAAACCATTAGAAAAACCCTTAGGCATACAAAACATTTTCTGAAAAAGGAAATTAAATTTGCAAGTTATTGATGTTAAAGTCTAAAAGGACTCAGGAGCTGTCTCTGATTTTATATATAAAAACAACTGCTAAGGGTTATTTACAATCCCTAACAGAGTATATTCTACTTTTGTAACTTTTATGAAGAAAATTCTATATATCATTCCTCTAAGAAATGAGAAGAAAATTCTAGAAATAGAAAACTTGCTAAGGCAATGTGAATCTTGGAAAGGAGTAACACAAATGGAGTTCTCCTGAGTAAGACTAAGTATTCCTCTAGCCCAGTTTCTTGTCCCTGGCAGTGACTAATGGTGAATTCTTAGGAAAGAGCAAAAAAGAGGACAAGCAAGCAGTGATACCTCCTGTATATATTCTTCTCACATCCAAAAATAATGGATTAGAGGTTTCCTGAGCCAAAGGTTTGACGCATTTTATTGCTGTTTTTATTTAATAGTCCTGTGTAACTTTTTCTTCTGTGCATTTGTCTCACCCTTTTTCTTTACTCAGTTCAAGCCTCTGCAAGTTTTCTTGCACCAGAGGAGTTTCACAGCTTCACCATTGCTGTGTGAACAAACCCTTCTCTCTTGCAATAATGACCTTCTGATTTCACTTCAATTTTCTTCAAAAATGCTGCAAATATTTTTATCTGTTTTTCTCATCTTTGCCACTCATAATTTGAAAGAACCTAATTGTGTTTTAACTTGGCCAAACTTTTTTCAAGGGATAGAGTATTTTTCAGTGTTATTCCCTCTGTAGAAGTTTCTCTGTAACTTTGATCATCCTTTTTTCCACCCCTATTCTTTCACTAACAGTAATTATTAACTTGAATCAAAGATGTCTTCACTATTGCTGAGCAATGGGTTAACCAAGGAAACCTCAAGGGAGGATTTGATACAAACCCTGGCAATACTCCAGAAACCTGTTTGTTTTCCAAGTACATTTTAAGATATTTTATGTAAAATTTAGTCCATAAATGGGTTTAAGGGTATTACAGTGGTGAAAAACAATTATTATGAGAACCTAAAATTTTGGACCCCCTCAAGCTACTGGGAAAAGTTTTTTAATTAATCTCTCTATTCAAGGACAAGGTGACATAATTTGGGATAGGAGATTTTAGTGTGATCAGTCATACCAAGTACACCAAGCCATGTCATCTGGTCCTACTGTTGTTTGATTGCAAAAGGTTCATGTAAAACAATTGGTTAGTCTGGAATTTCTCTCACCTGATTTAAATCATATTCTCAGAGTGTAGAAACCATGACTGAATCAAAATCATGAGAATAGAAAATATGAAATCACATGGAATCAGTATTAGAAACTCACAGAATGACAGACTAAACAGAAATAATATTTTGTTTAATAAATGAAAAAGCAATTTTTAAAAAGATGGTTTTGTCAAGGACATTTTCTACATTTACAGTCTCTTCACAGTTGTTCCAGATAAAGCAAAGGATGCCATTGGGCTGCTTAAAGGAGGACTGACACTGACTGAATAGAGAAGAGGATTTAAATACTATCTGACATTATCAAATCAACCACTTTAAAGCAATAGTGAATTGAAAGTACTTTAATCCATCTCTTAAATTTACAAGAAGAGAAAGGTTATGTAAAACTTGTAATATGAATTTTATTTTTAAAAAATGGATTCTTCAAATGTGTCAACACATTATTAGACAAATGTTATCTTTTCAATGTCAGCAAGGAATAGAGAGAAGAGGTATTATTCCAAGTGGTTTACAACAAACTATAATCCCAGTATTTAAAAATGAGAGCAGGCCATTGAATAGCATGAGTTTCTGAGCAGTGCCAGGAAGAATATTGGGAGCAAAACAATTAATTCTCCTGTGGTAGAGACTAGTCATTTTGCTATTGTTAGACATTTTTTGCTATTCCCTGTCCTTGCCTGAGTTTCTGAGGTCTGTCTCAGTAGTCAAACCTCTCTTGGCATGGCCAAAATAAGGAAAAGAGAATCATCTCCTTGCCCTTGACTGATGCAGGACACCCAGTCTCACGCTGTGTGATCAGGGAATTTTGCAATTAATGTAGCTGTGCCTGGTAGAACTGTGTCTGTGCCTGGCCACAGCACACTCTCCTGCAGTGACAGAGGCCCAGCAGCGTGTGCCAGGGCCATGGGGAAACTCTGGCCTTTCAGTTTGCTTCTATTCAATGTGTCACTGTCACCCAGCTGGGACGGTGCCAAGTCTGTACCTGGCTGCTCTTGGTGCCCTGCCCCACACCAAGGTCATCGTTTCACCCTGAGGACTTGGTCCTTCAGAAGCCTCTTTCAAATAGTTCAGCAGGAAGAGAAACAAGCCATAGGAACAATGCAGGTGTTTCTCAGCTCACTATTCACCTGTTATGGGGCAAAATAATACAGCCTGTTCATGTGATTGAATCACTGCTGTTTTTGAGGTTGAGGTCAATAATTTGCTGGGGCAGATAAGCACAACATCAATGAAAGATGATGTACCCGTCTGTGTCAGCAACAAATTTTGCTCACAATCTAGGGAGACAAAAGTGGATCCAGTAAATAAATGTTAAGAAATGAAGAGAAAATGCTATCTATTACCAGAACAACCAAGAAATTGGTACAGAGGAGTTGCATTACCCTGCACCCTCTATTCAGCCTGATCCTTTATTATGCTGAGGTTCTCAATTATTATTCACTTCAATAAGAATCTTGTAGCACATTCACAGCTCACAAAATCAGGATTGTGGTACTGTGACTGCAAATTGGTAATATGTGAGTATATTAAGTATAAATTTAACTGTAGGGGGTTTAATCTTTGATTTGGAAGTGCAATGAGTGGGAGAACTTATTAACAGAGGTATAATTCTTATCAGATACATACATGTATGCAAATAACTTTTTTTTTTCCTTGTCTTGAGCCAATATAAGATTAAAAGATTCTATTAACCATTTCACTTTCCCAGAAGAGAGCTGGAGGAACATATCTGTAGCAGAGTCATATCAAGTTTCCAGAGTGTTTCAGTAGGATGACATGCAGGGCAATGGGCAATGCTTGTCTTGTAAGGAATGGTGCTGCTATTCCCCACATTCCTTGTGAGGCTGTAATTCCCAGCCTTCTCAGTCAACTGCTATAGTAACATTTACAGACAAGAAGAAAACCTGTGAATAATGCTTTGGAATTAAGACAGATTTCAGAAATATTTTTTATATTTCATATGATTCAGAACATAAAGTGTGCATAAAATTAAAGTTGCTCTATTGCTCTTGTGAGCTTCAGTGGACCTGTCGTTTCAAGTTCTGAGATTAAGAAGAACTTTCTTGCTAGTTTATTGAGCATAATGTGCTTTATTCCCTGGTATAACCATGTTGGTGGACACCCAAGTGGGATTGTGAGAACAAATTCTGGTGGGATGGAGATAACATTTATACAGATTCCAGTGAGATCAGATTGAAAGTGTTACAGCTAATTCAGTTCTGATCCACTGAACATCTAAAGGGTGTTCTTGTCCTTAAGGCTTGGCAGCATGGACATAGGTCATTTTTCTGGTCATGTGAGTGCCCTGGATTTGGAATTCTCTAAGAAAATCCTTGTCTCAAGGTCAGATCATCTTTCTATTCTTTCTTAGCCACTGATGGCACTTACTTATATATTACATACATACATACATACATACTTACTGATGCAAGTATCAGCATTGTACTCAGACCATATCCCTTAATGGGACCTCCATATTTAACTGCAGTCACCCTCAGTTTTACATCTGTCTGCTGCACAAAAAACCAACAACTTTGGCTGTTCATTTATCTTGGTGCAAATGTGAATTTTATGGAAATAAATACACACATCACTCAGAGCCTTAAATTTTCTAGACCTTCAGCTACCAGCCAGCAAGGCTGTTCCTTAGGTTTACAGTGAAATTATAGAGTAATACCAGCCTGCTCTACTGAGAAAGGGAAATATTGGAACAGCCATTTCTTTGAGTAGTCTTAGCTGTGTTACTGGTTTGCCATAAATATATTCAGTATTTAATTTCTACTCTATATTGTATCAGTGTTTAGACTATAAAGCAAAGCTTTGAGGAATGGTGCTTATATTACCTCTATATCCATGTGTACAAGAAGAATAATCTTGACTTAAAGTTCCTCCAGAATTCTGACAGGCAAAAAGCAGAGTTACAAGCACTACAGGATTATTTATAGATAATACCCTTTTTTTTTTCTGTTGTCTTTTGAAAGTTGCTAGCAACCATACACCCTCATTTAGTGTTGAGAGAAAAATAGCAAGGCCTTAGATGAAGGGAGCAGCAGCAGCAGCAGCAGCAGGGGTGTTTCTCTCTCTCCTTACTGCCTGTCCTTTGCTTTTACAGGCACCATGCCTGAGTCACCTCCACTGCCTTTCCAGCACTGTGGAGATGACTCCAAGCCAGGGCTGCCTACATCCCCTGGCACCAGAGCCCAGGGTGGCATCTGACCTTGTTTTGTACTCAAGGCATACACTGTGCACTCACAGACCTTCACAGTGCCTCCCATCACTGAGCACACACAGCTGCACAGAAATCAGGCACAGATGTGGCACTAGGAAAAAAATTCACCAAACCACCCCTCCCATAAAGAAAAAACATTTACCTAAAGTCCTGGTAATGTGCTGTGATGAAATAAGAGAGAAAAGGCAAATGCAAGACAAAACCAGTTTAATGTGATGCCCCAAAAATAGCACCTGGGTCCTCTGAAGTGACACAAAAACCCCAGAGATGTTCTCAGAGGAACCTGTTCCACCCACCTAGGAATGATTTTTCAGTATTAAGAAGAGAGGGAGACATAGAAATCAAGAGAGAAAATACAGAAATATGCAGGGGTACTTCGCCATAAATAATTTTAAAAGAAAGAAAAAGCTTTAGGAATTGGCTTAGCTTTATCTCAAGGAAATGTGGAGGCTGTAAATACATTGACTGGAAAAATACCCTGAATACATCTATTTTTCCTGCTATTCTGGCTTGCTGAGAGTGACAAATTGCTCGATATAACCCTTATTCAATTTCATACACCTTGAAGAACCTAATAAAATCTTTTAAGCAGAGGAGATCCTTTGAAACCTTTTCTGCAATTATAGGGGAGGATGCCCCTATTATGCTAAGAGATGAGCTGAACAAGTTTAATTTCCGTTTGCGATTAAGAAGAGTGCATGGATATGTCGCTGCATTGAGAGACTTAAAGTCTGCTGTATATCACAATGGCATATTTATGAGCAACACAATTTGATGCTCTCATTCTCACAAAGAGAATGACAAACACAAGCCAACAGCAATCCCAAAACTCAGAGGAATCACACACTACTTCAGCTTCCAGTTTAGTGAAAAGAAATTATTTTAATCTGTAACAAGTGCTGCAAAAATTTAAATAAGTGAACAATAAATACATAATAATAGGACTAACTATTCTTTTAATCTGCCAATATTCTCAGTTAATGAGAACTTAGTGAGGTTTTTAAAATAAAACTATACTAAATACTTAATAAATTTCCTTGGAAAAAATTAAAAAATAAAGAGGAGTAAAGTCCATAGCGAAAATAAATGGGCCAGATACTATCTTCTATTCCAACCCTTTGTACAATCTTGTCAGTGTATGCTTGCCACCTGTGGAGGTAGGAGTCCTTTTCCCACATGAATCAATCTGCTCTAAAGGATTTCCTCAAACTCTCCTTTCCTTAAACACCTCCACCCCAGACCTGTACATCCCACGCTCTCATTCTCATGAGAAGCAGCAGAGAATTTAATTCAATATTTCTTTTCCCCCTGACTCCTGATGAGAACAGGATTGATGACCCAATCAGGATTTTGCCCACTTTCCCCCTCCTACCCACAATTCCCTAATCACCCTCTGAACGAAGGCTGGAATTGGCAGAATCCCACCCTAAGCTCAGCCCAGCCTGTCTGGCCTGGGGGGGCTTGCTGATGTGCAGCCCTTGGGGATCTGTCACTGCTGTGCTCCTGTCCTCAGACAAGTACAGCCCATGCCTTGGGTAGTCTCAGAGTGGTTTCAGCTCACATATCACAGTTTAAATTCCCTTATATAGCATGCATCCTCAAAGTAATAGATTTTACAATGGAAATGGCACTTGTAGACATCCTAACAGAATGCTCTATTTTTGCTGTGATTGCTTTGAGGACACCATTGGGTATGGGAAAGGGAATGAAATATAGTCCTCAAAAAATTGGTGAATTTCTGAAATCTTTTACCTTCTCCTTGGAAATAAATTTCTTTGGAAAACTTGTCAAGGCCACTGCCTTTTAAAACTCATTTTCCATTTCTGTATCCTTGAAACACTTTAAAAATGTTTGCTTGATTAAAAACTGACCACTCAACCTTGTCAAATGCTTTTCCTGCATGTAAAGACAAAGGAATGCATTGAGCTAGTAAATTATAATAATCCCATAATCCTAAAAGCATGTTTACAGAGTTTTCATATTGCTAATTGCCAAGGGAGTTGGCATTTAATTACTTTCTACAATCTTCACACAATATTTCTCTTTTGTCCTAGCTTTTTAGAATATGCTGTTACTTTTTTTCTCAAATTACCTGAAAGACCCTAAATAGCAAACAAATTTGTTTGTCCAGTGTGATGAAAGATTTTATTTATCTGTCATATCTGAAATTTAAATACAGATTTAATTTATTTTACGTGTTGAGATTTCATATGAGTTCGCTCTTTGACAATCTTGTTATTTATTTTTTATTTATTTTGTTTTCTTTCAAATTTATGCAAGATTAATAAATATATCTCTCACAGTATTGGCAACTTTTCAGGTAATTTTATTAATTTCCATTCTTACACTCCATAACAGCAGAAAGCTCACCTTTTCTTTCCTCCTCCTTGGACACTTGCCCAAATTCATATTCAAACCAAACTCACATTAAAGCTAAGAAAGAATTGCTGGAATAAGATTTCAAAGATTAGGTCAAAACTCTTCAAGGGCATAAATAAGCTGCCTGCACCAATATTGCTTCTCTATTTACATGTTTATTTCAAAATTAATGGTATGAAATATCTTTTCACATAAAATATAAGAAATATGAGAAACTTTAAATGGCTGAAAGGGAAAATGAAGCCACAGCACTATATAAAAAGGTGTTCCCTGCACCATTTTGGAACATTTTATTCTGAAAAGCTGGAGTTTAAAAATAAGCAAAGTAACTTTGATGATGAAAAAGGATAGCATTTTATTTTTGAAATTAATACCTGTGATATTTAATGAAACCCACCCCCACCACCTCCCCAAACCCACCACAACAAACAAACAAACAAAAACACAAAAAAACCCCAAACCACCTTTCAGTGAAGGGTCATACCAAGGAAACAAATCTGCTTTGGAACTAATTCCTTAGAATCCTGTGCTCTGTGTAACGATTTTTTGATTTTACAAAATGCTCAATAGGTCTCAGCAAAACATTTGTTTTAAGTACACAACTAATAATTGTGTACAATTATACAAAGTGTAACCAAAACTGCTCAAGCTACAAACAGTATTTGTTTAATATTTTCAGATTAAAAAAAAGAAACATAGATACTTTAAAATTCTTAGCTATTTTGTTTTGTATAATGTTTCTAATTTTGAAGTCAGCCTAAGAAATTCTTTAAGGACAGTAATTTCAGGCTAAAGAATTTTACTTTGATTCATAACACAAAATATTTTGTTGTTGTTGTTGTCTGTTTGTTCATTTGTTTGTTTCTTTGGAGGGGGTTTTTCCAAATGACACTGGACAAAATTGGTCATCAAAATAGTATCCCTTCTTGCTATGATGTAATTTGGAAAAAAACTTTTATGCACCTGCCTCATCACTGAACACTGCAATGAACAATTCTCAGAAAAATTTGAATTAAAATTCCTTTTAAACTTTTCCCCCTTTCTTTAGCAAGAGCCTTCTTAGCACGTTGAGCTCCAGCTGCCCAGTTCCTCAGTCCCCTGCAGCTCCTGCCACCTTTACCTTGGAGCAAAGCACAGTCACTGTGTGTGATGGCAGCACCTGTGGCACTGGGGTGACTCTTGTCTCCAGACATAAGGGATGAGGGCCCCTTCATGAGCTAATAATTTTTGGGTGAGACATGACATTTTCATCAAGAGATGAGGGCTTGAGGGCTTCCTCTCCTGTGCATTTCTGCAGGGGTGGGATGCTGCTGGGGCAGTCCCTGTGTTCACTGCATCTCTCTTCACCACAAGGATGGGAGATGAAGCCATCATCTTCCAATATTTCCTTAGAAGTCTGATTTATTGATCTCAGGGGCACAGAGCTGGCAGCAATAACAGCTGTTGTTGTACCAGATCAGCAGAGATTTAGGGAGTTCCTTATATCCAAGGAGTACTGCTGCAGTGTGGAGGTCACAGTCCTGACAGAGAACTGGTGCACAATGTTATACGACTTTCACTGCTGTAAAACTTCAAATCTACACAAATAAATGTGTCCAATGCAATATAGCTCTCTTTTATGTCCTAGGCAAGTCTGCTGTTTCCATGGTTACCAAGGGGCAGCCTAGTAGAGAAACAATCCACATTTTCTTTCAACAGATTTTTTGGGACTTTACTTTCAAAAAGTTGTCCAGAATAAATCAGATAGCAAATATTCACATCTCTTGAATTTTCTAGTTATTTAGAATTTTATTAAAAAATTAATTGCACAATTTAAAACATATTAGACATATTAGAAACTGAATATTCCTCATTCAAAACAAGCATGTCTTATAATGTGCATAGTCTTTATTTATATGATTTACTGTGTTGTTCCTTCTAGAACTTTAAAAAAATTGCTGTTTGTTATTTCATATAATTTTAAAATTACTTAAATAAATCAAAACTATACTTTTGGAAATATTTCAGTCCACCAGGATCTATCTTTCTCTGGAAGACAAATTAAATTACAAGTACCCCCACTCATTTTTTTTTTAGCTCTTATTACTGGGCAAATGCATATGTTGTGTAATATACCTAAGTATTTTGAGTTCTAAGACTGGACTTTGGGCTCACTATCCCATGACTGTTTAACAATCATGTTAAATTAGAATCTTATTATACCAACACCAACAATAATGGTAACACTGATGATGCAGGATGTTCATTTTGCAAACACCAGGTATTGACATTAAATGTTGGTATCAAAGATTATCAACAGCATTCAAAAATATGATTTCAAAATGGCAGCACTTTCACTGCTGCATCTGATCCCTCCAGATTGTTTGGAAATCTCAGACTGGGTTTTAGTCACATGGAGGTCCCAGTTTTCACTTCCCAACTGCATTGACCAGGAAACCTCAAATTGGCAAATCAAAACCACTACACCAACATGTATTTTCCTTTTCATATTTATTACTTTTTCTTTTTTTTTTCTCAGATGCTCATTTGTAAAAACCTTCTTCCTTAGAGAGCTCAGAGTGCTTCCCAGTGCTCAGAGGGTTGTTGAGGGGTTACCAGGACAGAAAACCTCAGATTCCACCTCAACCCCATCCTAGTTCTTGTGAATCAGAGCAGGAGTAGTGCCCCCATCAGATGGGAGCTGGTCTCACTAGGTTGAGAAGTTGCAGCAAGGCATCCCAGACCTCTGGGCCAACCAGTTAAATCTCACACAGTCTTTGATGCCTTCCTCAACTCTCCCCAGTGGGAGAGGGCCCTCTGCAATTCCACGTGCCAATTCAGCTGTCCACCTGGGGAAACTACTGGCTGTGTCAGGTGCATGGAACTGGAAAAGGAATTAATGCTGTGCAAGAGCCCAAAGGTGTATTTTCCATATGCCCTTGAAAAGCCACATGCCCAGATTCACATCCTTCAGTGACCACAGGTGGCTTCTGTGACCTGACACAGCTCTGCAGACCCTGCCTCAGTAGCCACCTGGCCAGAAACAGCAGTGAGGTCTTTCAGCAGCTCCTGGTGTAACACTCTTTTCTCACAGCTGTTTCTGAATTCATTTCAACTTTTTTTTTTTTTTTTTTTTTTTGCTTTATTCATTTAAAGAAAGACTTTAAAATAAAGGCAGAGCTTCTCTGACAGAGCTGTGTAGCATGAGACCATCACCAGCTTACTGCAGGCTTAATGCAGCTGCACAGACAGTCTTCATCTATTTTCTTGCTGCATCATGTCACAAATTAACATATCATTTGATGTCCTCTATTTCCTCTGCTTTTCATGTTTCTCTCATATTGACTATCACAGACAATTTTCAAGCAGATCTGTTAGCTTGCTTCTCTCTAGTAAGAATTCCAAATTTTCATTTACTGAATATATTAATATCTCTGTATTCTCTGTCATTTTTGCTTTCTTCTCTAAAAGTAAGAAAAGATCTTAGATTGGTATAATTTTCACATTTAATTAATGAGATTTCTATTCCCTGAATAAACTTCCCTGGCATATCTGCAATTGATTCTATCTATATTCACACTGAGTAGATGCTATCATTATTGTACTAAGTTACCATACACTATTTTAATAATAGTACTAATAATTATTACACTGTTTGCTGCCTATACAAAAATGTGTACACAGAAGAATGTATTCAGTGTTCCTAAGTATTTAATACTAACCAAAATATGTCTTCTTCTTTGCTTCTGAGAATTATTAGCTTTGGCTGTTTTACCTTCATTATAATTGTCACTTTTAGCTCAACCAATACTTTTACTCAACACCTTTACTCAAATGCTCTGATAGCTACTTTTGAACTGTGAATCCAATTAGGTGGAGAATATGAAGCTTGATTTTAAAGAAATCAAACTACTATTAAGTATTTAGTTGGGAGGACTTTATTGCTACTGTTTCACTTAATGGAAGTAAAACACTGATTTTAAAATAATAATGAACACCTAACAATGCAGAAAAAAAATAAAACCAACCAATATGCTCATGGATTTAAATGCCAAAATTTCTATTACCTCATTTTGAGAGCTCAGGTATGTGAAACTGCTCTGAATCTTTTTCAGCCACGTTGAAATATCACCATTCCCTTCTTCCTGCCAGGAAAGCAGCTGAATAAACTGCCAGGTAAACTCTCCAACCAAAGGGTATTTCCAGCATGTCTGGCAGCATAACACATACTGCTTCATATTTCATCAGGATGTTAATTTCTTTTTCTTTCTTGTGAAAACACAGAATGTACACTGAGATCTGCAGAATATCAGTTGCTTTCTGATCACTGGAGAAGGCTACTATACTTCCTTTTTTCCCTGGAGTTTGTTGATTTTCATCATCTTAAGAGATAATGAACTACTACTTATTAAAAGGGCCCCAAAAGTGCATCTTCTGTTGGTGTCCAAGGCACCTCCAAAATTATTTAAGGGTTCAGGGGTTTTGTGTCACCTTTTTGGACATGATCACCATGCAACATTTTGAAGTAGAGGACACTTGGCTACACTTTGACTCAGGTGCTAGGGGAATCCTTGGGATACAGGACCCTCTGGAGATGGCTGTGTGCTTGTGGACAACCTCCCTTATTTCAGTTCTCCCATGAGCCAGGAGCTGGCTTAGCTCAGGGCTCCATTGGGGAAATGGCCCCAGGGATCCAGGACATCTGGAAGGCTTAAAATGGGTTGCATGTGTCACTTTCCAAGCAGTTGTTTGAGGACAGAAATGTTAGAGTTTGGACGTGGTACAACTCCCAGTCTGTGATCCACAGAACAAACACAGGTAAATTGCACCTTCAAATTATACAGGACAGCACCTATTTTCTCCTTCTAATGATTAATATTTAATATTATTGGCAGAAATCCAATTAAAGACCAAGCTATGGCCCCTCTGATATATTACCTTATAAGTTCATTTATGTATAGCTTTATGTACTTAGATCTGTGTAAGGATTTCAAGGTAAAATGTTTCTCTGCTGACAGACACAGCACTAAAAAGAGACACTATTTGGGATCCTCCCTTCAGCAAATGAAACCAACCCTTTCAAAGTTAACTCTGCTCATAGCTTTTCATTAGCAATTTACTACAACTAAAGAGCCAAGAGCAGAGAGTCTCTCAAATATTTCTCAAAATGCACTGCAAAATCTGAGATGGGACAAACTCTGGCAATTCCAGTTGTAGCAAATATCTAGAGCAGTGGGAGCACAATTTTCAAGTATTTTAACTCTGGTAATTTTTGTGATATTTACCCAACACCCTCCTGAATTATAAAATAATATTTTATTTCACTGAATTTAAGAGGAAACCTGGAGAAAAGAAGTCTAGGGATGATCTTATCAATGTGTACTGATACCTGTTGGGAGGGAATTAAGATAAGGGAGCTGGAATCTGCTCAGTAGTGCCCAGTGCCATCTCCCTGTGTGGAGATGTTCAAAACCCAACGAGGAACAGTGCTGGGCTACCTAATCTAGCTGACTCTGCTTGAGCAGTGGGGATAGACTAGACAATCTCAGGGGGTCCCAACCTCTACCACTTAGTGATTGTTTTGAAACCAATCTTTGGAATAAGCATCTTCTCCTAAGTGACTTCTCCTTATTTTCTGTTCTAAACACTGTGCAGGTTTTGAAGTTAACCCTAAAACCATAAAAGAAAACTGTGAGAGATTTAAGTAATTTAGTGAATTTCTTTATCAGTTTTTTAAAACTTCATTTTTGGCAGCCTATGATAACATCTTTATATCTAAAATATTCTGTATTAGAGAGAACACTTTATTAGCCCAATACCAATTTCAATATCTGCATCCAATTATCAAATATCTTTGCTTTAACACTTCTTTGATTCATGTCTTTTAATGGTGAGTTTATTTGATCTGCAAGCTCACATTTCATTATACTTATAATAAAACTGTGAATTATAATTTTTTTAAGATGATTCCTCTGTTTTACAGGAAGATGGATTCCACAACTCTTTCTCATTTTATGACTAAGAGCTACTTATTCAATGAGATTATTTTTTTGTAGCTTCTAGTCATTAACATACAATGTATTTACCTTTTCTTTAAAGTAGGGAGATTTCATTTTTAAACCTGTTATTCTATAAAGGAGAAAATTTCTTTAACCTTAAGCCTTAAAAGGTTTGTATAACTGTCCCTTTCCCAGTTGTCTTGTTTACTTGTCCAGCTGATGCTGATGGATATGTTATCCCTGGTCAGGTTGTTTCTGTTGCAATGATCTCTCTCTGTCTTTTTTACTGACAGTTGTAAAGTACTTCCAAATTATAACTTACTATACTGCTAACACAATTACTAATGGAACTTTAATGTTCCAAGATTTTGATTTATGGCTTCACAATGCATTATCCTTGTCTCTCCTCATGATTGATATTTTTGATCCTAAGATAACAGATGTTCATAGAGAAATGTATTTCTTTATTTGATTGCTTTAGTAAGCATCATTTTTGCCAGAATTTTGGATGATAAGCATGTACCAAAACTGGCCTTAGCCTGGCTGAAGTGTTATTAATCAAGTCCACATAAAATAACTGTTTTTAAAGACCAGTGATCTGAAGCTTCTTATAGCCTTGAATCAGTCCCTGAAGGGTAAGTCCTTGAATTGTTGCTCCTTGGGGTCATATATTTGTGATGCTGATTTGATCTTTTTTAACTCAGGTCCCAAGTGTCATCTATCTGTACGAGAAACTGTTATTTGTGGGTTCATGAATACCTTTAAATGACTTTGATCTTTTCCTCTCAGTATTTCAGAACTTTCGAGATTAGCTTAAAATTAATCTGGTAGCTCTAAAGTCACAAAAATACAGAGACCCAGTTTATCTCAGAAGAGCAATGTTTGGGTGCAGTGGCAGATAGCACTTGTTTTGAAGGGCCTTGCCTTGAGGCTGCTCTGTATTCTGAGTGCTAAGAGGATGTGTCTAAATGGAATCAATCTTTGACACTTGAACTTAGGTCTTGTACACTGTTATAGCAGGAGTGCTCTGCAGCACTCAGATCTCCCTCTTTTCTCTCTGACTCTGCAGCACATTGCTCACTGCACAGCTCTGCAACCCAGTGGGAGAATCTTATCTATCCACAGGAGGAGCCTGGGCAGCACATCCCACTGTGGAGGAGCAGGAGGCTGAGTACCCCAGCAGTGATCACACTTTGCCTGCAAGGAGCGCTCTGTTCTCATTAGCATAAAGGCTTTCAAGTGTTTCCAAATACTTCTGTGACTTGAGATAAAGATATCCTAACACTTGATGATCTTTTCCAGAATGCTACTTGCTGATGCCACATAATAAAAAAATTGGTCGGTGCTTCTTTTAATAAATCAGGTAGATCAAATTCTCAATGTACTTATCTAATGGAAGATGTCCAGAATTTCTTTATAGCTGGTTACTGCACTGGATAAAAATAAACATAGAAAGAAACCCTGCTGGTGAACTTGATAAAATTTACATTAAGTTTTGAATTAATTATTTTCCAGGAATGCCTACAAGCAAACTAGCAGTTTGTCTGTAGTTGATTCATTGATGGATTAATTGATAACAACAGCATGAACACTAATAGTCCAATGGCAGTTGCAGATTTTATTTTTTCATTATTTAGAAACATTTTGTACATATTCACATTTCTTATTTTTAAAATAGAAGAAGGTGTAGCAGAAATTTATTTGGTAGTGGAAAGAGGAGTTAAACTGTTAACACTGGAGTTTCAAAAGCCCAAAAACACACACCCTCCCCTTTCATTTGGCTTTGGCTGTGATTAGAAGTAAAATTTAGGAGCAGTTCTGTGATACTTTCTCCATGCAAGCACAGAGCCTGAAATAACAACTTAGAGGTATGTCCAGGCGGGCAGAGACTAAGACTTCAGCTGAACTCAACTCAATTCTCAAGGTAGTGTGAGCACTTGGACATAAATGAGTTGTGTTGACTTCAATGGACAGGCACACAGCTAAAGCACCGTGCTGTACTTTGTAACCATGAAGTTTCAAATTGCTTTATCTTCCACTGCACAATCCTATCATTTTTCATTATATTTCTGTGCATTCCTTTCATGAGAATTATTACATTATCAAGCAGAGCAGAAAAATGAGACATAGGAGTTACAGTTTCCTGCAAAAGAAGTGCCAGATATAATAGTTTTCTCTTTATCACATTCCCTTTCTCAGGCAGCCTGCCAGCTATTGTCTTTGAATGAACAAAGCTCTAGAAAGGTTTCAGAACCTGAATGTGTCTTTTTCAAGCAACTTTGTTCACTTAGACTCTTTCTGAACATTATCTATTGCATTAACAATAATGGACTTTCAGATCTTCTGAGCATCCCATTAGGCTGTGCCTAATAACTAGGTGCTTGGTAAATGATCTAATTTTCCCCATATTCATAAGGCTACTGGTCCTTTAAGCATGATGCAGGACCTATATCACAGCTCTCCAGTGAAAAAAGTAACTTAAAACAGACTCCTTCTTCTTCTCATTGGCTGTTTTAATCTGCTTGGTTAGGGGAAATTATTGCATGCACACACAACAGGCTATTTTTGCTCCACAGAAATATATTTAGGAGGTGGGTTTCTCATTGCTATCTCTTTGCAAGGACTTTTTTTATTTATTAGATGTAGTAATGAATAAATTATCTGTACTTCCTTAATAGCATCAGTTTTTCATTTACCTATTTAATGGGAGGAAAAAGGGCTCAAGTAACACAGTAAAGCATCCTGTTAGAGATTTAGATATTTGGTTGCAGTAAAGCACACAGTGCACTAGGCAGGATGTTTTTTGGACAGGTCAGACTGCAGATGACTAGCAAAATATTCCCAAACAGCATCTAAAATCCTTGGCCTCCCCACTTTTTGCTTTTCTGAGAGACATCTGAGTCTGTTCTTTGTCCACAGAAAGCAGCTCTGAATAAAGCAATATATTTGTTTTGAGTGGAAAATATCCCAGACCTCCAGCAGCTGAAGCACTGGTGTGAATGACAGGGGAATGCATGGCTCTCCACACCAGGTGCAAAGATTTCCTGGTGAAGCAGCTGTATCCATCCTCCCCTTGATTGTGGAGCCAAAGAAATCTCTGCAGTTCCTGTGCTCATAGGCAGCCCAAGAGGGAGAGGATTGTCAGAGTAAAAACATCTCTTTTTATGTATTTTTCCAGATGATTAACTAGCTTTAGCTGAATCTGATAAAGCTGCATACATTCACAGCTGTTTAGGAACACTTCACTGTGGAGTCTGAAATACCCCTTAGATGAGGCTGGTCTGAAACTCATGTAGGTTTTCCAGCCTGCATTGTCAGATTCTTCTAAATTTTGGTTGGTCTATAGAGAGCCATATCACTTCCAAAATGTGTCTTGAATTGTGAAAATTTTCCTATGCAGAAGAATTCTCCCTAAGAATATGTAAAGAAAAATTTAGCAATGATTGAAAAGAAGTCTTTACATAATAGCTTACATTGATTCATCTGTTTCAAAGATGCAGTGTATTTTAATTTACAGCAATTGCTAGAGATCATTTGGAGTAACAAGAAAATACTTAGTTCTTCTTTTGGAGCATGAGAGATATTACTTAAAAAGCTTCTGAGAAAATACTTCTTGGTGAGTAGAATTTAAAACAAGAACACTGAGAAAAGAAATGCTCAGTATTAGTAAGGAATTATTTATCAGGTGGATGTTCAGACCCAGTTAGGCACAACCTGTTCCTCTATGGATGCTTTTTATGTGTCTACTGGGTTGCATGGCAAGGTTTTGGTAGTGGGTGGTTACAGGGGTGGCTTCTGTGAGAAGCTGCCAGAAGCTTCTCCCATATCCTGCAGAGCCAATGCCAGCTGGCTCTGAGACAGAACCATCACAGACCAAAAAAGCCATCAGTGATGGTGGCAGCACCTCTGGGACAGCAGACTTGAGCTACAGGGGAGAAGCAGCAGCAGAAGCTGGAGAGAGAATATGTGAGAGAAACACCTCTGCAGTCATCAAGATCATGGAAAAAAGAGGGGCAGGAGGTGCTCCAGGCACTGGAGCTGAGCTCCCCTGCAGTCCTGGTGCAGATCATGGTGGGGCAGAGATTCACCTGCAGCCCATGGAGGATCCCATGCTGGAACAAGAGGATGTCTGAAGGAAACTGTGTCCCCATGGAAAGCCCACAGTGGAGCAGGCTCCTGGCAGGACTTGCTAGCCTGAGGAAGAACCCACACTGGAGCATCCTGTTCCTGGAGAATCCACCCTGGAGCAGCTAGTGAAGATCTGCAGCCTGTGGGAAGGACTCAAGTGGAAGAAGTCTGTGGAGTTTGCAGTCTCCAGTGAGAGGGACCCCAGGCTGGAGCAGAGGAGGAGTGTGAGGAGAGGAAGGAGCAGCAGAGACAACATGTGATGAACTGACTGCAGCTCCCATTCCCTGCAGCCCCATTCCCCCAGCACCACTGCTGGGAGAGGGTAGAGAAGTCAGGAGTGAAGTCTGTGAATAAGGAAGGCGTGATGGAAAGAGAGTGTAAGATTGGGTTTTATTTGTCATTATCCTACTCTGCCTTGATTGGTAATAAATCAAATTGATTTTTCCCTAGTTCTGTCCATCATGGTAATTGGTGAGTGATCTCTTCCTGCCCTTATCTCAACCCATGAGATTTTATTGTATTTTCTCCCTCCTGTCCATCTGTGGAGGGGAGTGAGAGTAGCTTTGGGTCAGCACCAGGCATCCAGTCAGGGTGAATCCACCAGAGGGTGACTGAACAGTGCAGTGATTTCAGTATCAGGCAAATGGATGTTTTATAGCCAGCATTGTGAAAGATCTTTAACTGAATTTGGGACCCTAACACCATATTTTGGTAATTTCAGAGTTATATTGGCTACTTGCATATTTACATTTGAAAGCATTGTTTTTAATTAGTCAGGGAAATAAAAATTAGATCATGGAGGTAAAAGTAATATTTAAACCATTTAAGTGGACACTTTATCCTATACTTGAACCAAGTTTTTTAATAAGGAGAAAGCTTTTTCTGTCAATATTTATTTTAATCTAACCTATTCCATTATTATAAACCATTTAAAGTTCTTTTTATTTTCGTGCTGTTCTACTTTTGAGAGGTAATTTTATTTTCTCTACATCACCCCTGAGTTTGGAATCTTAGCCTGATACTTACCTTCAAAGCATGCTTACACTGCCACTGAGTGACATGATCAAGCATTTCATAATTATTTTCTCTTAACATGTTTATATGCTTCACTACCCCCTTTTTTAATCCTTTTAGTTGATGATTCTTAGGACAAAGAACACTCAAGTGGCATGAAATATTTCCAGAAATTCAGGCTAAAAACACTTCAGTTATTCTGGTCTGAATAGCAAAAAGTGTCATTTTCTTCACATATTGACTTCATATGGAGCAAAACAACATACCTGGACAGCAGGAGATGGGGCATCATTGGGAAATAATTTCACAACAAGAAGCACAGATAAAAGACAATTGCTTTTCTAAACATTATAATGTAGACAGGGCAACTTTAACATTCATCTTGACCAAGGTAGGTCAGTATTAAGAAGAGCACAGGGCTGTATTTTTAATTCTAAATATTTATTAGTATTTTTAAAGAGTATTTTAGAATGCATCCTAAAAATGCATTGGACATGTTCAATTGGCCAGCAGAACAATGTTCCTGTTATCACTGCAGAAGAAAACACTATCCAGTAATCTACCTGAAAGAATTGTTTCTGCCTTTGTGTAGTATTCACCTGAAAACTAGATCCATTAATGTGGAGGTTATTCAATGTTGTCACATTTTTCCTCAGTGGTTGGTAGTTATATGGCCATTTCTAGCAATTTCTAACAGGTATCCTGCCTCTTTTAAGCAGGACTGCTAGTCAGCAAGATGCTGGGCTGCAGTCTCAGGAAAATCAATGTCTCAATGTGTGACCTTGGCAGGTTACTCAATTGCCACCCACTCAGCATCAATCAGTCCCCCTGGAAAATTGATTGAATAACAGTCTCATGGAAAATCACATTTTGTGAGCGCTGAATTTTCATGGATAAAATTACAGTATTTTTAGGAAGTAGAAAAAGACTTCATTTCAATTTTGCTGATAGTCCCTGTTCTTACAATCAGTATTTTATTTTTATATGTGTATAAATATATGTAAGTGATGACTTCTCTAGGAAGAGAGGGATTTAGCTCTAAGACCCAGGATATGTCTATGCAAGCACCTAATTTTGGATTAAAGGGGTGGATTAGTAGAACAAAAAATGTAGTGCCAAGCACCCTAACAAAACCAGTGGCTCATGGATATTATCTGGTTGGATATAGTCTGGTCTCCTGGATCAAACATGGTTATGAAACATGCAGCTTGAAGCTGTTTGAAGAGTTTGAAAATTCCTGGTTTCATATGCCTGTGTGCATTTGTGATTGCAGTGCATGTGATGCAACCTGGATGGGAATTTCCCACTGAGTTTCCACCAAAGGACACCCAGTTCCCACCCCCAGAACTGCTTTGTAAGCTCTGAGATGTGGGAAATGAGGATCTATTCCTCACCCATGGCTTAGAACATGAGAGAAAATATAAGATTATTCCTTTTGAACTGAAGCTGAAAGGTTTGTTAAAAGGAGTCAATTATTTTCTTCTTTTTAAGATCTATTTTAAGGGTTATATTAATTACAGTTACAGTTACAGTTCCCACATAAGACTACCAGGACAGTCATTATAACAAACAATGTGATATAATCGTAATGAAAATAGAGTTGGAAAAGGAGATTGGAGCTGAAGCTTCAAGGGCAGTTTTCTTCATGTGTTTACAGAGCAGGATTGACTGCATACCTTATCCACCCCCCTCCCAAGTCTACCATGCTCAAGGAAAATGACATATATTTCCATGGTATATTACTATTCAGTGAGGTGAGACACTACAGCATTTTCCAGTGCTTCATATATTAGTTTTTCAGAGCAAAATACCAGAAGGAATGAAATACTTATTCCATTGCTGGGTTTCTTTCTTTTCATGGTTATTTCATTAAAAAAAAAAAATTATAGCCACATTCTTATAGAGTAAAAAATGAGTAGGAATGTTTTTTAATCCTTAAAAATTTTTGAATTAATTTAAATTAATAGCATAATAGCATGAGGATATTGGAGGATACTTCCATGGTACTACCAGGACAATAACATTTATTTCAGTTGTATGTGTTTATAATTTTAGATCACAAAATAAAGAATAAGATGAAGTTATGCTGGTACCAAACTTCTTGTTCCTATGCAGACACAGGAAAGAGAGAGACACTACTTGAATTTCAGGGTGTTTGTGAGGCTACTTGTGGGTCTCAGAATGTAAACTTTCAACCACGATAAATCATCAGATCTTACTTAGATTTGTCTCAGATTTGTCACTCTGAGTGTTTCAGTATCACATTCTTACAGAGATTTCTCTTGCTCTTAAAAGTCTAGATATTCATGACCATTAAGTACTGCTTTGTTGGCAAAAGAAGACCGGTTACCTTCGAGGAGATTTTGTTCCCCACTGGACTTGGACCATCTTTCTGTAGTGTCAGTAGCCAAATGTGATTCAGTGACAGGATAGTAATACTTGCTCAGGTTTGTTGAGCATCCCAGCTGTAAAACCTCTGAGACACAAGGCATCACACCCCACGTGCCTAAGGCAAAGGATCAGGCCACCAGAAATACCATTCCATTTAAAGCTGCTTTGCTATCAGCTTTTCCTGTCAGGGTATGTTGTGTCATTTGGAGTTGCTGAGTCAAGAATTGTTCTTATTTGTGCAGATGACAAGTTACCAGACTTACCCTGTCTGTCAGCTGTTGGTGGCTTGGCATGTCTGAGCATTTGAAGGTCAGATGAGCCACCCAGAGCTGACCTCTCCAATACAGGAGATACACGGGTCAGTGCTGCATTTTTCTTGCCATCCCCACTTCTCTGTAATAGTTGCTACAGTCTGCTACACTCAGCATAACACTGCAATTAGTTTTAGGAGAGAGTTTTGGGTTTTTACTTTGGCTGTATTCAAGCCAATGAGGGTTTTCCTCATCCTAATCTGAGTAAGTGAATTAATGAGAGTGGCTGTGCAGTGCAGGACCACAGTGACCTTCTTGGCAGAGGTAGTGGGACCTCAGAAGTTGTACTGTACTGGTGCTGTGGGCAATTGCTGAATATTTGCTGAATGTGGCTCTGGGAATGTGGCCTCCTTACAGTGAAGAGGAGAGATTTTAATAAAAGGATCTGTCTTGTTGCCCTGTATCTATGGAACAGACCCTTGCAGCCCCCTGCCAAAGCTTCATCTGTGTGTGGGTAAAATGGAGTAGGACCACAGCCATGGCCTTGACTGACATCTGGGACTTGGGGAGGGAGAAGAGGAGCACACAGGTGGGATCCCCACACCTTACTTCTGGGAGCAGCATGAGACCCCTGGCTCCAGGCTTGGGGCAGAAGCACAGTGCCTCCCTCTCCCACTTGCTGGGAGGTGCAAAAGCTCCAGTGTCATGTCACACAAGCAGGCTGTACCTTCACCAAGCAGACTGAGGGTGTCAGCAGTGCAGACACCCCAAAGGCAGCACAGGGCAGTTTTCCCATATGTCATATTCACATAATGCCAAAAAAACCCCAGAACTGCATATGAAACTTACACCTCTCCTTGTGCATAAATTACCAGTTTTTCATAAAATAGCCATTTCACTCCTAAGTTTGAGTCCCAGACAAGATGGAAGTTATTGAACTGTCTTCTCTTCTGTGTCACTCTTATTCCATTCCAGTGGATGGAGGATCAGTAACCAAACTGCAGAGGTTTGTTCCTGCCTTAAGGGTGATACTTCAGCATCTCCCACATGTCTGTTGATCCTGGCAGAATAGTCAGCTGTGCTCTTCATCCCAACATGTGCAGAGACAGTAAGTCTTCACTTTATGTACACAGTCTTGCTAGTTAATCACTTTGTCTTTATATAACCTTGAAAGTATGTCAGAGTCTCACTTTCTAATTTTTATACAGTTATTGCATTTTAGCAAAAGTTTGTTTAGTGTTTATCCAGCTGTCAGAACCATCAAGGTATATATGCTCTATGAGAAATACCAAGAAACTTCCTCTTAAAAAGCATTTTAAATATTCAGTTTACTGCCACTGTTTATATGTTAAACAGAAGTAAAAAATATTGCCAGTATTAAAAGTGACAGGACATTTGCAGCTGGTTCCCCAGGAATAATCCAAAATGTAGAATCATGAAGCAGTATCTCATTTTGCAAGATACCTCAAACTAGTTTGATGGAATAGTCTTATAATTGTTAGTGCAATCCCCCAACAATTTAGTAGACAGCTTTGATATTTTCATTTCTTGATCCTAAAGTAGGATAATTTTTACTAATTTGTAATTTAAAAAATTAACTAATTTTACATAAACCAGCAAGTTAAAAGGTTACAAGATGATACATTGTAATTTTTGTATTAACACAAAACAAAAGTGTAAAATTATAAATAAGGACCATGTGCAGTGAACTTATACTGATCATAAGTACATATGGAATGCTGCTTCCAAAAAAAATTGACTTTTTTACTCTTGCAGAAGGTATAAATTAGTAGTTCTTCATTGTATACAAAATGAGCCAACTACAAAAGATTTGTGTTATGTGACTGACACTTTTTATACCCTTGAAAAGAATTTCAAAAATATCTCAATGACTTACATAAAGTCACTGGTAATTAACCTTCATCATTTCTTACATGCTTTTGAAAATACTTAAGGATTCAGGCTAGAATTTTTATGAGCTTAGAACTCATTCCTGGAGCTAGATTTTTCTGAAGAGGTTAACATTCAACTCCCACTGAAATGCTGGAATAAACAACCATATATCAAGAGTTCAAGAGGACAGCAAGTCAAGTTCTGCTAGAGCTTTCAAAGGTTATTTGAAACAGTGGAAAATATTTCTCAAACCTTTTAATTAAAATAGAGCAAGGAAAAAGAAATTTGTTGGGAAGGTCAAGATTAAAGATAATCTTGAAAGGTCCTCAAAACTAAATGAACACTTGCTTCACTTGTCAATACAATTAATGATGTTGATTTTGGGAGCAAAGCAGGACCATAATGGGAAGGGAAATAAGTGGAAAGAAAAACTCTAAGATACTAGTGAATTTTGACCAAAGCTTTATTAGGGCTGCCATATGAGCTTGCAGATTCTGCAGTCAGGTTTTTCTAACATTGCATTTCTCAGCTTGTTTAATAAATGTTTACTATGTTTAAAAAAGAAAACAAAACAGGATATTGATAGTTTCCTCTGATTTGTTTTGTTGCACTTGAAAAACACAAACTTTTTGCCTTTTAGGAGATCTTAACATTGTTATACAGAATCATTCTGAGGAAGGGTGGTACAGATGGCATGGTCACATGTGGAGCAACTGCTCTTCATGTCCTTCTGAAATAAACACCTCCCATGCTTCTAACCAAAATTAAAAGTACTAGTAGTGTTAACCATGTAGCCCAGTGTTTCATATCCATTCATATCCTGGAGAGTGATATCCCAGATGTCTGGAGGGTAGTAAAGGTACCACCCAATCCTAAGAAGACACACACATGTGAGCTGGGTCACTGCAGGATAAACAGGTGGAGGGTATGAAGGGGGCAGGTTAAGAAGAGATAGCAGTAGATAGCTGTTGAAAGTAAGTGTACAACAGAATGCAGGCATTGCTGTGGATTTGATCTCAGCCTTATCATTTTTGTTTCTATGAATCAAACTGAGTTGAACAAGGCCAAGTGGCAGGTCCTACACTTTGGCCACAACAACCCCATGCAGCACTACTGGCATAGGGCAGAGGCTGGAAAGTGACCCAGCAGAAAAGGACCTGGGGGTGCTGCAAACAGCAGCTGAACATGATCCAGATGTGCCCAGGTGGCCAAGAAGGCCGATGGCATCCTGGCCTGGAGCAGCAGTGCTGTGGCAGCAGCACTACAGAAGTGATTCTTCCCTGGTACTGGGCACTGCTGAGGCCACACCTCAAGCACCTTGTTCAGTTCTGGGCCCCTCAGTGTAGGAAGGACATTGAGGGGCTGGAGCAGATCCAGAGAAGAGAAATGAAGTCTGGAGCACAAGCCTGATGAGGAGTGGATGAGAGACCTTCTCCAGATTGTTTATCCTGGAGAAAAGGAGGCTCAGGGGAGATCTCACCAACTCTCTGAAAGGAGTGGGTAGCCAGGTGGGGCTCAGGCTCTTCTCCCAGGCAACAAGTGACAGGATGAGAGGACACAGCCTTGAGCTGCATCAGGGCAAGTTTAGGTTGGACATAAGGAAGAATTTCTTCACAGAAAGGGTAATTAGACATTGGAATGGATTGCTCAGGGAGGCAGTGGAGTCATCATCCCTGGAGGTGTTTAAGACTGGACGTGGCACTTAGGGCCAAGGTTAGACCTGATGACCTCAGAGATCTTTTCCAACCTGATTGGTTCTGTGATACTGTTATAAGGATCACAGGGAATGAGCTAAGTGCCATGTACAGATCTGTATTTATCACCCTTAGCTCAGGCACCTCACTTCAGTTAATTAGGAAGTCTTATTGCCCAGAAGCCAATAAAAGGAGACAGAAAGGGGCATGTTTAAAGAGCAATTCTGTTCTGAACCATTGCTGGAACATCTTACCTATGTTGATGGAATACACAAGGAACACACTGGCCTAAGAAAACTCTTTGAAGAGAGGTAAGAGGAACTTATGCTGTGAGTTAGAAGGTAATGAATGAAAATGATCATCAGGAGAGGTAACAATAGTTCTTTTTTATTTGTGAAACAACTAAATACAACACTAGGAAGCATTAGCTGTACAGGTTGGGAAGCATCATTCCTCTTGTAGAAAGTGCTCATGACACTTCATCTTTACTACAACACAAAACTTGTCACCAATGCTCAAGAAGAGTGACTTTGACTTGAAAAGGGTAAAGAATAGCATCATCCAGAGCATGAAAGGCTTTGCTTGCTTGGTTTGACAAAGTACAGGCTAATAAAATATATGGCTGCTGATAAATACATGTTGGGTTAAACACTAAGAGGAAATAAAACTGTATATGCTAAAGAATAACACTTGAACCAGAACAACCGGGGGTAATAAACTGAACACAAGTATCTTGTAACTCTGACCCTACTGAAATAAACCTACACACTGACCTGTCTGGAACAACTTTCCAGAAAGGATAACATGAACAAAATTTTTTTCATGTTTAGAATTGAATTAAAGCACTTCATGAAGGGAATTTGTGTATCTTGTTTGCCTGCAAGGGCAGAGAACAGTCTACAATGACTAAGGAGATCAGACCTTCGGTGCTAAGCTCCTCTGAATGTCAGTGAACATGGAAATGAGGGTTTCTGGTTGCTGAAATATCTAGAAAATCTATTCCAGCTGAGTTGCTGAGCTGATTTTAAAAAGCAGCCTGCAATTTAAAAATGAAAGGCTGTATGTACTTTGATACTGAAATAAGATCAGACAAAAATGACAGTAAAAATTATAAAACCTCCTGTGTATGAAGCTCAGGATTTCTGTCTGGATTTGCCATTCTAAGGGCTGCCTCTCATTCACACTTGGCAACAGAAACAGTTTGTCATGCCATTGCTGAAATGTCACTATCAGATGGCTAGACTTATGCAGAAGTGCATATCAGGAGAAAACTTCAGATTCTTGGGTCTCTGGGAAATGAATCATACAATCTAGGGATAACAAAAAAACATCATTAGGAGCAGCCCTTCTCTGCTTCTCATACTTATTGCCCCCCCAAAAATCCATGTGTCCCTCATTCATATGGTTACCATGTGAAGAAATGAGATTAATTTGAATTATTAGATAATAAAATATGTTCAGAATCAAAATTCATGTCATGGTCTCTCTCTGATGGCATTTTTTGTTTTTGCTTTTTTTATTCAAAAGCCAGGGCAATGTAAGTAAGATGGGAGTTAAGGGAGTTGGAAAGCTGAGGATACATCTTGGAGAATAAATCTGTGCTAGAAGTAGAGGAGAGGTGCAGTCAAAATATTTAGGATACATAAAAACCCAGGAAAAACTGGGAATCTACAGAAGACACCATCATTAAAGACATGAACCATAGTGTTAATCACACAGAAAGCTGTGTGGTCCTCTTTGTAATGTTCTGCCTTTTAGACTATAACTATTCAGGGCAGGACTTTGTCTTTCTAGTGCTGCAGTCAGATTTTTTCAGAGTAATTGAGTGTTTACAAAATGGGGGGAAATAGCAGGAAACCTCTCATACTTGCCAAATAAATAGCACAGACAACAGTTCTTTTATTATTACTTCATAATGTATGAGATCTCTCAATACTACTAAGGGATATACACTAATAACATATTTCTTCTAATATAACGTTGAGTTTGACAACAAATTTTACTCCAATATTGATTTCATCTAGTAACCAGAGAGCATAAGACAATGGAGAGCCTTTGTTGCAGGAGTGAACAATTTAAAAAGACTGAACAAAATATTCTCCTGAAGTTTATTTGAAATAAGAGAATATAAATATCCATAATCTGTAAATTTGATGAATTTATTGCTAAAGTTTTGGCATTGAAGACTTTGGATCTATATCGTGTTGCTATTTCATATTAGCAATCAAAACAAAAGCTCCTGTGCTTATCTGGCCTTATGAGAAAACTTTGTGCTCTGCATGTTGATGTTTTTTCTGTATGAAACCCTGCCTAGGTCTGGTAGCTGAAGTGCTAAGCTAATCTCCCTTTTTCTGCAGAGATAATAACATGCTAATAGAAACTTCTGACAAGTGACTTGTATTATTTAGCAATTAGCAACTGCCACTGTAATAGAATTGAAACATCAGCAAGGACAAAATGTGAAAAAGGGTACTTTTTTTCTCCCTGGGACCATTGTTCTGTTGGAGTGTTGTGCTCCTGTGAAGTAAAACCTTTGCAGGGTTGATTTAATGAAGACATTTCGAATAATACAAATGCATCCATTTTATTCATTTTTTTATGCGTTTCCTTATCAGTAGCCTCAGATAGTCCAGGAATGTGACTGAACTTCTCCAAATTCTGTGTTGTTTAAGAAATAAAACAACGACCATAAATATAATTTTGTGGCATAGAAAGCACTATTAGTTGCAAACTGTCTTTGTTTTGCTCAGCATGAAAATTCAGCAGCTTTCTCCCTTTTGCAGGTATGTTATTTTAAATTAACCAGTACAAATGAAAGGATGCTTGAGCACAGCACAAGAACACATTTCAAATAACTCAGAAACAAGGCACACCAGCAGGGACTTGACAAGAAGAACAGAGACATCACAGAGAAATCTTCTATTTCAGCCAGTCACCCAGAGAGGAGAAGCTGCTTTCTCCCATCAGCTTTGTGCTGCTTTGGGGCTGGGTGTGAAGCACCAGATGCAAATAGCACCCAGCAGCACCACTGCACCAGAGTGCACCAAGCCCAGCAGGAGCACCAGGTCAGCTCAACATAGTGTGATAACAGTCTTTCATCTCTTGTTTTTAAATTGTCCAGTTAAATAAATAGTATGCATTTTCTCAAATAATTTCTATTGCTTGAGTCAGCAGATGGATCAGAACAAATGAGATCTTTCTCCCTGTGACTACTTGACCAGAGGTCAGTTCAACACCTCCCTTCAAAAAGATTTAGCCTTCTAATCAAGAAAAGAAAAAAAATCCTATTACACTCTCAATGTGCTTTTATCCTGACCCATCTGATTTACACTTTTTTGCAGACTCTGCCACTATTTATGCATCTTAACCTTACTTTAAATATTTAATAGTACAGTCAGCTCAGACTTTCGGTGTTCAGTGTGTTTTAAACTGGCTGCAGACTTTTGCAAGTCAAAAAACATCTTGCTTTCTCCTACTTTTAAGGAGCTCCATGTAAAAAAACCACAAAATCACCTCCTTGTTCTCCAGCAAATCCTCCCTTTAGTGCAATGTTTACACATTGAAAGTGCTAGACATGATTTATACTGTCCATGCACTTTGAGCCCTGCTAAGGTCTACGATGAAGCCAGAGAGCCTCAATACTTCTGTACTTTGTGTGCAACCTTTTTGATTGCATTCATCTGCTGCCTTTCCTTCTATTCTCATGGAAATCTGGATGTGGAGAGGATTTGGGTTTTTTTAATCTGTTTTTGTGGAGGGCTTAATATGTGCAGGTGTCTGCTTATGGATACAGATACTAAGTGCTATAGAAAAAAAAGTAATATATGAGATTAAAAAATACTTGATATGAAACCATCCTTTATCATTAATGGACAATTTCTCTCCTGAATTGCTAGTTTCACAAGCTAAAAGGGAGCTATACTCTGAGGAAAGTTGATCCTGTGTTCTCTCAATACATAACCTAAAAGTATTATTCCCAGGGGCATAGGCTCGCTGATGTTTTCTGCACTGCTCTGGCTGGGAGAAAACACAGAGGTAATTGCTAAAATGAAGCACATTTCCACATGTGAAATGTGAAATCATTGAATCACAGTCTCTCGAAGGATAGATTATATATATATATATATATATATATATGTATGTATACATATAAATAACCCAAATAAGAGACATTTTATCAGGTTTCACTAACATCAGTTGGAGCAAGCCTCTCCAAATAAAGCTTGTAAAAAGGAAAGGGGGTGACAAGACCTATGTGCACTGAGACATCCCTGCTGCTTATGGGAGTACTTATAAAGAAAACTTCCAAACAAATGGACACCAGGGAAAGCAAAATAAGACTCTTCTTCTTTTCTTATTCAAGCAGAGACATTAAAAAAAGAACCCCTGTGTTCTAACTTATGAGAAAAATTTTCCTAGTTAGCAATAATTGCCAGACTAATGGCAAAAATGGAGATAAACAACATAATATAAACTGATATTATATTAAAAATATTGGATTACAAGTCAGCCAAAGAATATAGGACTAAAGAGATCTTAAAACAACTGCCTGTAATAGTTTGTAAACAGATATAAAAGAGAAACAAATTTAAGAGGTTTATTATGTTGGCTCTTTTATTTTAAAACCAGTAAAAATGTTGCAATAATTACAGCATATTTTGCTGTGACTCCCTAACAATTTTAATATTAGTAATTGTTCCCAGTTGTTGAAACTGTATGATGGTAGGGACACTAAAAATTTTCTTTGCTAATAAGATATAAAAAGATAATTGGAAAGGCAACAAGGAAGGAAAATATGTTATGTACAATGGTATATTTGGAATTTAAATTGCTCAGAATTAACTGTCCATAGACTACTCACTTATAAATAGAAAATAAATTTGCTGAGAAGTATGAAACTTCTTCTGGCTTGTGGATAACCAAGGGGGAAATTTCAATATTTTCTTGAAATATTGCATATCTATATGATTTTTATATTTAGAAAACAATCAAATTCACAGTGGAGCTGCATGTAGAGGATTTTTAGAAGTGACCAAGAAGGAGACAGAACTGTATTGCATACAGAAGTTCTTGGAGAAAAAAAAATGGAGAACCTATTAATTAGAAAATGCCTCATCTATCCCAATGAACATAGATTGTTTTGATGACTAAGTTGTTTCAAAGGAGAAGGCTGTTAACTCCCATATGACAACTATAAAAACTGAAGGATTTTGAGGGACTGTGCTGTCACAGCAATAGCCATCAGCTCAGAAAGACTCAGATGCCCAGGTTTGTGGTGAGCAGACTAGAACTAAATGTCCAACTTTTCCAGGTGTTTTTTCTTTCTTGGTCAAGTTCTCTGATTCATTTTAGCCCTTCTTTACTTATCTTTGACCATTGCATTGATACTTTCTCCTTTCATTTTCCATTAAAAAAAGAAAGAATTCCACTTCCCTTTTGGATATCATTGTGAGAATACAAAAGATGTGAGACACTTTGTGACATGTTAATAAAATAAGATGTTGTTCATTCACTTCAACATCAGAGTCTTTGAAAATAGCAATGATATCAAAGCAGCATAGTGTGGAATTATAATTGGGAACAATTGATGACAATTCCAAGCCTTCTTTTCTCTTCCTAAAGGAAGGAGATTTATATAGAGGCATTGATACCTTAAAATAGTTCATTGTAAGAAATTTCATTCATAGAAGAATGAATATGACAATAAGATAGATAAAGTATCTATTTTTTGCCATTAAAACCTCTATGCAGTTTTTAATTTTATTTTTGATACCTGTAAATTTTTCTTTAGTTGCCAATTTGTCTACTTGTAATGCAAAATAATTTTCAAGTCTTCAGCTTTTCTTAGTTTCTACATGAAATAAGGGGTTTTATGACTGAGGTTTTGTGGTGGTTGCTGTTGCCAGTTAAACTGCCTGATAAACTAATTTAGAGACCCATCCTGTAGTTAATAGTGTGTGAACAGACTGGTGCATCCTTACAGAGCTCCACAGATGTCTGCAGGACTTCTTGATGCTTTATCATTCTACAGCATGCTGTTAGATCAAGGCCTTGAAAGGTTAGACTGGAGACAACCCAGGTTACTTTGATAATGTGGATTACTTTAAAAACTGTGTTGAGAACCTGAAAATTGCTGAGTTTGGTTCAGCTGCTGTATTTAATTGTCATTTGGAAGGGATGGCGTATCAGTTTTGATTTCTTGGGGTTTTGGTTTGGCTTGTGGGGGGGTGGTATTCTTGTTGTTTTGGGTTTTTTACTTTAAACATCAGAAGGAAAAAAAAAAATATAGTATGAATAACACTTTGAATATGAAAAAGACTAAACTAGGAATATAGAATGCTACATGTTTATATATTCACAGAAATCTTCCAAAAACGGAAAATCTGCTACCAGTATTGCAGGAGGTAAGACTAACAGATCCTTAAAAGTTACCAAGACTCCCTGGGTTTTGAAGTGGTGGGAAAAGCTACAGTGTATGAAAAAGAAACAGATTTTATTATTTCACTGGAGTTATTATTCATTACTCCATTTGAAATCAGCAGTAAACTATCTTTTTGCTAGCAAAATTGACATATCTTTGATTTGTGTCTATGCTACAGATCTGGAAACTTTCTTGATTCTTGCTGTTAAACTGTTAAAACTTTCAGTTTTATGGTTTTTTTAATGTTTTATGTTTAATTAAGGCAGTAAGTTTGGACTCATATCTGTTGCAAAAGTTGGAACAGAAGATGACAGATTTTCTTCAGCAAAGGAAGAAAATTTAAAATCTATGGCTAAAGAAATGTGAAGAAAAGGAAGATGTGGCTAGCATTTTGTATATCTTTTATAATTAATTAGTCCTAATTTGTTTGCAAATATTTGGTATTTCTGGTAGTATTTTCCTTGTCCAACTGGCATTCTTCTCTTTATTACTGAGCAATCCACCAGCTCTTTTAAAAAAACACTTTCTGTCTCCATGAAACTGTCATCTGCTGACTGCAAATATAAATTCACATTATATGTAGCTATGATATTACGAGCTGGCAATATTCTCTGGAGATCATTTTCCCATATCTTGAACTTTGGAACACATTTCCAATATCTGTAATCCTACAGAAAGTAGAAATTACCAGAAGTGCAGAAAAAGTATAAGTTTGACTTGCTTTGGATTTTGTTCATCACACATGGCCAAAGCCTCAAATACTGACTGCAGACTTGGTTCCTATGTTATCAAACCTGAAGATAATTAACAAGTCTGAAAATGCCTTTTCAGGGGTGGTTCTCTGTTACTTGGAGATCAAGGCTGGTGATCTCTCTGGAAGGGATCTGTTTCCTATGAGAAGTTATCAGTTTGAAGCAGAACTTGAGGTACAGCTTCAGAACTGAATGATGTGGGTTGGGCAGTCAGATCAGTGGAAAATGTTGTCTCATTTGCCATTGGAATCTTTGGGCAAAAACCCAAACTTTATTAAAAAAATCCAGAGTTGTATATTATCTGCTTAGTTTACTAAATCAGACAATTTAAAGTATTTGAAAATTCTGTAGAAAAGTTTTTTTTTAACTATTTGTACATCTCAATAATATTTAAGTTGCTCTGCTTTCAGCATATGGTATTATCAATATCAGAATGTTTCATCTGAGTTACAAGCTTAGCCACATTCTGCTTTGTTTTGCAATGCTCTATGGAAGTCAGTTCTGACTCAGGTTATTTCATATGACATCAAGAAATTTAAGTCACAACTTCCTGCAGAAAGAATTATCTCTTTCTCCTTGAGAACAAGGGCATGCAATGTTTGAGTTCTCCTGTTTTTATTCACTCTCTATCTCTGGAGGAGCAGCAAAAGCTATTTATTCTTCTAGCCCCTCTGCAAGCAGCATGATGACTCAGGTGTGGCTTCAACACAAGAAAACCAGGGAGAAAGAGAGGTGACAGGCCAGGTTTGGGGAAATATATTCTTCTTTTGTATTTGTATTCTACTGATCCATCAGCAGACAACAATACTACATTTCTTTGTGTGGGCTTGAGACAGTACAGCTGGCACCAATAGATGCTGTACTTCTAGCAGCAAATAGAGCAGGAGATAAGTATAGGTGAGAAAATATGTTTCATCTGCAGAAGCAGGCCAGAGATCCTTGGGAGAGGCTAAGCCAAACACTATTTAAATTGTGAGGGATTCAAATAACTTCATGTAACTTTCTCATGCTAAACATGCAGTTTCTGTTCTTTTCTATTCTGAGCAAGATTCCTGGGTTTGCTCTTGGTCAATATAAAGGGCAGTACAAGGGCCAATCCTTATATTCTAGCAATGACAGCTGCCTAAAACATGTGGAAGGGATTCCCACTGCAGCCTTCCTACTCTACAGAAAGAGGCAGGACAACTATTTTAGGGCAGAATTGCAGGATTAAAGAACTGGTCTCAGAACTCCCTGCTCCTAAGCATAGCTACACCTGAGAGTGTTACTCCCTAGCTATGATTAATATAAACCTCACAGATGAAATGATAAAGAATCAGTCAAAACTGCAGTGA
This sequence comes from Oenanthe melanoleuca, assembly GCF_029582105.1. Classification (NCBI taxonomy): domain Eukaryota; kingdom Metazoa; phylum Chordata; class Aves; order Passeriformes; family Muscicapidae; genus Oenanthe; species Oenanthe melanoleuca. Next base: position 44,092,285 of record NC_079333.1, read on the forward strand.
GAATAACTAAGCTATTTGAAAGCTTTGAAACAGTTTCACTTCATCTTTGAAGTCTAAGGAAGCAAGTCTGTGTGAAGTCCTGCTTTTTAATTTAATTTTCTTTTTCTTCAATGAGTCATCTTTTCATAAGCCTTTACCATCATTCTGTGGCAAAAAATAATGTATCAGACATCAACACATGAGGTCAAAGATGAGCTTTGATGACATTTGAAATTTGAATGCAGTCTTTAGTATTTACAGTTTCCATTTGGATTAGCAGTTTATTATATAATGCTTCATATTTCTGAAAAAAATACACTTGATAATTATTTAATTTATTATATTTAGTGAAAGCATATTTCAGAGAACTTTTAGCAAATTTTTCAAGCATATTTGTAACTTTCAAGTTTAAATCCCACAGAACAATAATAGTTCTTATGTACTAAATTAGAGATACTTAGTTTGAATTCCTTGTGCTTATTCCAATAGAAAGTGAAAAACTCAACTGGTTTTAGGTGACCACAGACTCATTAATGTATAGGGTATTTTGGTAATTTATGTTTGTATAAGATACCCTTTCTACACAAAAAGGTCTTTTCTGTTGAAGGCCAGCTAAGATCTATGCACCATGTTGAAAAACTCAAATTAGGATTGCTTTGGTAAAAGTATGACTTTCACCCAGAAATCTTTTAACATTTATTAGTCAGGATTTAGTATTAATATAAGCAGCATACAAAAATGTAGTAGGTCTAATGAAAAAGGAAAAAAAATCCCAATTATAAGCTATTATTTCTCTAGAGTCACATACATTAGGCAGTCTACAGACATACAGCATGAAAGCAAAAGGCCAGTTCTGTCAGAAATGTGTTGGTAATTTGATAAATCAGGCCACAAATGGGAGTAAAAGCAACTTCCCTGGGATTATGATAGAGGTAGTTTTGGTGAGGGATGAACATTTCATAAGCTAAAACAAAAATCAACACTTCAGTTTCTAAATAGAAATAAGTTTTCTTAGTAGACCTGTCAAGGATGACTGTCTGGAATAAGAGTGGACTGGCCCCAGTTCAGTGGGTCTCTCCCACCTCCCAACTCAGTAATGTACTAACAATGATTCTTCCAGTTTTTCAGCAATGTCCCCAGACTATCCCTACCGGCAGTACAGTCTCCCACTGTAGTTTATTGTGATGATACTGTGAAATACTGCTCCTCTGCTTCTTGAGACTGCAGCTCAGGAACTCAAACCACTTTTTTTTTAACATGCTCAGAAGAAAACCCACTATTTTTACAGCTGTTTAGCTACACAATAATATCACAATTACCTTTTCTCCATTTTCAGTCCCCTAGACCTTTATACCTAAAGCCTCCAAGCAACAGACCTATTGATTCAAAATGGAACCAAAGCTCCATAATTAAGTTAATTTTCCCTTCAGAGAGTATTTTCAGACAAAGGCTTTCTTTTCCATTTTAAATTATACAGACTACAGTGAAGTCATTATATACAATTTCAGTACACTGCACTAAGAAAAACAATCATTTTCAGGAGAAAAGCCATGACATTGTTCTGATGATTTTGACTACTTAAGACAAAGCCTTTGTATAAACCTACAGTCAGATAGTAAAAAAATTATTGAATAAAGTATTAATAAAACAAAAAAACTAATTGTAGTATTTTAAGAAATAACTGATCAACAGGTTTACAGGATTATCCTGTTATCTGGAAATATTTGGGGCCTGAAAAACCTGACCAGAACAGGTAGACAAGGTCAACAAGAAAGAAGCAGTATTTTTTGTCATTCAGTTCTTTGTACAGACTTGGGAACTGCTCCACTGAGGCTGAAGAGATCTGGGTGACCACCTGGCAGCAAAACCATGACTCTGGTAGGTATTACCAACAAAGTCAGAAATCTTCCCCTGATTTCCCACCATACATCTACTCCCACAACACTCAGAAATTAGAACAACCTCTATTTATTTCTATGTGTTTCTTTTCCATTGCCAAATTAGCACTTTGTACACAAATATTTACATAATATTAAGATTACGCAGAATAATTTCTGAAGTAAAAAAGCATTTTATTTCTTGGTTGCCAACTTTTCTGTTTTGGACTCTATACCTATAAAATCTTATTATAAACAAAAAAGCTGTGACTGCTTTCCTTGTGGAATGTTGACCATTTAATGGCAGTGAAACAATTTTGAAACGAGATCCACTTTACCCTTTTTATCTGTTAGATAAGAGGGTCGTAGTTAAAGTCAGAGAGTCAGATTCAATATTTCCTTACAACTGATGAGGCAGTTGTATTGGCCAAGCTTTAGTAGTGGGGGTGGGCTACAGGGGTGGGTTCTGTGAGAAGCTGCCAGAAGCTTCCCCCATGTCCAGTGGAGCCAATGCCAGGCAGCTCCAAATGCTGCTGATTAAGGCTGGACATATTAGAAATGAGATAACGTATTTAAGAACAATGTTTTAAGAGTTACTGCACAGGTCTAATTGTGGCCAGGGCGAGAACATGTGAGAGGGACAGCCCTGCAGATCCCAAGGACAGTACAGAAGGAGGGGCAGGAGGTGCTCCAGGCATTGGAGCTGAGATTCCCCTGCAGCCCTGGTGCAGACTGTGGTGGAGCAGCTGTGCCCCTGCAGCCCATGGGGATCCACAGGGGTGCAGAGATCCACCTGGAGCCTGTGGAGGAGCCCAGGCTGGAGCAGGTGGATGCTGAGAGGCGGCTGTGACCCCGTGGGAGGCCCCTGGGAGAGCAGCCTGTCCCTGAGGGACTGCACCCTGGGGAAGAATGACCCATGCCCCAGCAGCGTGACGGGGACTGCTGCTCATGAGATGGACTCACAGTGCAGAAGTTCATGGAGAACTGTCTGCCATGGGAGGGACCCCACGGCACAGCAGGGGAACAACTCCTCTCCCTGAGCAGTGGGAGAGGCCATGGAACTGATCATGACCCCCACTCCCCGTCTCCCTGAGCCCCTGTGGGAGGAAGTAGAGCTGGGAAGAAGGAAGCAGTGGGGGGAAGGTGTTTTGAAGGTTCATTTTACCTCTCATTATACTGCCCTGATTTTGTTAGCAATAATTTAAATTAATATCTCTAATTCAAGCCTGTTTTGCCCATGACAGAATTTGGTGAGTGATCCCTCCTGATCCTTTATTAATGAACCTTTTGTTATATTTTCTCCACCCTGTCCAGCTGTGGACAGAAGAGTTAAAAAGGCTTTGGGGGGGTGCCTGGCATCCAGCCAGGGCCAAGCCACTACAGCAGTTTATAATTTCCTGTAACATATCCCTAGGACACTTAATAAATGGCTTGTGTTTGGACTTCTTCCAAAGTTCAGAAATTTCTTCCTCCAAAATGGACATGCTAGATGTCATTTAACTTTTCACTCTATTTGCCTCTTCCCAGAACCACATCTTTTGTTCCCTTTCAAAATCAAGGTGAAGTAACCTAGATTCCATAAAAAGTCTAGCAGGTTTTCCAAGGATACCAGTAAGAGAATTCTTAGCAATAAGATAGAATTTGAATTATGCAAGAAACTTCTGTATTACAATAATTAAATAGCCTATTTAATCCTACTTAGATGCACATTAATAAAATAAAAATTTATTTGCAAATAGTTTTCCTGAAAAATATAAAATATTTTATATATGTGCCTATATACATATATATATTACCCAAAAAGCCATGAATTTTTGAAAGTTTTTTTCTGAACTCTCTGAGTTTTAAATAGAAAACCATACACTCTGTAAGTATTTTGAAGCGTGAGGCTCTTTCTTTGTTTCCTGCTAAAAAAACATTCAAATTTGAAGCATTGTTTAAAAAAAAAAAATAAAAATAACAATATTTTAAATAGTCAATGTATGAATGCAAAGTTTAGGAATATATTATATGCTAGTTTTTATTTTTCTATTCTGTTTAGATCTGAACTCTTTCAAGAAGAGTATGAAACTTCATGTTTCACCCAGGCGTGGTCTTCCATGTCTGAACCAATCAGAAGGTTGAAAACCTGGTCATCACACTGATTTCTAATGCTTTGATTTCAGACAGAAGGGCACTGTCTACTGGGCCTTTAATATCATCCCATTTGGAAACAGAAGTTTTCTAGGACAGATACAAACAAGAGATTATTATAATTTATGGTTAAAGAAGAAAAAAAAAAAAAAAAAGAAAAATATGAAAATAATTTATTTTCTCTTCCTTAGACTGCACCATTGATCTCATCCAGAATTGTGCTTCTAAGCCCTACTCTGAGGTACCTGTAGGGTGGATGGGAGGACAACTGGAGAATGCACTCCAGCTCTGGTGTGGGCAAAACTGACCATGTAGGCATGCAAGGAGTACTATATATTCAGAAATCTGCTGCTTTTTGTATTTGCTTTGTATTTATGACTCTTCAGCAGTAGTCAAGCTCCATCACCAGGTTGTAAATTACTTTATTACAATATTAACAAAGGCACTAGCATGTGGCAAATCCAGAGGTTTGTTTTCATTGCATGCTGTAATCAAATGAGAACTTTGAACAAAGCAGACAAGAAAATTCAGAGACCTTGAACAACTATGTTAGGTGAGTTTTATAATGCAGGTAGCCAATAATTTAAAACTCTTTGACTACAGTAAGGATTTAGGGATAGCTATTATTTCATTGTCTCAAATTGTAAAGATTTAACCTCTTATTCTAGAGCAAGATAATAGGAGTGAAAACATTGAAAGACAAAAAGCTATTTTTATCAATTACTTCTTCTCCTCTGAGTATGTAATCCTCATTTGAAAGAAACTCATAAGTGGAAAATAAATCCTTCAAAACAATTTTCATAGCTACTCTCACTAGAATAATTTAGACTAAATACCTCATTATATTAATGCAAATTAGTTTTCATTATACAATGGATACCTTTAAATAAATCCTTGTCATTTAAATAAATTCAGGAACTATCAGAACACTTCAGGAATGTATGAGTACCCTACATACAGGAAAGGAAAAATGAACTTCATAAATTGCTGGAACTGAGCAAAAATACATACATAAGTGTAATCTACATTTTGAATGTAGATTGTGTGTAGATATCAATGCAGATCACAGGGAAATGGCTATGGAGCTTCCAAGATTTTCCTCAGCTCATGTTTTAACATAGATGTATAATATTAATTGCCAGTATAATCTTAAGTTTCTATTTGATCATTAAAATATTCAAGGTCTGGTGTCAACTTAAATATATGTACTACAGAAGAGGTCTTGTTTGTTGCAGATGCATTTTACCCCTAAATGAAATGCATTTGAAATGTTGATTTTTGTTCCAAGGGATTCTCATTTGTCTTCTATTAAGGACTGATATCCATAAGAAACAAATTAACCTTCTATGTCTTCCTTGAACCCCTCAGGAATTTTCTTCTTGTTTTGCACAAGGGGATAAAATGAATAGCTTAAAGCTGTTGCAATTGTAATGTTTAATTCCAACACCATATCTATTCCCCTAGTTTATTTTTTATTCAGTATTCCTGTTATATGATTTTATCTCAAGTCTTTCATTAATTAGCCAAACTACAATGTAAGTACTAAGTATACTGTATTGTCTGTCTTCAAGAATAAATCTAATACAGTCAACATTCTTCCAATACTTCACAAATAATTACAAGCATAATTTAACTTGAGGAGCCATATAACACAGTTCTTTAAAAAGACACAAATAGGCAGAGGAATTTTTTCATTATTGCTTTAAGAGAGAGTATTCCTCCTAAAAAAAAGGAAAATAGACAGTTAAGAGGACCACAATCCTGGACTTCAGAAGAGCAGATTTTAATCTGTTCAGGGATTTTCTTGGAAGGATCCTATGTGAGGCCATCCTGGGAAGTTAAGGGGTCCTGAAGAGCTGATTGAGTTTCAAGGATCTGCTCTTCCATGCTCAGACATGGTTCCTTCCAACCCAAACTGGTTGGTTCCATGATTCTGTAATTCTATGATTCCTTGGCTCTGTGCAAAGCCAATCATGATTTTTGAATGGTGCTTAGAGGAGGCTCATGATATCTGCAAGAAAAGAAAAGTTATCCCTGTCTTTGAAAAAGGCTTCAAATCTCTAGAAAAGTGATAGAATCAAATACTCCTGGAAGCCAGCTCCTGACATATGAATGGCAAGATCAGGACTGGGAGGACTCAGCATGAACTTATGAAGGAAAAACCTGGCTAACCAATATGAGACCATTCTAATATAAAACATATTGCATATTTTTTACCTTGGCTTTAGCAAGCATTTGATTGCTGCTTTCTACAACATCCTCATGGATAATGAAGTACAGGATAGCTAAGTAGACAATGAGGTGGACTGAAAACTGGCTCAACTGTCACTGTATAAAGCTTGTGATCAGTGACAGAAAATCCATCTGGATGCCAGCCACTTACAGTGTACCCCAGGGGTCAGTGCTGAGCTAATGTTGTTTAACAATTTCATTAATGAGCTGGACTACAGGACAGAGTGCACCCTCAGGTATAAGACTGGGAGAAAATGTCAACACACCAGATGGTTGTGCTGCTATTCAGAGGGACCTCAGGCAGGAAAAATGGGCCATTGATGAGAAGATGAGAAGCATCCTTGCTGCCATTAGGGAGAATGCTGCCAGCCATCTGACCACTGTGAGGCCCCCTCTGGAGTGCTGCATCCACCTCTGGGGTCTCCAAGGAAGACATGGCCATACTGGAGTGAGTCCATTGACTGACCATGAAGACAGTTAAAGGGATTTTCAGAGATTGAAGCATCTAACATACAAGTGACTGAGAAAGAATGCTAAATTTCTGGAAGAGGGTGTTCATTGACAACCTTACCCATGCTTATAAGGACTTGATGGAGAACAGTAAAAAAGGCAGAGCCAGATTCTGATGCAGTGAAAGGACAAGAACCAATGGGCATAAATTAAATTCAGTAAAGTCTACTTGCACTTATGAAGAACCTTTTCAATTATGAAAGTGATCGAGTACTGGCACAGGTTGTCTGGAAAGATTTTGGAGTTTACATCCTTGGAGATACTAAAAATCTGACTTGAGATGGTCCTGCTCTTGCTGACCCCTTTTGGACTAGATGTTCTCCAGAGGTCCCTTGCAACCTCAGCTGTTCTGTGACTCAGTAACATTTACAAACACTGAGTCTCCTTTCAAAAGCAATCACAAGTGTGAAAGAAAGCCAAACTACATGGTCTATCTGAATATTTCATACACTAAAACAAAGGGGTATGAGTATTCTCCTTTGTGAAAAGGAATGAAGTTCATCTGAAGTAAACTTGCAGACAAAACTTCACAGAGACAATTTGTTCTACTCTTCTCAGTCTTGTTCTACCTTAAAAGGCAACAAAGCTGACTGCTCAGGTTTCAAATGTGATGTTCCTTTTGAAGGCTATTCAAGAGCAACAGCTGGCAAAGGCTGTTTAGAGCTCAGTGAACATCAGGCAATATATATCACAGCTGTGAACCCTGGAAGACTATTGATCCAGTAGCCTCTTCTAGTTTTTAGTGGAGGTATGGTTATCCTAACTGACATGACACTAAAACTAATGGCTCCACACACCTGCAGAAACCTCACAGATTTCCACTTTAACTGTAGACGCAAAAATTTTATCACAAGCATGGGAGAAAATCAAAGTGGCACTTGATTAACATACATATTATTATTTGTGGGACTTGCAGGTGTCTTTGAGAACCTAGAGAGTGCTCTTCTTCAATAACACTTTACATTTTTCCATAATACTTTACAATCATAGACAATGGGGATATTTATGGATTAAAGAAAAATCAATTAGAAACACAGTCCTTGGTTCTCCAGATTTTTCCCCAAGGTCTTCATGCTACAATGGTTACTATGAGGATTAAAGATCAAGATTTCAAACTAATTTGGTTTGGGTTTTTTTTGATAGATGATTGATGAAAAACACTAAAATCTGGAGAGTTAATATATTGAGTCAACATTGTAAAGTACCTAAGTTAATTGGAATACTAAGCCACGATTTTCTCAAAAGAGATTTAGGGCCAGATTTGCAAAGACATTTAGATAAAGACAGAGGCAGCCATAAGTGATTCAAATATAAATACATCAAACAACACAATAGTATTAAATCCTCATTTGTCATCCATAAATATTTTAGGTAATTATACAACTATTAAAATATGCTCTTCAGACATTTTGAAATAGAGATTTGAATATGATATCCAGACACATGCAAGGGATTCAAGAGCCTTAACTCCAACAGCAGTCTCCAGGACTATGATTTTAAATCACTAAGTCACATTGTAAAAATGAGACAGACTTCAAAGTTATTTACATGCTTTTGAAAAGGCCACCCTTTTAGAAAATGAGTTAACATTTACCCAGCCTGGTCACAGTAGCTTGAAGAACATTAGATTTCAGAACCACAAGGATAGTAGGATCTTATCTTAAAAATCTATTTAGATATAAAAATTAATTATTATATATAGGGCTCAATCTGAACTCAATCATACAATTTAAAAACAATGCTAAAAAAATTAAAACATTTAGTCTGCAAAATTAACTATGCAGAGATTAGAAAATGTTAGATTTAATAATTTCCTGTGTAACTTTACATTTGCTTTCATGTGCTCAGTTGCCTTATTTAACTGTATGGTCATAAAATATTCTTCTCTGAGGGTCTACTTCATTGAGGGAATGACAGTGCCCACAAAACTAATCAAACTTCTGTACTTAATGAATCTATAGCAGGATTGCATGCAAATTTATATGCAAATGGCCAGTTGTGCATCTAAGTGGCTACTTGTGTATGTCATTATCTTATTTGCATGTATAATCACTGTAATTAGACACAGATTTAAAATGTGAGACCATAGTGTTTGCTGCAGAATAATATGATTTAATTCATGTATTAGTCATGCCTATTAATCAATCATTTCCTTACAACATGTTTGCATTAATCAGCTGCTCTTTGCATAACTTACATTGCCTCCTTTCCTACAAGAGTTATCCTGCTCCTTTTACCTAATCACCCTGTCTGTTATTCAGGAGGCAGACACTACAGGCACCTCTGCCAAATAGCAACCTGCCTCTCTTACAGCTGCAATCTGGGATCTATGGACTCTGTACTCAGTAACCTCATATAAACTGAGAACAATCTTAAACTAGGACAGATCTGTGCATCAGAATTAGGTGATATTGCCCTTTCCAAGGAGTATGAGGTTCTGTTCCTCCCACTGACATTTAAGGAAATTTTTAAAAACTCTGTATCAGTTCTGAATTTTTACCCCTAACTGGCCCTTCCCCAGTGCAATCCAAGATTGAAACCATAAATTCCATAGGCCAGAAGCAGAAGAGTGCAAGGAAAGCATGAAGACATGCTACCCTTTATCAAGCAAACACATTGTATTCAGTTTGCATGACCTGCTAACCTCATCTTATATTTTCCATTCCCTACATTCTAAATTCCCAATATAGGCTGATCTATCTTCACTTCTCTGTGAAGTATTAATGGGAGGACCAGATGACCTCTGTATTCTGCAGGGAACAGGCCATGACTCTTTTGTGATCCATATGGCAGCCTGTTCTCTATATTATGCACCATTATCTGTATAAACACCCATAGATAAAGGAGAAGATACAAGCAAAACATTCCAAGCACATGATGTTCCTCAAGTCTAGGGAAGCAAATAAAGTCTGTTACATAGAGATCTTCACCATAAGATAATTATTACACATGCATTAATCAGAGAAAAACTGAAATGGAATAAAGATGTCAGCAGCAGTTGGCAGTATTTCAAGATCTCTGAAGGCACTGTGAAGCAGAAGAGTGTTCAGTGTTCCTTTAGGAGTCTTACAAATGAAGAGCTGTGCATTAAAAGGGTTCCCTGAGGCCAAGAAGCTCAGTAATCAGTAATAAGTACTAGTAAGGTACTAGTTTCCACAATAAATTAAAATTAATTTTAAAATTAATCTAGTCTTATATCAACAGCCAGGTGGCAGTATGCCTCCTTGAGGACCTTTGGTGAGACACATCTGTGATAGCACCAGACTGAAACTAACACTAAGAGAAAGACAAGGTGGTCTGGGAACACAGGAGGCAACTGCACCAGGCACCACTGCTCCACAGTTCTCATAATTAAACTGAGCCAACTCCAAAAAGAGACTGTAGAGAGGAGAGAGTTGCTATGTGACCATTTGACTGTGACTATGCTTTCAGTGCATGTGTTTAATTAGATTGTTACAATTAATGGCATGCAGCATCTGTCGGCATAATCCTCATGATAAACCTTCTTCAGGATAACTGTATGAAGCTAAAACAGAGTATTCTCCCTGTTCTTTTCAACCATTGCTCAGAATGCCCAAACTACCTGACAATGCATATGTGGAAAAAATTCATCTGACTGAGAGCATGGGAAAATAAAACTAGTGGGGTTGCAACGTGTCCCTTGAGCCATATGATAACATACATGCAAACTTCATCCAGCATAAAAAGGTCTTGCATTTCAAATACTGCTGGTAGAAATATTTTCTAACAATACTTGACACATTGCTTAGAATTCACATTTCCTTGTTTTATCTATCATTATCATTTATCTATCCTTTTATTAATCTATCCTAATTAAAGACCTTCATATAATCCAGGCCCTCTCTCCTGCCAGTTTAAGAAAAATGAACTTTTTTGTGTAAAATTCCACTTGTGCTAAGTCACAGCAAAATTTCAAACTAAAACCACAGTAAAAACCTGTTCTTTCTGAATGATGATTGTTTTCTTCTCACCCTGAAATGACTGACTATATTACACATCTACAAATTCTCCTGTATGATGCTTTCCATCCCTTTTATTTTTATTTCCTTTCATCTGAGTCATAAAGGAAATACAAACATTATCTTTCTTCCCCACTCAAATTAATTTCCATTCCCATTATTCTATCAGAAACCTGCTAAAAACACTCCTTTAACTTGTGAAAAAGCAGGAAGAAATTATAAATATTTTTGAAATTTAAAGACAAACTGAAAAACGCACATGGCAACTTCCAGGATTGATTCATAAGGAAGTGATGGAGGGAATGCCTAGCTCCTAACATCTATTATGTGAAACTAATTTTTTTTTCATTTTTTACAAAGATATTCACTAATCCTGTAATGCAGAGAAACATCATGAACATAGAGGTGAGCTGGGAGGCAAATAGACAGATCAAGAATAGCTTTTTGTGTGTGTGGTACAGGGCTACTGCTGCCTTTGAAAGGAGACAGGAAACAAGGTGCAAGCATTGAAAGCAAGGTGTCTTTGCTTGTCTCAACACTAAGAAAAAGTGTGTTCCTCTAACCACTCATTCTGTAACCATCTATACTTGGATAAAGGCTTTTTTAAATGTTTGCTAAACATTTCTTGAAAACAAGCATTTCTTTCCTCTCCCAAAGATTAAAAATTTCCCAAAGAATTTTGAGAACAAAATTCTAAAATACTGCTGAATCCTGTTAACAAGTTTTCTACTACATCTTGCAAACACAGCCTCTCCAAAAACTATTAATAAATCTAGCTGGTTTATTTTGCATATATGTTGTATTAAGTTTATTATGTTTTCTATAGATGTTTTTTATCTTGTGAACACCTTGAGGTACCATTTGTATGTTTTACTTCTCCACTAAACCAAGTGTCCTGGATAGACCCTTCTTACAAGAAAGTTTACATCTTCAATTTGATTATGCTCCTAAAGTATTGATCATAAAGCAAAATTAAAGGACCTTTTTCACTCTTTTAGAACAAGTATGGTTTGATTTGTGAATACCATAGTGTTACTGAACACATCTCTGGCTGAATGTTTGGCATTGAATGTTTTATAATTGTATAAATGTTTCCTCATGACAGTAAGAACTGTATTCATAAATATGCAGACTGAGGTGTGGCAGATTCCATTCTTTGCTGAAATGAAGTAACAAACCTGTGAATGCTATCCACAGGCAGTCAAGTTACAGTCAATCAACTAATGAGCACTTTTCCTGTGAGCCTATAAAGTGCATCCCTGCATGAATGAGTATGAATAATGTCACTCACTGTATCTGAAGCAGATGACAGTTGAAGCAAAGGGAAAAAGTGAAGGCAATTTCCAAAAAAAAGTATTTTCAGCTTCACAGTGTGTGCTTTTAAAAATAAACCAAGTGTGGCTGACAAACCTTGGCGAATTAAAATGCAAGGTTCTCTACTGTTCCACAAATCATGCAACAATGAAAAGAATTTTACTTGGAGACCTTAAGGCGTGTTATGTCAGCTGAAGGTTTTTTATTTTAAATGAAACATCTCTGAAGTGCTTGGTGGCCATACATGAAAAGGAAGGTTTTCCTTCCTGATTTAAGGTTCTACGTGCAAAGTCTACGGCTGGCATTCTGAGCAGCATCACCTACAATAAGAGGAAAGGATCCATGACAGTTTACACCACGTGAAGATCTACTTCCTCCTCCCAAAATGGTATTGGGTATATGATATTTAGAAACATTCACACCATTTGCTTCTCCAAATAGGTGCATTGCACAACAATAATGGTTTTAAATATCTCAATGTATATATATAAAAGAAATTTGTGGAGGTCACACAAGGAATGTACTAGACTGCATCCCTTTACCTCATTGAAATACTATAGATTTATCTATTACTGTAGTGCCTAAAGATTCAGCTTACCTTCCTTTAATAGTTAATATAAGTAACCATATTCTAGAACTCTATGTTCAGTTTGCTAAAATTAATTTGTTCTGTCACCAGGTTTTGGGACTGTCAGAAGGTAATTTTTTACTATACTCAGTGGTTCACATCATTCATGAAGGTTTGCCTCACATGCAGACCCTGATGAGTGGCACATAAAACTTTAATGCTCAATTAGTAAGTTGCTGCTAGTTGTAAACCAAAATCTCAGACCAGGGAAGGGTAATGAAGAGAGGCCTGCTTGCAGGACAAGCAAGAGACAAACTAAGGCAGCACAAACTACAAGTATGCAGAAGAATCCAAGCTCAGCCTCTCAGAAAGAATGAGGTGCCTCTAAAATGGCTGAAGGGAACTGGACGGGAAACAGCTTCAGATCAACTCCTCTCTGATTTAAGTCACATATTTTATCCTCATTCTATCACTAAAGAAATCACCTTATCCACAGTTAAATTACAGGTTAGGATGAAGACCCATCAGTTCACGGACTAAAAATGTCAGAATCTTTATGATTTCCTGCCATATGAGATACAGAACTTTTCAATAATACTGTGTTGATCACAGCCACAGAAACCACAAAAATTTTAGCTATCCTTGGGAAATGGAAGACAGGAAGGTTCAATCAAAAATGAAATCCCAATAATGAGCTTAATACAAGATCCCAGCCTAGGGAGTTTGCTTCAGACAGTACTTGTTTTATTTGTATTCCTATTCTGCAATTATTCTTTTGCAAATTATTATGTTTTGTGTGAAACCTTACATGTGCATTAGTGCAGAAGCTGATAGGGAATACTGCCAAGCTCCAAACAGTTGTGTGCATGTGGAAGCACACTGTGCACAGACGTCAGCTGGAGCTTTCTCTGCAAACTCAGTGGTAGAGGAAAAAGGATTCTGCTAACACCAGTTTTCCCTATGTGTTTAAAGACAGCCCTAAGGGCCTTCCTATATTTGTAGCTTTTGCCATTGTGGTTTTCAAAATGGAATGCAGATTCTCTTGTTCATCATGGTTGCTGTTTTTATCATATCACAGAAGGTTGGGTGTGGAGCACTTGAAGTGAGCAAGCTTAATGTCCTTTCTGCCAACATTTTTAAAAATTCTCTATATAATGGTTATTATACATTACATGCAAATATGCATTGTGCAAGTGAGTGGTAACTTTTCATTGTCTGTTACTATGTTTTTATTGTTCATAATTGTCTTGCTAATTCATGATGCTGTCTAATTGTTACTGTATAACTGGAATGATAATGTAAAATATTCCAACATGCATGAAATTTCAATGTTATAAAAATCTCACATAAAAAAGCAAAACCCAGATGTTAATTCAAAATTGAATGTAGATTTCAGATATTTGGCATCTGCATTGTTTTTATTCCCTGAGCATATGGCTGGAACTTATTTTAATATACTCTGTTTCCCATACAAATTTTAGAAACTGAAAAACAGCTATGATTAATAAAAACAATTTTGAGTGAAATTACGATGCCTGCTGAATGTCTTCTTGGGCATGCTGGCAATGACAAATCAATTTCTAGTATGCTTTGTGACAGCTGAAAGTAGCTGTGCAACCCTTAAGCTGAAGCAGTTTAATTAAACCTTGGCATTTTAACAGAATAAAAGAAAATTAACTATCCTATTTCATTTCCCTATAGTGTAAACAGAGTGTATGACAGGCATCTGTGTGATATATAATTAATCCCACCAGTCAAAAATTCTTTCAAGGATTGTTATGAAGACTTCAGTTCATGTATACAATAAAGTTTATATCCCAAAGTTGCTCATTATGTATTCCTCAAATTACTTAATGAGATGATTTATTGTTGTACACACTGTGAAAGAAAAAATATGACTATATAAAAAAAGTAGATGCATTATACATTCATATTTGTAACTGTATTTGTAACTAAAGGAAGATAACTAGAAGCAACTGCACCTAACAGAACTAGAGAAAACGGTCTGCAAAGTACATTTCATGTGCTACAAAAGCTGTGTCTAAGGAAAAAGTACTTTTCACTAGATTTTAATAAAATATTTAATAAAATATTTATTCACTGGTTTGAAATAAGCATCAATGAAAAAAGCATAGCATCTTTACTAATAACATTGAATGACATCAAAGTATATTATTGAGCAGCAATTTATGTTTGAATTGATTTTAATAAGCATGCAATTCATAATCAAGCCAATTTTCAATTAAGTGATAATTGAACAGTGACAGCAGGGTGACATACTGCTGCACAGTGGAGCAGAAGCTGCAGAAAGGGTAAAAAAGTTTCCACATATATCATGAAGGGAAGAAAGAAATAAGCACATAAGTTCTCAGCTAGCCAGGAAAGGTTTACTGCAATTTCAGGTTCTGTAGGATGTTTTTGGCTTCCAGTGGCTGCCCCACAAGGACAGGTGTCTCCCACAAACCCCGTCTCACACTGTTTTCATCCCATGGCTGCCTTGGATATCCTAGAGCACACCTTGGTTGTGTAAGCAGATCAGTCAAAGCCCAGGTCCCCGCTGATGATAATGACAATAACTAACTCTTAGTTTACAGTTAGATATAGATGGGCAGTTGCATGAAGGTTTCTAAATCTCAAACTGAATCCTATCCTTAGAGCAGGAGCAAAAAAATCACACAATGGGGATAAGCATGAATCCACATACAAGTGTCTAATGTCATTTGAGTTGTCTGACCTTGTCCAAGAAGCCCTTATGGGACAAAGGACAAGGAGGGAAGGTGCACACTGCAGAGTGCCAAGTAGGATAACCTAGGGCATATCAAAGAGCACTAGACCCTACCGATGGCCAATTAACAGGAGTTTTATAACATTTACATGGCTGTAACACAGAACTCTGGCTCAGTGGTAAACCTAATTTACAGGGTTCCTGATGTGATGGGAAGACCTCTATTAACAAGCAATCCTGAACCTACACATACTCACAACAATTTGCTTTCCACAGCTCAATGCCATGACCCCACCTGACCTGAAGTGAGACAGATCAAACAGCCCAAAGGACCCCACATGCAAGCTCTGCACAGAGAACTACAAGTGCTTCTATTAGAGACACACAATAAAAGTGGTGTCTCTCTTTCTCCCAGTAGCCTGTAGAAATAAATGGACTTCTGTCTCCCTCATCACTTAGGAATGTATCCACTAATGTGTTTATGCAAGTCAAGTTGAATTGACCAGCAGGTACCGTAAACAGGGGGACATGCTCTTCTTGGAGGTGAACTGGGGTGGGAGGAGAGGAAACAGACACAGATTGGAACACAGAAAATTCTGAGCAGATATGAAGGGCATAAAATTACCTTAAGGGTTATCCAAACTATGAACAGAGAGGTTGTCTATGGACTCTGAGATGTTCAAGGCTCAGCTTGACATGGCCCAGAGCAACCTGACCTAATTATACCTGCTTTGAGAAAGCAATGAACGAAGATGACCTCCAGTGCTCCTGTTAGAACAGAACTTCCCTGTGAAGTAATAATTAATTAATTTAATTACTTAATTAAAAAATAATGAATGAAGTAATTACTCTGTGAAGGTAATTTTAAGCATATGGCTTCAGATATACACATACTTCATTGACACTACACTGCATCAGATTTCTGATAATCATCACAGCAAATGGAAACTCTACTTCTTGGTCTGAAATACAGGAATTTACTTTAGGTTCCATAAGGCACACACAATGTGCAATCAAAGATAGGATTGTCATAATGAAAACCAAAATAACACAGAGGTTAAGCAAAGAGCTAAGAAACACTGAAGGATATTTAGCCTTTCATTCCTACACTCTTCAGAACTTCTAAAAAATTAAACCAACGTGCTCACAAACTCAGCAGTGAAAATACTGATCCTAGAAATAACAAGTTATTCAGGAATTATATTTACACCTATAATAACATTGAGGGTTGAAAAGTTGAACCAGAATTGGGAGTAGTGGGAGTTTATAGGAGATTTTAAAACATTTCTCCTAGATTATGTCTGTATAAGCAACACTCACATCTATTACATTTATCCTAAATGAATTTACATTTTGCAAAGAAAATTTATATCCTGCACTAGTTACACAGAAGCAGGATCTGTTTGGTCATCCTTTTCAAAGCCGTAACTCTATTTTGCTTAAGAAAAAATATATGTTTAACATAAAATAAACACTGAGATACTTTTTTCCCCCCTCTTTTTAACTGAGAAAATAAGCTAAAGAATCCTGTGATTTAATACTGCCTTTCTACATGGCTATTTCATCTCAATTACTGTTCCTGAAAATTCTTGTATTTTCATGGAACTGGGTTTCAATTTTGCAAAGGTAGCCACAGCTCTGAAGTAGCTATTTTATTCTGGCTCCATTTGCTTTAATTCCCTTCTTTTCAGTGGGAAATTATGTGTCTCTTCATGTTTCAGAATGGCAGAAACACAGGACTGAGGGCTCTCAGAAGATCCAGTATTTCTTTTAGAAGTCTTAGGTGATTTTCCACACTGGAATCTAACTTCAGAATCTTTCTGAACTTCTGAAAGAACATAGAGCAGAAATTCTTCTAAAAGCAGATAAGGGACAATTTGGGGTGCACTCTGTCACTAACCTCTCATAGAAGAACTGAGTTTCAAATACAGCCTCAAGACTGAAGGGTGAAATTTGCTTTAATTAGAAACAAGCAATTCTGAAAGACTCTAAATTGTTTGGGGATTTCATAACAGTCCAAATTTTTCTTTTTTGAGTCGGGACAGAAGCAATGGCACAGCAAACAGGGCACATCACTATTCCACGTGTGAGACTGTGGGATAAGACCTGAGCACTGATTCCCATGGATAATTCTAAATGGTTTTATCTATAGGTACTATTAAAGGACTTCTCTATGCATTACTGTACATAAAGTAATGGCCCACATTGTAAATATTCAGCTACATATATGACTGAATATACCCAGTATAACAGCTGAAGTGAGTAGTATACATTCCTAACAGCCTACAAATAGGATAGAATTCCTGGCCTGTTCATGACAGTACTACTATGTGTTAATTTGTCTCTATATGGATGGTGGTAATCCACAGTATTTTATTTGTTTATTGCTATTTACTTTCCTTATGCTCCTTATTGGGACATGTGTTATCCATATTCTTAAAAGGAAAAAGTGAAACAAAGATAAACATACTAATATAAACTAAACTTAAAATTTTATGATAGATATAAGATGTGATGGCTGAGGTAATTCCAGCACAACTACTGCACACTAAAAGAATGATGTAAAATAACATTTCAGTGTAGTAACATAGCTGAAGCACCAGATTTATTATTACCATTACTTAGTACATTTAAAAGATGTACAGTGAGCAAGAATTCATCTAGCTGACACAAGAACTAGTGGCTCAACAAAATGATTCCTCTTCAGGGCTGTAAGACATTCTTGCTAAAGTCTGAATAACAGCATAAAAGAAATTTTAAAAGTACTGATTACTATTACAAAGCCTCCAAGGAATTCACATTTCCATAGATAGTATCATGAAAGGACATTATTCAGCTGACAGTAAAGATTTGAAAATAAAATTGTTATGCTGCATGCATGTTGATAGCAATTTGGCAAGAGATACAGTATAATTTAGACAGAAGAAGTAAAACCAGAACCAAAGCAAAGCAGAAAACCCCTGTTAACAATATTCTAAACCCTTTTTTTTCAGAAGACTATTAAAGGGCTTGTTTATAACCACTTCTAGAATACCTACAACAGAGATCCATCTTCTTTGTATGACTTCAGAAAGAGATCCTAATAATTTTAGGAATTAATCCCACTTTTTGAAAAAAAGAAAAAGACAAGTCTCAGTTGCCATATTTGACCAGTTTAAATATAATATGCTATTTTACCATACATTATTGTGAGACAATTACTTTTCAAGCAATTTTGCCTCCTAACTACAAATGCTTTACAATAAGTTTCATGCTTATGAACCACCTTTATCAAGACTACTACTAAAACACTTAACCAACTACATTGTATCACTAACTGATTTGGTTTAAGCAGATAGAACTAAAAAATAAATTTTATAAATATTGTTAACAATTTTATGTAAGGACAACACATCACCTACAAGATATTTTGTGACAAAATAGATCATAATAAAAGGTTATTTTTAATGAGTAATACCTTATTTAGAACGGCAATATGGCATTTAAAATCTAATTAGTTTATCCCTTTCCCAACAAAAAAAAAAAGAATAAAAAAAGAGGTAAACTAGCAATTGAGAAGAAAATAATACAATATAAATTGGTACAGAACTGGTAGAAATGAGAACTGTGTTCATTCTGCTAACAGTGCACTCATATCGGTCAGATCTAAAGGGTACAAAAGACAAGCAAAATGTGTAGTCTGAATTAATTACAGCAAAATTGCATTGCAGCAAGAAATCTTTGCAAGTGGGCATTCAAATATAAGAGGAAAGAATCTCATGGGTGAAGGAACAAAAGGAGGAAAGGAAGGTATGCAAAAAGCTGCCTGCCAGGAACAACCAGGGAACCTACCCTGTCTGTATTTCCTCTTGGCTGGATGTAGCAGGATTGCATGGAAAGGAGCCTTGGACTCAAACAATATCTACACTCTGGGCTCCCTCAATGGAAAAGGTGCCAGCAAAGGCTGCAGACCCCAGTTTACAAATGAATCCTGATATTATTGCCTAAGTGGCTGTGGCATTAATAGGAGTAGCCAGAAATCTTCAAATTCTGCTCCAGAATGCTCAGGATGCACTTAGCTTTTTGTTAGCTATATAAAGAGCATAAACGACTTTGAGGCACAATCATGGATTCCAGATGCAGCAAGAGGAATAAAATGGGCAACAGAAAAGCTGAAGAGGAACATGAATGAATTTCTCAGGAGCTCAGGGTTATAAGAAGCACAGTGTACTTCCCAATGGAAGGTTGCCCATGGGCTCCAGTCCTCTGGAGCTTACACCTAGTCTGGGGTCTTTTCATGGACACTGAGTCTGAATGTGAAGAAACACCTTGTCATTCTATCCTTGGATTTCAAGAGGGAAGCTATTACCAGTACCTGACCATGGATGAATCCCTGTCTTTCTTGAAGGGGCTAATATGCTGTCAAGGGCTTGCTTTATGTTTTGTATAGATGCTCACAGAAAAAGCAGGTTATGTGACACATAGCCATAGAAAAGCTGTTGGATCCTTTAGCCCCGAGATAGACCACCTTGCATTTTTCAGACTTCAGCTTACACAGTTGGATGGTGCCCAGGGAGATGGCCTCACAAAACAACCTAAGATTTTTTTTTTCTCAGAAGGAAGCTGATCACTCAGGCGTAATCCCTGAAAATATTAAGAATTCTACATGGCACATGACAGTACTGTGAGAAGCCACAGTGTAACCCAAAGATTGTGCCTTTGGAGAGCAATGACTAAGCTGCTCTGAGCCAGCTGAGTACAGGTGGATCCATGCCGTCAGTATGAGCTATTCCCAACTCCAACCTT
Source organism: Oenanthe melanoleuca (assembly GCF_029582105.1). NCBI lineage: Eukaryota > Metazoa > Chordata > Aves > Passeriformes > Muscicapidae > Oenanthe > Oenanthe melanoleuca. Next base: position 44,112,388 of record NC_079333.1, read on the forward strand.
GAGCTTCTTTATTGGGAAAGTTATTTAGCTTCTGTCACAGCTGAGTAGGAATCCAAAAAAAGACATAAGCAATACGGCCAGTGAGGAGTGGATGGGCGGTGGGGACAGGTGAGGCAGGAGAAGGTGAACTCAACTGTTCACATGATGGTATGGATACCACAAACCTGAACTGATCAACACGTTAGCCAGTTCATTGCAAACCCAAACATTTTTATCTCACTCACTGCTTACTCCTCTGTACGAGCAATCTGTCTTCAAAAAGAAAACAGAGAGTGACTCAAAGTAAATGTGTTTTCTTCAGGGAGTTTATAGCTGGTATCCATAATACAATATTTCATTTTCTATGGAACAGATTCTTACATACAAGTTATTAATACTATTGAATCTAGGTGACCAACATATCGAATTCTAATGCTGTTCCAGTGATTAAAGCATTGTGTTAGGACTTTATCCAAACCAATAATTTTTAAACTATACTTTGGATTTACAAATCCATGCACATTATGGATGATGTTAACAAGTATAGAATTTGTTATCAAGTACATATTTTTAAGAAAATGACTGAATTTTCCACTGATTTTTATTAAACTCACTAGTGTATCCAGGACACAATAATATGCAGTACATTATCCCAAAATCAGACACATAACAGTTCAAGGAATTAGAAGAGCTTTGTTACACACAATACAAACTAGTTACAAACAGCACCTCTGAGAGCAGCCTCTCACAAAAAGTTTCCTGATTAGCTACAGATCTTCATAATGACCACCAAAGAAAAAACTGAAAGCTCAGAAATAACTTGAAAATGCTGATCTCACCTTGTTTCATATATACAAGATTTTCACCAGTCCTGAGCAGCAGCTCCCCAGGCAACTGCTAGAGAACTTCCAACTCCTATGAACAACCAGCTAAACATTTATTTCTAAACATCATTATTTTCTCCAATACTACAACAGCACCTGAAAGTCCAGACTGGCACACCATTTTTATGCAAGAGATGGCTACTGAAGTATCATTTATAAAATCTCTGGTAACAACTCCCATAAAAATTTCTATATACATAAAATATGTAATATTAGTTTTAGACATTAGCACAGTGATAGGATTGATGAGCCACAAGAAGAAGGAAGATTCTGTACAATAAAGGGCAGGAAGAAAAATGAAGAGAGAAAACCAAAGGGAAAGATATAGATTACACAGCCCTACTTCAAAGCAGGCTAGGATAACCTTTTTTTAAATCCAAGCTGTACCCTGGCTAGCCTGTGCCTACAATATTCTGCTTATTGTAAATCACTCATACAACACAAGCTTTGTGCAGCACACAAGTTTACTATAGTTTACTAAAATTCCTCTCACTTCTGCAGTAAATACTTCAATGACACATTTCAGTAATTTCTACTCCACTTTCATGTATCCCAGTTTGTATCCCATCGTATCTCAAGTTATTTCCCATAAGGGACAGTAGACATTCCTGGGTAGTTCAGTTTAGCAGCATGAACTTCAAATCAGTAAACACTAAAAATAATAAATCTGTATGCTCATACATTCTTCAGACTGGATTGGCTGAAAGCTAAAGCTCAATTCAGTTCTCCAAGGACTAGAATAATATCAAGTCTACAGGGAATACTGCTTTTACTGCTAGTTCTGGCTGGTCAGGGTCCACTTTGCTACACTGGCTGTAAAGGTGAGTTCAGTTTGGAGAGCTTGAATCCAACTCTCCACTACCCATGTGGGATGGCACAGTTTGCCAGAAAATGGTAAGATACACTGCACAGTTCTTACAGGAGACGTTTCTGGACAGGGTGGTTTCTATCCCATATAGAAGCAACACTCCCACTCCTTTCAACCAAGAACATCGTGTGTTCTGCTCAGGTGCACTCGCTCTTTCAGGCTGGGAATTGTTATTTTGATATCAGAGCTCCTTCTTGCCCAGCAATTCCTGCAGTGCTTATTTCCTACTTTTCCAATGCTTCCACTAGGGCATATTTCCTCTAATTAAAATCCCTTCTTAGTTAAAATCATTTCCTCAGTGACTCATTTTTCTAATCTCTAGGATAAGGTCGCTAAAGTTCTCCATACTCATCCTCTAAGTTTCACGTGTATTTCCTGCCAAGCCCAGTAAAGTTTTGGCTTCCCCGGAATCCTTATCTCCCTAGTCTCTTCACCTTCCCAAAACCTGCCTTTGCCGACTGACAGGGCACATTTTCCTCTTTGCTGCCCCGACAGTCCTTTCTCCTCTTCAGTTATCCCATTGGTATTCGCTCCTCCCTACCTTTCTGAACAACCTTCCTGCAAAAATAATCAGGGAAAAATGTATTTGTCATTCCTCTTCCCAATCTGGACATCACCCTTCTCTGCCTCGGCCAGTTTCCTTCTTTTCCTCCCTGTGAGAGTCCGTCTGAAAGTCTCTCGCTTGCTCTGCCCAACGACCCTCGCCTGAGGCCTAAGAAGACCCCCTCAAACTGCAGTTTAAAGGCGCTGGCCAGGGATGGGAGGAACGCCAAGTGATTGTTCGCAGGTGGTGCCCATCGGACCAGGACTGGTTTCTCAGGAGACTGGTTTATGGATAGTCACCGTGCCTGCCCAGCCCAGCCCAGCCCAGCCGCCCACCCCGGAGCCGGGCCGCTCCGAGGAAGCGCAGAGCTTTGGGATCGGGGCGCCCTCCAGAGGCACCGCCGAGCCCAGCCCTGCCGAGCCCAGCCCTTCCCTGCCCAGCCCTGCCCAGCCCTGCCCAGCCCTGCCGGGCCAGCCGGAGCCGGGGACACCCGACACGGACGCGGTGCCGCGGAGGCCGGGGCAGCCCTGGCGCTGCCCATGCCCGGGGAGCACGGCCTGTCCGCACCCGCTGTGTCCGCTCAGCGGCTGGGGCGGAGACAGGGAGGGCGCAGCTCTCTCCCGCCTCCTGCTCGCCTTCTCCTCCTCCTCCTCCTCCTTCTCCTCCTGGCGCCCGCCCCCTGTTCCTCCTTCCCTCCGTGCCGCGCCGGCGAGACCGGGAGAGCGGCGCCCGCCCCGCCAGGGCGAGGGGAGGCGGCGCAGCCCCGGGCAGGAAGCTGGATGAGGACGCGTGTGCGGGCGAGGCAGCCCTCGGGCATGAAGGGGACCGCGGGGACGCTGCCCTGCCCTGCAGCCGAGCGGGGACATCAGGTGAGCGCCCCGCAGCCTGCCCGGCCCCAGCCGACCCGCACGCTTCCAGAGCCGGGAGAGGGCAAGCGTGCCCTGGAAAGTTGTCCCGCCGCCGCCGGCCGAGGGGCGAGGGCAGGGGAGGCGGGCGGGGGCAGCCCGCGGGGTAGGGCGGCACTCGGTGTGTCGGCAGGAGCCGCTCGGTGCCCCGGTGCCCCGGGCTGTGCCCGAGGCTGTGCCTCCCGGCCGGAGCGCTGGGAGCGCGGCCCCGGCATCCCGCGGCTCGGTTCTGCTGCCAGCGGAAAGTTTCCAGCGGGGTAAGGGGCAGAGGGAAGCCGGAGAGGGTCACCCGGGACGGGAGCGTGGCCGGGGACAAGCAGCCTGTCTGTGTTGCCGTGGGCAGTGGGTGCTGCAGCTTCCCCCCGGTGCTACCAGCAGTTCGCTCAACTTGTTTCGTTGTGTTCACTCCGGTTTGTTGGCGGAGTAGGATCAAGTATCCCTGCAAGTGTAATGCCGGCATCTTTAATGGCCACCTCCTCCTCTTGTGTGAAATTGACCTGCCTGCTTGTGTCAGTTCAGGTATGTGCAGGGAAAACAAGCTTCCAGGTCCTGGCAGAAAGAGACGCGCAGCAGTACGCCTGAGAGTTGAGTAGGTTTGTTGTGTTGTGTGACGTAACAGTGAATGCAACCGCTGTTCTTTTTGATTCACATTTCCTTGGGGCTTTGTAGCTGAGCATTTGTAGATTAAGGCAGAAACTTTTAGTAAAATGTGTGAATCATCGTAACTCTGTTGGAGATCAAATCCCAGTTGAAATGTTTTGCAATTATTTTCTTCCCCCTTTGCTCATAACTTATTTAAAGGACAGACTCAAGTAGTTTGCTTAGTTCTTCTGAAGTAGCTTAAGGAATCAAAAGTGAGCAGAGTTCCACACAGAGGTTCTAGGCACCTTTGCTGCAAAGCAAAAAAACAGCATTGAACCACTTTAAAGAAAAATAACAAATCGAACAATCTGTACCTTAGGAAGCCTCCTTCCCTTCCCTGCCTGAGCAAAGATGTGAACATTGCAAATTGCACTGAGAGTGGAAAGATTCAAGCCATTTCAAATGAGGCAGTTTCCCCTTACAGAGAATGTTCTGTGCTAACTCACTTGGTTAATCTGAGATAGTCTACCTTAACCATCAGCTGCGCTTCTGTTTTACTTACAAACTTTCAAATACCAAGGCAATTCCACAATATTTGTTGCAAAATCTGAAGGAAAAACTTAAGTGCAACGAACTTAATTTCATTAGATCAAAGAAGTATGAGTAGCTTTTCGGTTTGGGGGTTTATTTGCTTGGTTTTTAAAAGAACAAATTTGAAACCATATTTAGGAGAGCATTCAAAAGCAGACATCTGTTGCTGCAGGTAATGCCTGATTGTTGTATATTGATAAGGCACTATACTTAAGGTGATTTTCAGTTTGGGACTTTTCTTAATAGGCACATGGATATATCCCTTAAGAAGGTCTGTCACAGTTAATGACCCAATGCAGCTCTAAGACTTCTTTACATATGTTCAGGCTTTTATTAATGGACTTTTATATTGCATTAGGCTGAGAGAGGGCTGCGGAAATAGAAGATAAACACATGTAAAACTTGAAATGCTTCCCACTTTTCTGCATTTTGTTCACTGGTTGGGTTTTTTTTTTTCTTTTTCATTGTCAGCTTCAAATACAACACCTTTCTGAGCTTTCATACAAGCAGCAGGTTTTATTAAACATATGATGCAATTTTCTATTGTAAAATGTTCTGTAGTTCTTCCTTGAAAAGATAAGATATGACTAGGGAATTATAATTTTTCTTGACAGTGTGACAGTTAAAACTTGGTTCACATAGGAGTGAGCATCTGTAGTGTATTAAAAGGAGATGTCATTCTGAACTGTCTGACAAACTTTTCAATGTGTTTTTTTTTTTTTATGGAGGTGAATATATTGCTTGTAAAATCACTTCTAGGATGCAACTAAGATGTAAGGATGAATTGATGCAGTGATGTTTGGTCGAATTTAGGATTTTTATTATAGTTTTAATATTTAGAAGCCTATGGATTTAGTGCTCACTTCTGTAACCAGATATCTGAATTAATTTTATTCGTATCAGCGTCTTAGTTAAATTCACAGAAGTACTGGTACTTAAGCTATGCAGAGGTACAATATGGATAGAATATACTGAGGCAAAATGCTTTGTTTGCTAATCAGATATCTGTTCTAATAACATATCCAAATTGTATTTAGGAATTGCTGTCAAAAGCTGAGCTCATGTTGGAAGTCAGGAGCTTAAATGTGGCTGGGTGTCCAACAAATATTCTTTTATAGTGTGTGAAATCTTAAGCAATGAAAATGGCCAGGTGAAGCAAGAGGGGCATATAGAAAGCCATTAAGGTATGGAAGTGTGGGAAGTTATGTAAAGGGGGAAAAAGGAGGAGGAATTCAGGAATTGAGGGTTTGGGATTTTATTTGCTATGATATTTTTGTTTGTTTGAGGGGGAGCTTGTTTGGTTGTTTTTTTAACACGAACATTTGCTCTAAAAACAAAGTTTCTGCTTTTGAGGGTAATGTGCACCTTGAGGATTTTGGGTCAAGGTGTTCATCAAGAAACAGGTGAGGTATTTGCTTTTACCTGAAAACTGTGGTTGCACATACAGCTTTTTTTTCCTTATAGTTCTGTTTGCAGACCTTGTACTGCTATATTTAAAGACATCTCTTGAACCACAATAGAAAACTTTCTACTTCGTTGTTAAAACCATCTGGTGTGGTTGGAGTAGATAAAATCATTGTGAAACCAGTTCACTGTGTTTAGTGATTTTACAGATGCAAGAAACTGATAAAAAGTAGAATATACTGGCTAAAGAAAATTACATTTTAGTTACAAGTTTGGTTCCCAGGCACTGAGAAGTACATATGATAAATCTGTTAAAAGACAGGGCTAGATTTAGGGAAAGTATTCTGGCCACCACAAACAAGTAATATTCTTGCAGAATGACCTTTCACTTTGCATGCACATTCTGGGTGCTGGTTTCCTCTCAACTGAAAGACTCCTGATTATTTAATTTTTGCTCTCTTTGTCACCTATTTTAGACCTCTGGTAGTTAATATTTTCTGCTGAATTCCTCTAATTTCTCCCTTTATTCCGTAGGTAGAGAATGTTCTGTAAGGAAATTACAGCTGTAGCCTTACCAACAAGTAAACTGTAAAGATTAGCTTCAGTTCAAGATAGTATGTTGTCTTTTATGCAAGAATGTAGTATTGCTGATCATTTTTACTCATGGTAACTCTAACCACCAAAATACCAGGGTAGCTACACACTGTGGGTCTTCATCCAGTATTTTCTCAGTTGATTTTTTTTCTTAAACTATTTATATTCTTTAATTGCATCTTAATTTTCGCCTAGATCATGTTTTCAGTTTAACATCATTATTCTGAGTTTTAGTCCTGTATACCAAGATTTCTAGTCCTGGCTTCTGGATCTCCTTAGCCTAATGTCATGCTTATATGTAAAAACTATACTCTGTCACTTCTCTTATTAATAAAGTGATTAATATCTATCAGGAAAGACTAGGGGAGCCTTCTCTTAATATGGTAATGTAATCTGTTTTCTTAATTAACCAGTCTAACGAGTTTCAGTCTATAAGTATTATAAGAATGTATAAATATGGATATTATTGTCTTTTAGAAACCATTATGAAGTCCAAGGCAGGAGTAGTATGTATGTGTTTAAGAAAGGTCTTGTTGCAAAACATCATTGCTTTAAAGGAAAGAAAGTGCCTTTTAATTTAGAAATTCTTTTTAATACAATAGTTTTTACTGAGTAACCAAATACCTTTTCTTGAATGTGAGGTCAAAATACTCCTGGGCGCAGTGTCCCTTGCAATTGTATCATGTATACTATTTGTAATTAAAATGCTGTACACAAACCTCATGAAAATTAACAAGGTAATAGAAGTGCTAGTTTTATTTTTTAGTTTCTGACAATTATTTGTAGTAACTTTAGTCACCAAGTAATGGGGAATAATATGTGAAATTATTGAGCTGTTTGATTAGCTATTATGCTTTAGATAATTTCTAAAGGTCACTAAAGTTTCACATTTGTACACATTTATGGAAACATTAGAGGAAAAACTAAAATAGTGTTATGAAAAATTATTTTCTATTAGTGTTGTATGGCACTGCAAACATTAACAGTCTTTTATGAAATTGCCATAATATAAAATGTGATGCTATATTTACCTGCTTTTAACAAATATGTAGAGTCTTAGAGTCTTAACAGAATAATTCTGAACATCTAATTCCTTTTTTTTTGCACTTCACTGAATTGACTCACTGTGATGTTCCAAATTAATATATTTGTCAATATTGCTGTCAAGTCACTTTACATATATCAGCCTCTGAAATTGAAGAATTACTTTTGGAAACTTGGATATACGTGAGTCATACAAAAGGACCTAAATAAATTCCTTGCTTGTGGTTGTGCATTAAGCATTCAGTTCTTCTGAGAATGTATTTATTATAAATAACTCTGAAAACTTCATATGTTTGTATAAACTGGAGAGATAGATTCTATTTGTTTTCTAAGAACTGCACTATGGAATTTGAATTTTGTATATTGAACACACTTGCTCTTATCAAAGATACTGTAAAAACCTGGTTTTCTGTGATGCAGAAAAGTAGATCGCTTTTTGAATAGGAGTTTTGAGGAAAAAGTTCCAAGATTCAAGAAATTGCACAATGTACACTGAAAACCCTGTTCCTTAATCTAAAAATGACTAATAACATATGTAAGTTGATTCTAAATGAGCAATTTGATTTCAGAAATAAGAAATTTTTGTCCATAACTATCTGTCAGTTTTCCCAAATTATTTATTTGCTAATGAGGAATTGTAAACTAATATGCAACATTGTTTGAGAAAAATTTTGTGTGTGAAAAATCATAGCATGATACTGGTTCCCTCACTTGATTTTCTTGGATGCAGCACCTTCTCAGGCTATGAAGACTTTTGCTCAGAGATTTGAAGACAGCAATATTTTTTACATATAGGGGTACATATGAACATAAATAAAAAGGACTCAGACTTCTCCTGGTGCTGACTTCAACTTGTAAGTAGTTAAACAGCCAAGGAGAGAGTAACAAAATGGAAAGATCTGGCTGATTGAATAAATTTCACTGGAATCTCTCAGTCTATTTCAAAAACAAACCTCTCTAGATATTTGAGAAAATTTGAGAAAAAAATTTGTAACCAGTCCTAAAAAGACTGCAATAGCAGCCATTGTGGAAGTCCAGAGACATCCTGCATCCTCCTTGTTATCGAAACCAACACTGGGTTCTGAGGCCTTTTATTACTTAGAAAGAAGGTTCAGTTTTTAGTAAACCGTTTACTGTGTCTTGGCAATGGTCAGAGTTGCTTTTTTGTCTGATGTGGAAGGTCATATTGCTTCTCTCAGGACATTTCATTGTTGGGTGAGCTGTGTTCTTCATGGATGTAGAAGGAAGTCAAGGGTTTTCTCAGGATCTTTTAAGGAATGTGATGAGCTTACCAAGCTTTTAGGCAATGTGATCATCTCCATGGGATGGGATGGCGATCTGGCTCCAACATCTCTCACCCCATTGATCGCCAGGGTTAAATTTTTATTTTTTTTATTTTTTGTGGTGCTTGGTGCCGTGGTCTAGTTGAGGTGTTAGGACATGGGTTGGATTTGATGATCTTGGAGGTCTCTTCCAAACTAGTTATTCTGTGATTCCTCCCTTAGTTCACTGGCTGGCTCATGCAAGGTGCTCCCAGAAGACATAGAATTGTAGAACTGCTTGAGTTGGAGTGGACCTCAAAGATCATCCTGTTCCAAACCCCCTGCCATGGGCAGGAACACCTCTTACTGCACCAGGTGTACAAAGCCCCATCCAAGTGGGCACTAGAATGTCCCAAAAGAGTAAGGGATTGTACAGAAGTCTCTATATTATTGGAGGTAATAATACTCATAATTAGGGACTGTAATCCGAGTAGAGGAATGCACAGGAATATAGGCAGGAATCTGAGTTCCAGCGATAATGTGGAAACGGCTGTGACTGTGCTGCCAATATGATTGTTAGATGCAGCAAGCACAGTGCTATGGGAAGATGTGTGCACTGTCTTTACTTATTGTTACTTACATAGTTTTAGTGAGTGACACCAGGACAGGTAGCCTTTAGAGAGCCTTCTACTGTAGTCTGATTAAATGATCTTGTCAGTTACGGTGTTTTAATTCCAGAACATTTAATGCTTGCTTCTTGTTCAGTCTATATAGAGAAAGTTACCCCATTAAATTTAGATGGCCTGAATCACTTATTACACCTTTGAATTTAATAGTCACGTTAAATTCTGATACTACTTGGCTTAAATACCACTTCAAAAGGGGAAAAAAGGTTGTGCTTTGGGGGATAAGTACACTCGTTCATCATGGCTTTTTCTAGGGTGGAATTATCATGAAATTTCCGTGAAGTTTTGCCACAATTTACCCGAGGTATCACTAAGGGCTTTCTCCATTCCAAAATATTATTTCAGGTTAAGCATTGCAGATGTGCTGCAGTTCTTGATGCAAGTGAACACAGCTTTGAAAGCTACGGCAATATTAGTGTTGCACAGGTCTTTATTGGTTCTATTGAAAGGGAATACATTAAGAAATTGAAAATGCAACTAAAAATATTGCATTTTGAGGAGTACAGTTGGTTTCACGCTACGTTTGAGCATTGCATGTTTAGGATATACTAGACTTGAGGTGACTGAAATTTTGAATTCTAACTTCTCAGTGGAAAAGCAGTCAACTTTACTAAGTTTGTTAGTGAAAGTTTGTGCCTCCAACCAAATTAATAGAGCTTCAAGAGAAACATATGCATTTAAAAGAAAAAGTATTTTTTAATCTTCTTTAATAATACCCTTTTGTTAGCATATGCTGTCCTCTTAACAGCACATTTCACTGATGGCTTAGAGCAATATAGCAGTCTCATCAGGCCTGCCTTTTTAGGGGAAGTCATTATGGTACTTCTGAAGTGTCTGCAGTAACCCATCAACATGGGTTATTGGGTTCTTAATATAATTAGGATATGTGTATGATTCTGCTCTTTGTCCAGCTTGTATCTTCCCTTCCTAATCCCTATTTAGACATTTTCCAAGAACAGGTATTGCTAATATATTTTTAAACACTAGCATTTGAGCAATAAAGTAAGGATGATTGTAAGGAAATTTTCGCTGTCGTTGCTTTCTTATTCCCGTAAGTGAAGGTCAGTCTTAAATCTGAGACAAATGAAATATCTGTGCTAAAAGGAAGCATCCCTCCCTATTAAGCATGGGGAAATCTATCTCTCTTAACTACTAGTTAAACTCTAATGATTGCCAAACTGTTCTCAGTTTTGGGAGTGTTTTGTGGTAATCTCTCTAAGACATGTCTCAAAATTTCTTGGGATATTACTGTCATGCAATGTCTCATACACTACATGTACTGAGTCTCTCAGAATATTTTGAAATTATGTGTTAATTTTGTTATTTTCAGGAGCTGTATTCAGATATTTTTAGGTTGTTTTATTTTGTTTGGTGTTTAAATGGTGGGCTAACTTGCAGCCAGTTGACTCAGTAACCCAAGCTAAGCATCCATTGTTATTATTTGCTCAGCTGAGTCCAAAAACATGCTGATAACAAATCCATTCAGTCCCCCATTCCAACAAAAATTGCAAGTGTGCCTAAGCATGCCAGTGAATTCTTGTCTCAGGTTGCTTGTATAGTTGGCACCTATGTCTGCACATATGTCTTTGAGCATGCCAGACCTTTATCTGCGATGAATGCAACACTGATTGAAGACATTTCACTGGCAGATGATAATTTTTGGACATGCATGCTTATTCATGTATTTTCTTTAGACCTGTCATCAAGCTGGTGAGCAAGTACAGAAAATTTTGCCATTTTTCCAGCTCACATTTCCAGCAGATATTTGCTGCATCCACTCTTGGCTGACAGGCTTACTTCAAGGTCCATGCCTATCAAGAAATCAGCACCTCATGCAAATATCCAAGAGTTGAGGCCATCTGTGAAATCTGCTTCTCATCTATCTATCTATCTATCTATCTATCTATCTATCTATCTATCATTAGGGTTTATTGATTGTCCTGTCATTTTTAGGTATAATCTCTGATCAGGATCAGTCTCTTTCCCATGAGTACTGCAGCTTTCAGCCCATTGTGTAAGTGATGAGCGTGGACTCAAGGAGTCTTTTTGCAGAGTGTGCAGAAAATTATAATTAACAGCAGAAGTGACTAGACTAAAATAATTTTTATGGTTGCATGTGAAATCCTGTTTTTTATTTTAATGAAGCTCCATGAGGTTTTGGAAAATTTAGTTGAGCTATGGGAATTCACTTTTGGTTTAGTTCACTTCACACTTACCTTACAGCTATATTACAGTTCACTTATTTTTTTAGGCATTTTTTTCTTATTCATGTGGTAAAATATTCTAAAAAAGTTAATATAGATTTACTAGTTAGCACAAGATTTCTTGGTGCTTGAATTTGTCTTGGCAGGTTGAACTACTATGTCATTTTTCCATCTCTTAATAATGAGTTGTGGCAGTATTCTGCAAATACAATGCCTTTATGACAGTAGTAAGTTAACTAAAACCATCAGCAATCATACTTTTTTTAATCCATTGGCAATTGTGAAAAAATAAGAAAATGCATGCCTGACAATAAATAGCTTGACTGAAGTTGGTTGTGGTAACAAACTGTCTCTGCAATCAGCTGCAACAGACATCACCTAGAAGTAGCTTAATGCTGATACAAATATCCTGATACTTGACTTTTCTAAAGTCTGGAAAATGAATTAGTTCTTTCTGTTCATCCTTTTGAATAGCTTATTATTGCAGATATTATTCTAAAGGAGATGCTGGCATGTCTTTTCTTCCTGTTAGTTTTAGATGTAAATTCATTTGGTATTAAATACATGAATTATGCTTTTTCACAATCTAGGTTTTTGATGGGAAAAGAAATCATGAGATAAAATAGACATATTCCAGGCATTTGTCCCAAAAAAACTGCATGGGTACTGCATGAGGAACAGGAACAACTGGTAAGGTCTTCAATAGTCACAATAGATTGTGGAAAGAAAATGTTTTCTCTCTTTTACCCCCTGTAAAAAGCCTTACACTAGATCATTATTCTTTAGATTCAGCTCACAGGAACACATGAGAGTCTTTAACTGAAATGATACATCAATGATAGCATGAAAACAAATGTAAAGGTGTATGAAAGGTACTCAAAGCATATACTCTAATGGGCATTAGAATCATAGTAATTTTCTGGTAACAGTTCTAGGAAATGGTATACTCTTTCAGTATGTGAAGTAAATCTCCTGCAACAAGGGAGGAGGTGTTTATATCATAGAAGAGAATCATAAAATTGTTTGTGTTGGAAGGAATCGTAAAGAGCATCCAGTTCCAGCCCCTGCCACAGGCAGGGACACCAGCCACTACAGGATGTTTCTCAAAGCCCCATCCAGCCTGGCTTTGGGCACCAGCACATCCCAAAAGAGTTGGATCAAACAGTAGCCAAATGGAGATAATCATATTGGTAGTTAGGGGCTGCTGTCTGCATACGGGGAATTTGCAGAGATATTCAGGAATCTGAGTTTCAGCAACTAATGTGGAAATGGCTGTGACTGTGCTACCAATATAATTGCTAGATGCAGGAAGCATAGTGCTGTGGGAAGATGTGTGTAAGATATACATTACTTTATTTGAAGAGAAATCTTCAAAGAGTTTATGGAGTCACGAGAACTAATTAGACAACTGATACAAAATTCTCTATTTCTGAGCAGATGTATTTTCCAAAATACTTTAAAATTTTATCTGATATGTTCTCTATTCTGATAATTTATATTCAAGAACTTCTTTGGGCTGAGAAGTGCATGCATTATTGTGAAAAATTTAATAAGAGTTTCTAAAACTGGATTTTGAATTGTTAGTAGAGCAGGTAAAAATGGAAAAGTTTAACTTTCTTTTTCCTGCATTGTTTAGTATTTCATTATAAGTAATGTTTAAAATAATCTATGAGAATCAAATGCTTGAGTTATTGATTCTGTATGAAAATTACATTTATGATACTTATGAACATTACAAAGTTCTGAGATGCTAATCCAACAGAAAATGTTGAAGTAGAAGTCGTTGGAATGCTCTTTTCTGCAGGGATTAGCAGGATTCCATTTCCTGTAGGTAGACACAAGTGAGTTTACTGCTACGAAGTTAGCAAAATAATAACTTTTGTTTCACAGTATTTGAGTCTTACAATATACACTGTTCACTCGAGAAATAAAACAATTTTGGTGATGCTTCAGGTTAATACTTCAGTGCTAACTGACTTGTTATAAGCAAGACAATTTTCATTAATTTCATTACATTAGATTTCAAGTAGTACTATTGAATTTTGCTAAGCAGTGTTGAAATTTCAGTATTTTTGTCTACTCATTATAAAATTGGGTAAATAAACTAGCTTCTGTTCCAGACCTCTTCAGTTCTTAAGGAAAATGGAAATTTCTCTAAGCTTACAACAATTGGTAGTAGCAAGTACTTTCCATCTATCCTGTGAAATAAGAGACATCAGGCTGATTTTTGATGGGACACTGCTGTTGCTCTTTGTTCTGTGGTTTACTGCTGCAGATTGTTTTTGTTGTCTCCACCTTTCTCAGTCCCTTTTATTTTGTTTGCTTCTCTCATCGTATTTCTTGGTTTCTTTTTTGCATGTTGGTCTTACGTCTTCAAGTCTCTTACCTCCTACAAAGCAATCTTATCACTTCTCTTTAGTATAAATGACTTTTCCTTTCTTCCTGAGCATAAGCCAGCTGAATTTTGAAAGTCCAGTGAAAAGCTGTCTGGCCTCGTTGCATAGCAAAATTCCATACTGAGCTCTGGGAACTGGAAGGAAAGAAAAAAAAAAATTCAATTTTTTTTTTATTAATCTAGTGAAAGATTTGTAAGCAGTTCCAGGACATCATGACAGATTAATTTTAAGTAAAATACAGGGGAAACATTATTGATAGTTTTCTTAAGCCTCAGCTTCCTGAGGAGTCATTAGTGTTGTTACTGTACATTTTCTTTCTCATCACATTTGTCAGAAGAAACCATGAGGTTTGTTTTAATGAGTTTGATAGTTCTAATTTTTTTGTAAATGTTCTCCATCAGAGTAATTGAATGGTTGTCTGTGCCATTAAGAGATCTTTGGACTTTTACCATCACAGAAGTGTCTGAAGAAAGAACATTTTATTCACTTGTGCTTCTTCACAGAATTAAACAAACATAATTAAAGCTGTGGTACTGGTGATTTACTGTTCTTGAATAACTCAGTTTTGACTGGAAGTAACAACGTTTTGTGCCATTAGGAGTGCCTCAGGATGTTTGCCTTACATTTTAATAGCAAATCTAATACATATTTTATGTAACTTAGAGTAATGTGTTAGTGACTAGTGGTACTCCCCTTATTTATCTAATTTTATAATAAAATCATAATGTTCTAGCTTCTGTAAATAACAGACTAAATAGGGCCCAACTTTTTCAAGTGAATAGATCTCATAGCTTATTTAGTTGCAGGTGACACATCCCATGCCAGGTAACCTTTTGTTCAGTGGCAGAAGGTATGGACTTACTTAGAGGTGTCAGACTATACTGAAATCATGTAAGAATCCAATTATCTTTTTTTAACTGTTCCTACTTTTTTTCTTTTTTAATGACCAGCCATGCTGAAATTTTAATGAGAATTCTCTGGCTTACCTCAGCAGATAGATGGCAGAATGAACATTTTTATAACTGGAATAAAAGCTGTTACGTTTTATCACCAGTCCTTCCTATTGTCTTGTTTCACTTTTTTAAGATAAGTTTCTTCTGAGGTAATGTTTACTTCAAGGAACACCCCTAATTTTGTTATGTGTATACATAACAATCCATACACATAACACTTTTTTTTGTATTTTATCTGCATATTTACTTCTCAGCTACACTTGCTGATACATTTTGATTATGTAATATTTCCTGTCTACACAAATCACTTTTTCACATTTTCATTAAGCCTGAGTTCATAGTAACATTGAGGTCATCATGTTTTTGTAACACAACCATGGGAGCACCTTATCAAAATTCCTTGTTGCTAAAGCAGCTTGACCTTGCATTTAATTTACTAATCAAAAGCAATCCTAGCAGGCAGTTCAAACAAAAATACCATAACTTTGTTTTCCTTTGTAAGTGGCAAACAAGGTCACAGTAACTGGACAAGGGGAGAGCATTTACCAAACTGCTTGGGCCTAAATTTCCCCCTTTTATTGCTGAAAATAAAACCTTAAAAGTAATTTTTAAAAACACTTTTTTTTCCCCAAGCTAGAAATATTAGGCTTACTCTGTGTTCACTGTAGGCTTTGTGTGCTACTCCAAATAGTTTGGAGTGAGCTGCTGCTCTCAAAAACAAGTGATTAGCCCTATTCCTGAACTCCTCCTAAAGAGACCCTATTGTGGGCCAGTAGGGAAAGGCTGTGGATCATTCTGTTTTGGCTATCCAGTGCCAGTAACTTGTGTTTTCTGAAGGTTCATGGATTCTGCTTTGGCATGAGATTGCATTTGCCACTGTGACAGGAAGTAGGCTGTTTGGTTCTTTGGAAGTCAGCTCACTGGAAATGTGCCACCATCAGAAAGGCTTCTCCAGTATAGCCCTTGCTCCTTGGTTTTTGTTCCAAGGATCCTGAAAAATAAAGTACCAGAAGTGGATTGGCCTGCTTGTTAAAGTTAGTTAATCCAGTAGCATTGTACTGAAAATTCTCTGTAAAAGGGGGTAGCTGAGAGAAGGCTGAATCTGAAGTGAATTGTCATGTGTTGCCAGTGCACTCTGAAAGAAATTGTAAAAGCAAATATGCAACACATGTGGCATAGGCAAAAAGACAAATTCTGTTTTGGAGTCGTTGAAAGTCAATCTTATTACAAATCCTATGGATCTGTAGGTACTGGATGTTTGGAATGTTGCTATTCTTAAAATGTATCCCACCTGTTCAAAGTACTATGAGTACAGGATACATACATAAGTAATAACAGAGATCATAAATATTAGCAGATGTCAAGGACAGGTTAAATGCTAAATCCTAAGAGGGGAATTTCTGATCTTTGAAAATACCTCACATGCCCAAGCTGTCATCCTGAAAAATTATAGGTCACAACCAAATGAATCTAAATTTCTTCATACTGATGTGTTTTGACAGATTGTGTTCAGGATTTTAGGTTAAGAATTTACATTGTATATATGGGCTGTGTTTCTTAAAGTTCTTGAAAGATTTAAAAATAATTGCAATTTACCTGCTGCACACTGAGTAAAAACAAGTTAAGTATAATCTAATTTTTCTCAGCATATAAAAAAAGAAACACTGTAACATTGAACTTTTTGTATACAAACTTATAGAATGCATAAGACCAAATACAGTCTCATATAGAGGGCTTACCTTTTCACAACTAGCAAGGTATTTCTTTTTCTGAAGGATACTTCTTATTGAGAATATTTTGGGAGGCATTTACCTGTACTAAGTATGCTCTACTATGCAATAGGTCTCTATTATAATTTATGATAATTTATGACTTGGTGTATAGTGCACATACAGTTAATGTAAAATAGTGCAGTGGCTTTAAATTTTACAAGTCCAAAATTCTGTCTCCAGAGCAGAAGCAGAGGAGTGGTTTTACACAGGAGAGTCCTGAATTTAATTTAATGTAACTTGGAAAAAGCTATAGATGACCTAGCCACATATTTGATTACAGACTAAAAAAGGGACAGGGAAGTAGGAAACCAAATTCACAAAGTTACTAGCTATGGAAGCATACTACTTCACCTTACAAGAGAATGCCTTAATAGCCAGACTGTAAATTAATATTAGATTGTCTCAAGCCAGTCTGTTTCATGTTGAATCATTGTGTAGCAAAGAATAATAGATTTAGATATAAGAGTGGATAATAACAGGGTATTGTAGTATAATGAGGAAAGGACTTCAGAGGGAAATATGTCCACTACATCTGTTCCTTGAGATGATCAGTGAGTATTGGCTCATGTCTGTTCTTCTCAAGCCTGAGATTCTTCAGAAAGATAAGTAGCATCCCTGCTTCATGTAAGATGGTGTAGATGGTGTAAGCAGCTACTTCAGAAGATTTGGGATTTTCACAGCTTAAGCTTCCTTTAGCTGCTTTATCTCTATAATATTTTGTGCTATTTATACAAGCCATTAGTTTGTGGTTATTGCCCAGATTTGATATTGCTGTAACTTCACTTGGTGAAGCTGTGATCCCAGAGTGCTCCTATAGAGTTAGCCTGGTTTATGGAATACAACTTCATGAGCTAACATGAAATATAACTTGGCATATGTGATCCTATTAAACAAAGAAGTGTGAAACTGACTCCTGTCTTGTGAAGGATGATTCTTTGTGTGTTTGCTTTCATCAAGTGCTAGTCCTCACTACACAGAATGTTGGTTGAGAAAATAGAACTCAGTTGTCCTGTTGAGCTGAGATCAGGATTGGGTCTTGAAATTTTCTGTCTAGAGCCCGGCATATCTGACACCTGCTCTTCTGTTTTCTGGGCTCTTGTCCTTATTGAGTAGGAGAATGATACTTTTCTTTAAAGTGTGCCAATCCCCAGTTCATACCTCAGGAATTATTTCAGCCTAAGTGAGTAAAATCTGAGTCTTTTTATGGTCAGTTGTAGAAAATACAACTTTATCCATATTAAGAACAACCGAGTTTATAGGGCATATGTTCAAGGGGAGTTCCCATTTGTCTTGGGGTAGTAGATGGGGTCTGTTTATGTAGCTTTCTCTACATTATGTTTATAACTGGTAATTGCAGCACATAGGTGTCTACAGAGATTTGTGGATAGCCAGGAAAGATTTCTGGATTCCTTGACTGGTTCTAACAGCTAAATGTGTATTGTGTAGGTCAGACTTGTTCTAGTGATGTGCATAACATTCTTAACCTCTCCTGAGCTGCCATCTGTATCAATCTGAGTGTTAGTCCACATTGTGATGGCACCACTGAAATAAACCATGCTCCCCTCTGCAAGTGACAACTATTCTTTAATAACAGAAGCCAGTGCAGGGACAACAGCTCAGTCTTGAACTCTTGCAGGTAGAAATTATTTATACCTTTTCTCCCTTATACCTTAACAAAAAAAGAAGACTTAAGAGCTGTTTGAGATGCTGGTATCTCCAGTACTGTATTTGTGATAAATTTTGGAAATACCTCTGCTCCATCTTGCCCAAAAGTCTGTCTTTGACAGTAGCTCAAAACAAATGCCTAGGAAAAAATATAAGGACAGAAAACATCATCTTTTAGTCACATTTCCCAAAATATTCTCCTACTCTCTTGGAGCATTTTGAGACTTAGCAGAGCCTGTTGTCATGCCTTCGTATATGAGTTTTAGACAGATTTCCAGGAATGTGTCTACCTTACCTTTTCAATCTGGCTAAATTCTTAGCATATGGGCTGTCTAGAGGCATCATTGCATTTGATCTGTTTACTCTTTGCCCTGAAATAATTCTGTACTGTGACATGTTTTCACTAGTTTCATATTCTAGGAAGTCCCTATGAAAACAGGGAAGGAAGTCAGGCCCAGTCCTTTTCTTCCTCCTTGCTCTGGACCTGGAGTTTAGTCAAAGAATCCTTCTTAGGCCTGGTACATTTCCACCATCCCCTGGAAGTCAAACTGTAGTTCAGTCTGAAGTCATTGGCCAAGTATCTTCCAATTAGATGGACTGGCATGGAGAGGGTTTGGGATTGGGTTTTTGTTTTTGTTAGGGTTTTTTTGTTGTTGTTTTTCTGAAACTGCTTGTGAATGAGGAAAAGAGAAGGAAAGAACTGGTTTCTCTCTTCTGCCTAAGAGGTACTGGTCTAACAACTGTCTGTGTTTTTGTAGTTTACCTTGAGTAAATCAAAAAGTTGTGTTGCTGAAGTTGTGTTGCTGTAGATGGTGGATCTAGAAGATACCTAAAAGAAAGAAATGGAGAGATCTCCTCTATATGCATGTATTCACTAGTCTTTTCTTTACCTCTCCTAAAGAATTTATTCTTAAGAAGACATAGGTTTAGAAGGAATTGAGACTATGATGAAAATCACTGCCCTTTTTTTTTTTTTTCTTCGTTTTTTTATTGTTCTTTGATCACCAAGCATAGGTTACCAAAACAGATTTCAGAATTCCTTGCACTGGTTCATTAAATAGGTAAATTATCCTTACCTGATTTAAGTCGCATGTTCCTTTACATTAATAATGCTAATTACATGGTTTTTCAATGATATGAAATTTTGTTTGGTATGACAGCCTCTTCTGCCTTTCTGTAACTTGCAAGCTGCTTTTTCTTAAAAACTTTTCTCTTTGTAATCTAGTGTGCATCTATCCCTTGTAAACCTGAACATTTAAGCTGTTAATGTGCTCTTATTTGACTTAGAAACATCTGACTAGTTTCTAACACTTTAAAAGTAATCTTTCTATCAAAAATTGACAGTTTTCAACCTTCGTTTTAATACTGCTACCCCTTTGGTAGTTGTACTTTAATTTTCAGGAAATTGGATCCTAACTAGAAGCTTCTTTGCATTCTGTCAGTCTTTAGCATTATCGCTTGTAAGTTTGCTTCTTTGGTGCATCTGAAAGTTTTAGATGCAGCTTTTTGACATTGATTTTGTTGTTCTTGTAGCCTGAGTAGTTAAAAGTTAGATGAATTTTTAAGCTTCTGAAGTATATGTCATGAGGGCAAAGCAGCTATGAAAAGAACCAGGTAAAGCAAATTATTTTGATGTGGCTAGATATTTTTTGCTTTCAAATTTTAGATCAGCCTATTGAGAAATTCCAGTTTTAAATTTCATTCTAGCTGTAAGACATCATGTGTCCCTGCACATAGAAAATAACATCAGTAAAAATTCTCTTGTTTATTCCTCAGATTTCCTCAGGAAGCTTTCAGATATTCCCTAACCAGAAATTTAAGAAACTAACCAGCTGTGGCACAATAGTAGGGTTATGAAAGGACAAACAGATGGCTAAATCTTGGAAAACAGAGAGTAAAAGTATGTGTTAAATTTTTGCAGCAGAGAAACATTGCCTTTGTAGATATGCAACAGTTTGTGCTGAGATCTATCTACATAACACAGATTTTGCATGATGCACACATCACATTTCTTTTCTATGATAGCACAAAGGGCTGTGTTGGGGTTTGGAGCTCTGATGTTGAAAATAAGTTGAAAATAGGATTACTTGAAAAGCTTCAGAAGGACCTTTTGATTCTAATGGTGAGACTGTAGAATGGCAAATCCAGGTGATGGGAATGTAAGGTATGCTAGAATAGACTAGAAGAGAATGCTTCTGTCAGAAGGGACCTTCCATGGTCATGTAGTCCAGCTGCCACTTTGTTCTTTTGAAACATGGCAAATCCCTCAGTATGTTTCCTTGGTGCTTTCCTTACTGCATCAAAATACCATTAAAGTTAATCTAGAGAGAGTGACCTCTTGGTTCTTTGTTGGCCTTAAGCTTCTGAAGCTAGATCTGTATTGTTATGTGCTCAACATAAAAAAGGATGTTCTTTCTTTAGTTTTGCATGTGTAAGCCTTACAGAAAGTGTCCCAAACTCTTCAGTCTCTCAGGGGGAAGTGGGTTCTGTTGATTCAGCATAGCAATTTGTCCTCACATGTGTTGTTGTGTTTGGAACCAGTTCTGATACCAGCATATGGTACCAGCCCATGGTGGAATCTAGATGATTTTAAGGTCCTTTCTTACCCAAACCAACCCATTGTAGGATTTTACTGATACTTAGTGACCTCAGTACCTGTGTTCTTTAACATCTCACATCAGACATCTTGCTGTAAAGCCACTTATCAAGCACAGCACCATTTTCAAAGTCTACAGTTGTGTTTTCAAGTCATCATTGTTTAATTGGAGGTTGGCTGTTGTAAGAACACTTATCAGGTCATCAAAGAAAGTGGGGTAGAAAAGGCTGTATATTTTCTATATATTTCTGTATATTTTCTGTGTATTCTCTACATCTAAGGAACTGATTGAAGGTATCAGTGTTACAAGAATGGCAGTGGATATGTTGTGTCTTGTGCAGTGTTAGTGGGGCAGGGCTTGGAGAATTCCTCCCATGGACACTGCAAGGGAAAACTTCATTCTTTTGTGATTAGGATAAATTTGCCCTTTGTTAAAATGCACTTGGGAATTACTCAAGGAAGGACTAGCATTACTGATCAGGATAGTTTTCTCTCTTCATGAGAAGGGACTTCAAAATGCAGCTAAGCAAGAATATCAGGATAAAAGGGGGTTTGGAGATATAACAGCCCTTTCAGTTGAGAAGCTGTGGAAGATGTCCAATGGTGTTAACAAAACCATCAGAGATAAGCTTTGTTTCTCTTCTTAGCTACAATGTGTGGTGTTTATGAATGCTGATAGCAGAATTCCCATATGTAATGCTGAATCAGAGTTTCACAGACAGGATGATGAAAAGAGAGTTTATTTTTGTGGCTTGAATTAAATCTTGTGGTAAAAAGCTGTACAGTCATCCGCTTTAGTGACAGGTGCAGGGTAGATAGTGAGTATTTTGGTTTAATGCTACACTTTTTCCATTTTTTTGTAAATTAGTTGAAGCAGCTGGAAAGTAGATATGATATGAGAAAATTTTATCTCGGAGTTCAATAGCTACTCATCAAATCAAGTTCTAACATGGAAAGTGAAATATTTATAGATAGTGGAAGACAATTTCTTATTACAATTTGGGAAATTTCAATGAACTCACTTCTCAAAAAAAGCTTTTCTAGGAAGTTAAATCCCTTTCCAAAGGGGCTATTTGTTTTCTGGTTATTTAAAAAAAAAATTAAAATAATGTAATATTGTAACTATGTATAGGCCTGCTCTTTCTTTAATTGTTCTGATATTGGGGCTTAGATTCTAATCCCATGCTTACTAAGACAGTAAGAGAAATCTGTCAGGGGTGTTGATGTGGTACACCAGGATGTCATTTTTTTCCCCTCAGTTTTTCTGGAACTTCTGTAGATACCTTCTTCTACTTTATAGGTTAACTGCAGTTCCTTTGTCCAGGCACATTCACAGTTTTCTCTTTAAGTCTATTGGACTGAGATTCTATGATTGTCTCACAGCCATAAAATCCTCTTCTTCTTTCACATTGATTTCATGTTGCTATCGAGAAAATGGGAAATGCAGCAAATATTCTATAGCTGCAGAATTCCCTGAATTGCTGTAGTTTGAGTCATTTATGAAAAGTTTTCATTTCTGAAAACGTTTCAAAGCATCTAATTTGTAAAACTTTCTTTTGGAGATTATTTTAGTGTAAATTTTCAGTGCCTCCATAAATGCCCCTCTTTATAAAATCAATATCCTCTTTTTAAATATTATGTAATTTATTAAGTGAGACATTGAGATTTTCCTGGAGTTTATTCAAAAAAGACTATTGTTTTTGATCATTAGCCCAGATTAACACAAATGTATAGGCAGACCTTTGTTAATTTCACTCTCAAAATTATTTACATTTTCATTATTAAAGCTCTTCTTGGTAAGAATTATCTCAACAGTTCTGTAGAAGTCAGGATTTTCTAATGACTGCAAGCATCATCATCCTCTTAAGATTGAATCTTTGTTTCACAATGCCTATAGAGAAGCAAGATGACAAAAGCACCCATCTTTAGGAAAAGTTACAGATATCTCCAAAGGCACATCACTGGGTCTAGCTCAAGTGGACTCAACTCCCCAAGAAAGTTAAGCTATTCATACTCAGAAAAACATTAATTTGTGGAATTGTTATATTCTCTCACAGGGATGCTATTTATGGGTCCTTCCTAAAGCAGATGAAACCAAGAACTGTAATGAATTGCATGGGATTGGCTTAGGAATGAGGAGTGAGAATTGTTAGTACTTGACATTGTTACAGATGCTGCATTGCAATCTACAGAAAATTGGGAAACATCCTTCAGAGATAGCCAGTTATCAGCAGTGCTGCTTCTGCACAAGCACATTAAATATGTATCTCAAAGTTTGAAATTGTTGAATTCTGAGAAAATGACACAGAACCTTCTCTGCATTGCTAATTATAATTACTCTTTCAATAGCAAAAAAATAATAAATAAATAAACCCCCAAAGCTTATTTATGGTTAGTTATCTTCTGGGAATGCAGAGTAAGTATAAGGTCACTTTTGTTCATAAGAACTTGACACACTATTAGTTACCATGTGTCCATCTGTTTGTCTTGCTATTTTGTACCTCATCTTGCTAATCAGGACCTTTGCCCTCCTCTGGATCTGTTCCCTGGGCCCATACAGAGCAAGTAGTTGATTTTATGTGGCATTTACAGTAAAACTTTTGAAAAAAAAATAAATTTAAGGTAGTTATGCTTTTCGTAGAGGAATATAAGTAAGCATCTAAATTTTACTGTTTATTAAGTGCAGAAGTAGGACTATGAATCTGTCTTTTTTTGTCATATTTAATTTTGTAGTTTCTGAACATGCCATTTAAAAAGTTTCATAGACCCCAGAATATTTTCTATTATTTATGTTGGGATTTTTTTTTAATTATAAATGAGTATATAAAACTCATATAAATATGAATTAGGTTGATTTTTTTCTCAATTTTTTAACCATATAGTCATTAACAAATGCAAATTACCTGGTTATACTGCTATAAGAAGAAAATTTAAACTGGGGCTATTTGACAGTGTATTTGTGCATGTACAAATCATTGTTTCAAATGTTGATTGCTTGAAAAGAAAGCAAGCTACATAAACTATAGACTTATTATAAGAATATGCTGCATGTAGAAATAATGGTCTAAAACAAAGCCCAGTCTCTTCTTTTGCAGTGAAGGACAAGTGACGACTTCTCTTGCAGTGAAGACAAGATCCTTGCAATACATGAGGATGTAAAATGCTGCTTGTGCCAAGAGATACAATTTAATGTCGAAGAATCTCTTGGTCTTTTGTCCCTTTTTGTAGAGGTTACATTGTATGATTCAAAGGGTATTCTAAATTCCTGTATCATCTTGGGGAAGGTGCTGCTGGAAAGTGTTCAGTGTGTTTTGTTGCTCACAGAGGTAGTCTTTTACTTTTTAAGGGCTGTTCTCCTCAACCTGTGACTTGCACATTAAGCAACAAGAGCAGAAGTGGTATTTTTTCTGTTGCAGATTGGGTACTAAGCCAACAACCTCAAAATGCTCCTTCTTTGTTAGGGTCTGTCTTCTGTGGGATTTCCTCCATTTGTTTCTCTCAGAGTAAGGTCAAACTTTCCTGCAGTACTTTAGCAGTTGCTCATCCTGGTCTCTCAATGCATGGCCTTTGTATGAAGCATTATTACTATCTGCTCCAAGGATTTAACAAATTCCCTAGCAACAGTGCAAACACATTTTCATTCAACTCCTTCCAGTTCTTGAATGTGTAACCTGAAGGTGAGTCATTGTCTTCAATTTTTCACAGTCACTTGGGTCTCCATATCACTGCAGGAAGAGTATTCCTGTGTGCTGTTGCATGCTAAATATCACAAATGCAACACTCAGTGTCTGTCTTCTCTGACTTTCCAGTCTTCAGCTAACAACACACCCAGGAAAGCTGTCATGAAAATCAGTATGGCTGGAGGCAACTTCTCTTCTAGCCTCAGGTGTCAAAGTGCCAATCCCTTCTTGATTCAGTCTTAAAAATGTAAGGAGAACACAAATATCCAAAAATATTGCTTCCCTTCCTGTGCCATTTTCAGAAGTAAATCTGAATATAATCTTGACCAGACCATTTCTCCCCAGAATATTTCAGTAGCAAATAAAACTTCCATTCTTTCCATTTGCTCAGTCCTGTGGCCAGCAGTAGAGAATTGTGGGGAAATTTTGAGAGATACCTGTAAGTATTTTCACATGCACCCATGAATCTATTAGGCTATATATCTGGTTTTAAAATGAATCTTCAATAATTTTTTTCATCCTTTGAGGATATTATATAGAAGACAGACAAGGAGCACTAAATGGTATAAGAAATAAAACTGCTAGCTATTGATAGTAAAGCAAGATGCCCTCAACTTAAGAGAAAGCTTAAAATCTAAGCACGTCAAGCAAAGTTAATGAGGAAAGAGAAGTACATCAAGTGTCTACTAGAACTTACTTGAGAATATAAAAATAAAGTGCTCTGGTATTGATGGTTTTGCCAAGCCCAGAATCAGATTCTAAGGTTCCTATGAGGCAAGTAAAATCAGTTGATTGTAAAGTCTAACAATGACAATTAAAGAGAAAGAGCCCCAAGGATATGTGCACAAAATCTGAAAGGCTTGGCACTGACTACTTGTATGTTGCTGGTAACCCTTTAAGGGCTCTTCCTATCAATATTCTAGGAAATATCAAGGATACTTCCTTAGAAAGTGCTAGAAAAACTAGAGATGGCTCTAAGTCATGGTTAAACTGGATATGCAGCTAGTTATATTGTGCATAAAAGGATTCATTCAATTTTGTACCAGAGCTGACTAGAACAATGCACTTTTAGACTGGTTTTGGTGCTTATCTGCTGGATTAATACACCATAACAGAGTGGATGTGACAACCCACCCTTAAGGGGAAGTGTGGAACATCACGGTAGGTTGAGGTGGTCAGACACCTTTATCTTAGGAAATGGGGAGAGAATTTCTGGAAGTTGTTTTCTGCTGGAGGGGCTGATCTGTGCCTTGCCTTTGTGTTTAGCCTTGCAACCATTTTCTGCCAGTCAGTGGACTGGGTATTTGACTGCAGAGCTGAAAATGAAGCAGCCTGTTTGTGTGGTTATCCAGACAGTAAATGGCATGATCATACCAACTAGGATGCAGCTGTTGTCACTTCAGCTGATGCAAAGCCAATGAAGTGTGAGAAGTAAAGATGTGACATTAAATGTTTTGAGTAAATAACAGGGAAAAAGACTTTTAACCATACATTCTGATTGTGGTTAAAATGAATGTATCCCCTACTAGTCAGTACTTTGACTAGTATTGTGAAACTATTAGGAATCACAAGTTCACTAGAGGAGAAACTTGGAAATTTGGTGATAATGTTTCTTATTAAAATCAAACAAATTGTCTTTAATTTTGCACAACTAGAGCAGCTGAGTAGAGCCTACTTCATTTTGTTGTCCATTTCCATACTACTTGTTTTTTCTCTATTATTTATTATTTTTCAAAATAGCCTGTTAGAATGGGATGCCAAATTATAATAAACATTGCTCCAGATAGCAGTACTGTTTCTTGTGTAAACTGATACAACACTTTATTTTGCAAGTATATTCAAACTCTGCTCAGTAAGTTGAGATGTCATATTCTTAAACACTGCCAAAATTTATCAGTTTACATCTGTCAATTTTAAGTCAAAACTTCCACTATGGTTGCTCTGCTTGCTGTGGTTGCCTACAGCTCAGCCTCAAGGATAACCCTTCAAAATCCTAGATAATTACACTATTCCCATAGTTAATTTAAGCATTTCAATCAAAAGGAAATAGCTTATAGTCTGTTCCCTGGTTGATTATAGTTTCTTCTATATTAAAAGGGCGCCACTTAACATTTGCTTGCTTATGCCAGATGGCAAGTTCCTAATTAAATTCACTTCTCATGTGCCTAATTTTTCTGCTTGCATTTTGGCAAAGCTAAAATCTCAGTAGGGCAAACAGATAGTTGGGGTATACTAACAACATTATTATTGTTATTTTTACAGTCTTTCTTATGAATGGTAGCTCAAAAAGGAACTTATGGATCAAGAGCTGTGACTTAACCTTTGGTACTAAGGCTCTGCTTCAGTACAAGTTCAGGATGTCAAACC
The DNA here is from genome assembly GCF_029582105.1 of Oenanthe melanoleuca. Taxonomy (NCBI): domain Eukaryota; kingdom Metazoa; phylum Chordata; class Aves; order Passeriformes; family Muscicapidae; genus Oenanthe; species Oenanthe melanoleuca. The sequence goes on from NC_079333.1 coordinate 44,139,364, forward strand.
AGATTTTTAAAAATTATTTTCTCTACACTTCAACTGTTGCTCTTTAAGGGCTGTTTGGTTTTTGGTTTTGTTTTTTTTTTTTTTTTGGTTTTTTTTTTTTTCCACAGCAGGAGCATAAATTGCTATTTTATTATGGTGGTTGATAAGAAGAATTGCTGTCCATTTTCTGCTTCCTTTGCATTTGCCTTCTTTTTTTCTTCTTAGAAACATTGGAAAAGGAAAAACTCCTGAGCTAAGTGCTGAGCTTCCTTTGTCTGCCTAGTTAGGACAATCATCTTGATCCATAAAAGTGGCTCTGAATTAAGTACTTCAGTCTTGCATTTTTAAATATGGTTCAGTAGATTCTTCATGGAGTGATCTTGGGAAGTCATCAATTAAGTTATACCTTTAAATGTGTAGTGGGTGCTGGATGCCCAGCACCTACCAAAGCTGCTCTGTCTCTCCTCTTCCCAGCTGGATAGGGGGAGAGAAAATATCATGAAGGTTTCATGGGTTGAGATAAGGAGTGAGAAAGATCACTCACCAAATACAGTCATGGAGAAAACAGACTTTATTTGGGGGTATTACTGAATCTATTAGTAACAAAATCAGAGCAGGATAATGAGAAGTAAAAACAAATGCTAAAAACACCTTCTACCTTTCCCTCCTTCTTATCTCTATCTCCCTCCTCCTCCCTAGCAGTGCAGGAAGGCAGGGAATGGGGGTTACAGTCAGTTCTTCCCATGTTGTTCCTGCCATTGCATAGAGAGAAGAGTCATGTGTTAGTTATTTCTTGGGAATTTAAAAGTGAGGGACTCCGTTTCACAGTCAAAAATGGAAATGCTATAAAATACTGTATACTTCCTAGTTTCCAGAAAAATAGCTAATATATCTGTGGTTTAGGCTGTTTTATTCTGTAGCACGACAAATGCCTTTTATTGTGCTTTTTCTCACCCTCCACCCCATTTTTGGCATTTTAAAATACTAGGGCTTTTTTTCCCTGGCATTCTTTTAGTGAGTCATAAGGTGTAGTATGATTTTGATTGCAAAATTAATAGTTCTCTACTTCAGAACAGCTTTACAATGGGAGCTTGTAAAAGGAAAAATCATTAATCATTCTGTGTTTTATAGCAAAGTTTTAAAAGAAAAGTAAAATGCTTTGGGAACATTGCTTTTTCTTGGCTACCAAAAAAACCACAGGAATAATCAGTATTGGATAAAAGCTTTTCCTACACTGACTGCAAGACATGAATTCATTCAGTGGCAGTGAAAATATGTCTGATTTCAGAAAACACATAATTAAGTTATATTACGGTGTATGTATACTGTGCAGATTATTGAAGAACAGTGTGTCCTTTTGTCCATTAGCAAATTCATTCTACAGCATAGGGAGGCATGACCTAACCTGGGGACTCTTTTTTCTTCTTACTTGATGTGTTCTATTTATAAGACTGACTGTATCAGGTAAGATTTCAGAAGGAATTAGAGAAGATTGTCATTCCTTAGGGCATATAAAAATACTCTAAAAAAGACAATTTCAGAAATCACAAATTTATCAAGGAGTAAAAAAGCAGGAGGAAGCACAGTAAGAGTCTAAGAACCTGCAGCTCCAGAGGAGCAGTTAGGAGGAGAAATTGCTGCAAAGCCTGCAGAGCTGCAAGTCAAATTTCACAGGTGATAAAATGGAAGCCTCCCTGATACTGGGGGGAACTTCAGAGTTTTTTGCAGTAAAATTACTGAGGAGACAGACATCAGGTCTGAAAGGAAGGGTTCTGTGAGCAAAGAAAAATTACTTGTTTATAAGCTTTCTTCCATTTGCATTCTGTCTTATCTGGCTGCTTCCAGGTTCTCTATTTATAAAATTCTTGAAAGAAATAGTATAATCTTTGAGACTTATTTTGAGGAGCTCACCATAAAGGAAACTTTGAAGCAGATCCACTTTAAACTTCTGTTTTATATGTGTAAATATAAACACAAATTGTCTGGAAATAGCTTGTGTAAACTCATGTAATTTTATTATACAGCTGAAGCCTTCATTACTCCCAATTCCCTTCTACACTGAATATTCACCAGAATATGTGAACAGAAGCAATCATGTAAAATGAAAAAAAAATTATTACTTCTTTGTCTAGATTAGTGCTAAATAAAATTTAGGATATCGATTCTTTATATTCTTGTTTTGTTCATTCACTGATTTATACTAACACCCTCATTTTACTTGTATCAAGATATAACTGGGTAAATGACTGAATTTTACATATTAGATAAAGCATTCCTTTGGATTAACTCCCTTTTCAATTCTGTGTATTTTCTTCTGTTAGCTTTTAAATGTTAATTTTATGTTTTGTTTTGTTTTTTGCAAGTGCTTTTGGTATTTTGTAATCTGAACCTGTGCAACAAAAGAATTTAAGGAAGTTCTCTTTAGGTCTCATAACAAATCAAGAATGTGTTCATTTGTTTATACTAAACAGCCAGTCTGACTTATTCTCTTTCTTTGAACATACATGCTGGTCTGTGGTATGACCATCCTAAAATAACTTTTCCCTCTTGTTTAACAAGGAAGAAGCACTGTTTTAATACTAAAATATTAAATAGTTTTTCATTTTTTTAATCACTTTTATTGAAGACTGAAGTTTTAAGAAAATTAAACTAATGGAGATTCCTTCCATAATTTACTAGTCAGTTGCTCCAAATGTAAAATTAGAATCCACTAAATTCTGAGCATGAGTCTGTGGCAAGGGCCCGAGTTCTGGAACAATGGTTTCTGTTATAGGGTTCTGGCCAGAACACTGTAATTTCCATGGTTTCACTTCTCTTCTTCTAAATCTTTTGAAACTGGAGACATTTTTCTTCTGTGCCTTAACTTTCTTTTTTTCTTTCTGGGAAGATGCATGGTGGTACTGAATGAGAAAACTATTCTAGTTGAAGAAGTAGACACTGAATAACTGGATTTATGTGTTTTATATGCTTATGTTTCAAATGCAAGTTAGTTAAAAGCTTTCTTTCTCAGGATTAAATATATGCTGTGTTACTGAAATATAACATTTAATAATAAAATGGCAGTCTTTTTTATCTCTTGATCACCAGTACTTCTGCTCTGTCAGTGAGTAGGGAAGGAAGCAAGAAAAATTAAAAAAGATAAAACAAATAGGAAGAAAGTAAAAGAAAATCAAAATATTCTTTAGGGTTTGTATCTGTACAAGCCATTATGCAATATGAAAATGTGGGTACAGAGGCAGTGCTTCCAAGACCTGATAAATCTGTTCTCCCATGGAGGTACAGTCATTCCATTTCCTGTTTCATATGGCCACCTATGCTGGGTGACAGCCATGTGTTCCACTTCCATGCCTCAGAATTCAGATAGCCCAAGGCAGGCTGGACCATCCTGCTCTGGACATTCAGTGCATTTCAGGTTTTGCTTTTGTTTTTGGTAGAGCCCAGATGATGTAAGAGGAAATGTTATGACCAGAGAACATGAAATGTAGTTCTCTGTTGCTTTTCAGTGCTGTTGACTTCTGTTGTAGAAGTGATTTGACATACTGTACAAAATAGAATTGTAAGTACATTATTCTGCCTGTCACAGAGTGCTTGCTGATGGAGCTGTGAGTAGGTGCACAATGAATCATATCCTAAAATAAAAATCCCAATGCACAAAATAGCACAACTATTAAAAAGTGCTTTGCTCCACCCTCCTGTCCAGAGTATTAGAGAGTTTCATATAAACCGAAGTATACAGAAATCTATATACATTTACATTTCTGTATACTTTGGTAACTATACCAAAGAAAGAAACATTTCTGATTTGGTTCCCAAGAAAAAGCTATCAATTAACTTCCTCAGGCAAAGAGTATTTGCACTTCATGGTTAGGAGAATTGCTTGAATTATGCCAACAATGCGACAGGACAAAATCATTACAAATATTCTTGGACATTTAGTGTTTGGTGGGTTTTTTCCTCTTTAATACTTAGGCAACTTTTTCTGCTTTAAAGGTAGTGCTGTAGCAAAGTCCCTCTATTGTGTCTTCCAGTCTGCATAAGCTGCAGACTCCAAATTAATCTTTTTATCTGGACTCTTAGAAAGGGTGTACAAACATGGGCTTTCTTGTTTGCCCTTAGAAGATAGATTTATCCTGACTTATCTATGCTCCAAGGCAGCTGTCAGGCTCATCTTTGCACAGAGTGCAGTGGTGAGCACAGAGTACACACACAGCTTTTCACTTGTTGCTTCACTACTTAATCTCTTTTAATAGTTCATGCAGAATTATACTCACAGAAATGAGTATATCTTTTAAAATCAGATTGTGTAGATGCAATCCAAACAGAAGATACCATTTAACACATGTATCCCACACCCCAAAAAAAAAACTTAACTAGCCCTCTGTGACAGTTTGAAACAGTTCTATATAAGTTAATTTTTTGTCTGTGTAAGTTTGAAAAGAGATTGAGTAGAGCTGGTGAACAATAAGCAAAAAAGATTCTTCTTCTGGACCCACTGAGTGTATTTGGGAGGAAGGGTGATAGAATGCTTCAAAAAGTGGCATAGAGAAAGGGGATGTGGCAGCAAGGAGCCAAAGCCTAACAGCTGAAGCAGTGATTGAAACACAGTGAGGGTGATCAGGCCATACACCCAGAGCCAGCTTTTCCTGCTCACAGATTAAAAGAGTTCCTAGAAACCAGACCTGCCATGCCCTGACACAGGGCAGTTGGATACTTACAAGTGCTTTAATTTTCACATTGTCTTGCATAGTACTTTTCAGAGTTTTCTCTTGGAGTTTATTTTTGTTCATTCTCTAACAAAACAGAGATGTTCCAAGTTTCAAAGCTGTTTTGAACCTCCTTATAGATATCCTGTAATGGAAAGGTCTGAGAAGATCTCCCTTAAAGCCTTATATGGGCTTATATGGGTCATATGTTTATATTTTAAAATATTCCTATTGGAGTATTTTCCACTTTGCAACACTTTAAAGCAATTGCATTTTTATAGGTTTAATTGGTCTAAGAGTAACTTTTGAGTGTTTTTGTCTGTTTATATGGGAAAGATAAAAGGCTCTTTTGGCTCACTCTTTTGCTCAGGTTTAGAAGATTACATCCCATTTTAAATATTCACCACATCCCTTACCTTAGGAGGAGGCAAGGTCTCAATCTATCAATAAATGACCAGCTGTCCTATCTCTTAAAAATTTAAAAAGCCCATTAAACATAGCCATTTCATGTTCTGGAGGGAAACACTAGAAAAATTCTTTCCAACACTTCCTGCTTGATACCATAGTGGAGCCTCTTAATATAGTGGGAAGTCAGAACTGGAAAACATCAGTTTTGAAAAGGTGATTTGACTGTGGCATCATTATTCAAAATTATGAGTAAATAAAATGCCCAAGAACAAGAACAGAGGATACTTGGACATTTCCCCTCTGTTACTGGTAGTCCAGAAGTGTCTGGTAAATAATTACTTTTTATATTTTCTGGCCATTATTAACATTATCCCCCACTTCTGGAATTTTTTTAGAATTCTAAAAAAGAATTGTTTTAGCACTTGGTCAATATTTGGTTCTGCATTCATACTTTTTTCCCCAAGGTTTCTGCCATTTTATCTTTAAATTTGCTTTTGCTACACTACTTGACCTTTCTGAACCTTTACCAAAGTATCTTTAAATATTTCATATGTCAAAACTCGTGTTTCATAGATTCTTTTAGATTGAAAAAGATCTCTGCTGTCATAAAGAGTTACACATCTGTACAACCTAATTTTAGTTATTTTTAGTGTTTTCCACATAATCACAGTATTTCAGATAAATTCAGTTTCCTATACAGGCTAGAATATTCTTGTTTCCTAAATACCCTTTGCTTACCAAATCCTTATCACAGTCTTTATACATCTCACAGACTTGAAAAATATCTGACAGGACCAAATGTCCTCTATGTCCTTTTTAGTTAGATAAATTACTTAAACTGATACCTGATAGTGTCTTCACCACTATGTTGTTTTGTTCTTTGAGGGATAAGCAGATGTTCTTGAAATCTTGCAGGCATACACTGAACTTCTGTTAAAATTAAAAGAAAAAGAGAGGGGAAAAAAACATAGAATCAGTTAAAACAGCAGAATATTGAAACCATAATTTCTGTTGTTTTTTTTTCCCTAGTTAGTCAGGTGCTGATATGGGTGGACTCTGACAATGTGGAGAATTACTATGTCTGCTTAGTTACCTTTCCAGGACTAAGTCACCAGCCAATTACTTTCAAAATCCAATTGGAAAGGGGGTTGGCAGTTTTGGGGTGAGGAATAGGATACCAGCATCCTTGAACTATGCCAAAAATTACTTGAAGGAGAGAAATATTTAGATTTTGTACAAAGGTAGTGTAACCCCATAAATGAAGTTATTGTTCATTATACTAATGGATTTCAATCTTTCAGTTGCAACAGGAATATTTTTTATTATTTTGTATAGATTTTTGACTAATGTTTATTTCTCATTTATTGTAAACTCTGCTGTCATGAGCATTTGCAGTCCAAACAGCTGCTGGGTGTCCAGTGTTTCATTTGTTTATGTCACAGTTTTAAGCTGAGGGAAGTTTGGCCTCTCACTTGTAAGATGATGTCAGTTAAAGTAGAGAGGAGGGCAGTTAATGAATATATCTTATTTTTTCTTCTAACTCAAGCAAAATTTTGCTTTCTCTTTCCTTTCTTTGCATTTAAATAGGAAGACAGCTGCCTTCAGATGGTACAGAACTCACTGACAGTTGCTCTTGCTTCAGTCCTACTTCATGAGAACTTCAGAAGTTACTAACTGAGGTATTTATTTGTTCTTTTCATTTTTTCAAGTTTTAACTTTGCAGAAATTACTTATGTGGAAGAGCAAGACAAAGGAGACATCTAGACCAGTGAAGAGAAATCATGTATGGAAAATAGCACAAAGTTCTGTCATAAAGAGAACTAGTAGGATCTAATCTTTCAATGGCTCGGCACTATGTTAGTCAATCTTTTTTAGATGTTGAGAAATTAAATAATTACAAATACGTCAAAAGAAAACAAGCTAAAATGCAGTTAAAAACATTGGGATTTTGATAGTCATGCACCCAATTTTATCTGATCCTCTGATTTTCTCCAAGAATGGGCAGAAGATTTTGCAGAAAATCCCTAGACATAAATACTCCATTACCTAAATAATGAATAAATAATGAACCTTTCAAAACTGTCCATCATTTATAGATCTCTTCCTGTAATGCTTAAAAGGAATTTCAATTAAAGAAAAGCTTTGGTATTAACACAACATACAAATGCTTTCCTCACACTTTATCTTTCATACCACCCTGAGAATAAATATACAACCTGTTTTAAAAATATTGATAAATATTTTTATTGGAAATATTTGTCATTTTTGACAGATACTGGTGAATTAATTTCTTTGCAGAGGAAAAAAAATACCATTTGTATATGTAAATAGAGTCTGATAAAGGATTTATGGCCACAGAATTCATGAAGGGAAAAAAGTATCTTATAAGCCTGTGATCAGCTGGATTTGTGTCAGTCCTAAATTTATGATCTGCAGCTGTTAAATGTGTGATAGGAGCTTCATCTTCCAAAGCATGATGACAGTGTGAGCACAAGGCTGAGAAAAGGAAACACAGCGCTTTGAGAAATGAAACTGTCCAAACGTGGGTGATGATTGCAATGCTTCACATAGCACAAACCTTTTGTTCTGTAAATCTTACAAATGCGTGTTTTAATGCTTTTTAAATTGTGGAAAGCTAGCAGCACAGATTCTAACATAGCTGAGGTTGAACAAGAAGTCTGCTGGACAATGTTTGTGTAGGCAGTCTAATGTAAGCAGTGCCAGATGCCAGACTGGAATTCTTTTTCTGCATTTGAGAGCTCAAAGCTTTGATGGTACTGCAAAAAGTAAGGAAAAAAAAAAAAAAAAAAGGACATCTTATAACTTCTATAATGTCTGAAATCTGAAAGTATGTAATATATGCAACTTTTTTTTTTTGTACAGCTCCTAGTATTTATGTGTGTCTGTGCATATATATGCATCTGGTTTTTTGTGTTTTAGATACCAAGACAGGCTTTACTTCTTGGAAAGATTGGTAATTGTTAGTATGGTTCTTGTATAAAATTTATATGTGCTATTATAGGTATATTACAATATCTTTATTTCCTTTTTTTAAGAGACTTTTTATATGCCAACCAGTATATATTATGCCTAGAATAATGTTAGCATTAAAATGAAAAGTTTTCAGAAAATGAACTCTTAAAATTCAGTTGAGGTTTTTCATACAGATTCAGAAAAGAAAGCAGAAGTCTTTTTTGTTTCTAATTTCACATTTTATGCTGCTAGCAGCCAGCTCTGGTAATGGTTTTTATGTGCAGGTTCTGTGGAGTGCTCACATTTTCAGATTTTAATAAAGAAGTTGGTGTTATGTGACAGGCTGAGTGATTTCAGTGCACGTTATGGATTGGTTGTGTCTTGCAGCGGGCAGTTCATTTCTGGAGTCAGTACACAACCGCTTTAGCAGTAGAATTAACCGCTTATGTCACAGATTATAATTAGCTGTGTCTGTGTGCCAGAGCAACAGGATGGAATGCAAAACATAGCCAAACATGTGAACGAATTTTCTTCCAGTGATATTTGGCCAGACCTAAAATATCTTCCACTCCAGATCTGAAGGTAGTGGAAAAGTTAGACAATTCTCTCTTGGAAAGAGACCGGTTGTAGTTTATTCACAAGTCCACATTGTTTCAAATCTCCAAGGTAAGGAACAATTTTTAAAATTTATTTTTGTATCTGTGTTAAAACATCAGCATATTAACAAATTAGTACTTTTTATTTGTTCTTTACTTGTTACATGGTTGTGTTCAACTTCTGTCTAAGTTTCTATGCAACATTTCAGACTGATTTTGTCCTTACTGAAGGATAATTTTGATCCTTATCCTAAATTATGTGTTAATTTTAAACTACAATTATTATTTTAGATTCAGTTTATTTATACTTGTCTTTACAATTTAATGTAGTGTTAACTTACACAGTTTAAACTTGCACTTCTGTAATATTAAGAAGCTAAATTATAAATCAAGTTTAGTACTTTTAAATCTTTTACAGTATCATGTTACTGTACTTATATAAATATCTGATTTGCAGTAGTAAACCTCTGACGCTTGTAGCTATAGCTTTCTCTCAGTTTATTTATCACATACCAAAAGTTAAATTTAATCAAGAACAGATCCATGGTTCTGCTGAACACTTCTTTTTGGCTTGATCGTGTGATAAAAAACTTCCACCTGAGGAATTGTTACCAAATTGTTTCTAACTTCCATGAAGCATACTTGAATTAATATAGGGCTTATAACTGTGTGTGTACAGAACTCCTTTTGCAAGTTTGGAATCTCCTTGAATTCAGATACATTTTCTCGTGGAAGAAAATTACCGACTAGGTATCAGTGGATTACTGACTCATTATCAAATGATTTATGGGATGATACTTGGTGTCTTGCCACCAACAGGTGCTTACACTGCATACTTAATCATGAATCTGAATGAGATATAAGTTCCTAAAACAGGATATTGCCAAAGTGCAGGAATGTGATTTTAGTGCATAAGCACCAGTCAACTGGGGTCCTTTTACTGAGATATGGATGTTTTGGCTGTATCTGTCTTAAATCTCCTCCTACTTGAGAGGAGGTGAGTCATGTCCTAGAAGTGTCTGTCTATCTCCATTTTCTGTGGAGGGGGCCTAGGTAAGTGTGGCTGATGTTGTCTGTGTTTGGAGAGATAAATTTTGGCCTGCACAGTCACTTCTAAATGAGTAATGCATTTGGGTGAACTATAGGAACTTTGTACCATAGAGTTCTGGAAGTTTGTCATCAGTTAGGATTTTGGAAGTTTTGTTTGTGATACAGTCACAAATTATGCCACTTTGGCTGAGATGGATTTCTATTTATCTTCTAAACAAATGTTCTATTAGATACACCCCTCCTTTTTATTATGTAATGAAGAAAAAATGGTCCTAGAATACCACCAAAGGATAAGAACAACTACATTGGGTTAAATTAAAAATAAAACGGTCTAAATTAAGCCCAGCATTAGAGGCAACCGCTTAAAATCTCTTTTCTAAAGCTTTACACTTTTGCATACAGCTCTTTCCTGATTGAAAACTCAGTGGTTTAAATCTTGTTATATTTTGAGTTTTATTCCTAATGATAAGGCACATGAAGTTATGTGTACAAAGATCCTCTTGCCTGAGTAGCCTCATGGGATTTTTTTCCTTCCTGTGGAAAGTAATGTCTTGTACATGAAATACAAATCCCTGGTCCTAGCCTCTTACTGTTTTTAATTATTTTCATGACTTGGAATTAAGTAAGCTGGATTTCTTGTGGACTTATTTCTCAGAGCTGATTGTCTTACACGTTTAATGAGCGGTGAGTGAAGGTTTTTTGAAACAGAGACATTTACAAGGTCTTCTTCTCACATCAAATTTCTGATATTTTATAAGGTCTTCATGACAATTATGATCCCTCAGTAAAGACATAAACAGGGGTTCTTATTTTCTCTGTTATCTCATTTTCAGAAAGATTGCAGGAATGTAGTATTTGAGGCATCTGCTTGTTGAATTTTGTTGAAAATGGCCAAGAAACTCAAAAGCTATTGAAGGAGGTAGGGAAAATGAATGAGAGACAGATGATTTAGAAATTGATGTAAGGATTGATTGCTTTTTTATTTTATAAACCAGGCTAAAAGCATCATGGCAGTTTGGATAACAGGTTAATTCAATATGCTGGTCAAATTTTCAGCTCGGGTAATAGTATTCTCACTATTTAATTCATCTTAGCTTTGGCTACCTGGGCCATCTTCTCATTAAACCTTTCTGTATATCTGCCAAAAGCTGTTAAACAGCTGCTGCATTTCATGCCATGGTTGGTTATGTTTCTGTGGTGGATGAACTCTGTCTAAGACTGTGAAGAGAAAAATAAACTAGAATACATAAATATTATTTAAATGGAGTCTGGTATGTACTGAAGTGTTGGATAATGCTGGTGGCAATCATAAAACACATGCTTTTCAATAAGGTGTATGTTTGTTTATGTTTGTGGATGTGGATATCCTGAGGGTTGCCTGTAAAAATCAAAAATATATGTATTTTCAATAAAGGGATGTAGAGATGGAATCATCTTGTAGTAATGACTGTTAAAACTTCATTTCCTCCTTTTTTATTTGCTGTGCTGTCAGTGCTCTGAGGAACAGAAGTTTCAGTACCTTTGCTTCACCTTAACTTTTTCCACTATATCAAGTGCCAGATACTAAGTTTTATACAGACTTTTTGCATCTTTGCCGTATTAGTTGTGGATACTTGTGGCTTTCAGAAAAGGCTGTCTGTGTCAAGTACAACAGCCTGTTTCATGTTAAAGTCTCATGTAGGTCCTACCTTGAATTTCCAAGCTGTTAGACCTTTCTGTGAGAAGCATGCAGGCTCCTGATGGAAGTAGACAAAGTCTGCAAAGTTCCACTGCACCCAATTTCCTCAGTTTTGAGGGAAAGGATTTTAAGTGAGAGGCAGTAATAATTAAATAAAAACCATATTTTGGTGACTCCAGACTGCTGAAAACAGAATAAAATGGAAGAGTTTCTTTAAAAATAAATGCTCTGGAATGGTGCTGAATCAATAGAGCACAGCTGTGGCAATGAACCCTAACCACAGATCAGGCTACATTAGCAATGCTGGAGATATCAAGCTCCTTCCAAAGGCCTCATCCAGTCTAGCTTTAAACTGGAATAAGTGATCTCCAGAGATCCATTATAGCCCAATTTTTTCTGGGATTCTCAGAATTTGTTCAGATTTTCCTACCTATTCACTTTATTGCCATTATTAATTACCTGCTGGTTTTGTTTAGTCACCTGGCTGTCTTACTAGCTGGTCCAATCTTCAATGTTTCAGAGTTCATGGAAGAGGGCATCACAATTTAATAAATGTGAGATTGGTAGCTAGCAGTATTCTCAGGCCACGTAAAGTTGCTGTAAATTAATGAGAATTAACTATAATATTTGGCTTGGAAATACAAGGAAGGAAGGACATGGATTCAGAACTTAAAGCTTAAAAACTGACAGTATTACTTTAATATCAGCATTCCCTATGAGCTGAAAAGCCATGGGAAGATATTTGTACACCTGGCAGAGAAGGTTGTTGTTATTGATTGCCTGAGTGAAAGTTTTCACAGGAGGGATAATAAAATGATAAGACAGATTTCAGTATGTGAAGGAAGAAGAGGTTGATCTGAGTTTGGCCTGAGTGCCAAACAAGAAAGTGAGCATGGTGAGCAATCCCAAGAGCCAGCACAGCTGAGGCAGAGGAGGCAGTGTTGGGTTTGTTCCCTCCACATTCCCGTGGCAGTGTCCTGACACACACTGTGCCTTTGCAGGACACCCCAAGACTTCTAGCATGCATTCTGGTGCTGTAAAAAGTCTTATTTCAGGGCTGAAGTGGTCAGAGTTTTCCCAGAGTGTACCCAGAGCCAAGTTTTATGTAGTAAAAATGGATGTGGCATAGAATTTTACGGAGGTGGAGCCAAACCTTTTGTGGGGTGGGCAGCAAGACCAAGATAAGACCTGGTGGTCCTATATTGCCTGTGCTAATTTTCAGGCTACTTTTCTAATCTCAAATGCTCAAACAGACTTGATACACCAAAAAACTTGCTTAATTTTCAGCCTCACTCTTTGGTGTAAGAAAAGTTTTGGTTTTGTTTTTTTTTAGCCCCAACACTTTTCTTCCCTGTAGCATTTTACTTGTAGTTTCATTCTGTTATGGTAAGTATTTCCCATTTAATGAAAATACTGATGACATCTGCTGAAGGCTGTTGTCTTGCTTAAACATGGAACTGCATTACAAAATATTTTATTTCATTTTGAATGATTTCATGAGTCATTTAATAATTCTGTTTGGTGCTTGTGTGAAGATGGTGCTTCCAAAAACAGAAACGCAGTTCTTATATTGACAAGGTTGTATAAGACTAATAATGTATCTTCATAACAGAGAAAAAAAGCATTTCTAAGCTATACTTGACAAAACAACTATATTTATTTGGATACCCTCCATTCTTTCTGTATGGAGTATTCTGTTGAAACTGTTAGTAACAACTTTGAAAGTGAGAGTGCTTGCTTTTTAAATATATATTCTTATTTTAATAATTTTGCTTTTTGCTAAACATCTGTTGGACTGATAGTATTGTGATTCATACTTAGTGATAGTTTAAACTGATTTTAGTCACATTTATGGAATTAAAAGCTGTATCGTTTTAGTCATATAGAAAAAATCTAAAATACTGATTAAATTCAGAATATTAATATCACTGTCTTCCTGTATCAGAAATCCTAAGGCACCTATTAACAAATGGCTTTAACTCAAGAAAAAATTCAAAGCTAGCCTTCAAAAACTATGTAGAAATAAGCTTTGATTTAGGATTGTTTGGTAATCGAAGCATATAAATGCCTAGAATGCAAAATAAGGAAATCAAAGGCAGCAGAAAGAAAAATTAATCTATATTCCTTTGCATTATCAAAAGATTCCATCTTTTGGAACCTTTTTTTTTTTTTCTTTCTTCAGCATCCTTAGGTACTTCATCTTTCTCCCCGTATTTTACAATATCCACTTACACATCTCATGTTTGTTTCCTGAGTGTATTCACTACTTAACCTTTTTCTCTTATCCTCAAGTGTCTACTCACAGTGTTTATTTTACTGTATTTAAAATGTGGAGGCTTTTTTATATATCTGATCTCATATTTTGTAAATTCATGGCTAAAAAGAAACAAAAACATTTTTAAGGTAATTTTCCCCTACCAAAAGAGATCTCCACCTTGTGGTAGGTGATTTTAAGTTTCAGCTGAATTTATCCAGCATTTTCTTTAAACTGAAATAATAGATTCTAAAGCTTTGGGGGCGCTCTGCTTATGTACACCAGAGGCTCTCAGTTGTCCTTAGGTTGAACTAAGCTTTTCTGAAAAGTTATTACCTTCCAGAAATGTGTGTGACATTGTTCTTCCACTGCCAAGTAGGAAATCAATTCTAGGCAGAGTTTAGCAGAGTTTAGTTGCCCAGTTGGTAGAGAACAGTCCAAATCACTGCAAATCTGGACTAGGTGAACCTGCAGGCATTAAGATATAGTGTCATTTATCTTTATTTTGCCATTAGAAACTTGCATATTTTTCCAGAATTTGTGTTTAGAAAAACCTGATTTGCAGCTCTTGATCTCTGATAATGTCTTCGGCTACAAAAACTGATGAATGGGTCAAGCACTGCTGTCCAAATCTGAAAAATAAACAACATCTGACTGAAGTTTAAAAAGACAGCGTATACTTGTGCTCTATGATTGTCTTTTTTCTATGTATGCCTAAAGGATAACTTTAGGAACTTCAGACATACTGTCTAGAGAAGGTAATGTCCCTGTTATTTGATCCAAATAGGAATTGTTTTCCAATTACTCAAATTAGAATCATTACAATGAAGAAATCTTTAAAATAAAGAAAAATAAATCCTACATTTCAGATTATACTATTTGATTTATAACAGAAAATCAACTTTCAACTAAAGTTAAGGATTTTAGTAATACTTGCTGATTTCCTTTTTGGATTGAATACTTTGTATGGAAAATTCCACTTTGAAATACAGGGAGTAAATATGTTATGTCTAATAAGACATTTTCCTTTTCATTTATTTTGGAATGCCTACTTAGCAGGTTATTTAGGTTTTGTTGATGCTTCATTTGTTTTTACAGCTAACTGAAAGATCAGCTATGTCTTCCTTAAAGGTTTTAATCCAAGAACTGGTATACTGATTAAAGCCAGTATTTATACACTTTTCCATGTTCTTCATTTTCTGTGTTTCTTGCATTGTATTATTGCTTTGTCACAGCTGCTTAGAAAAAAACTTAGAGATGGTTGCTGCCTAAACAGTTGGAGTCAACATCACCAAAAAAGGCTTCAGCAGTACAAGTCTTTTGATGATGTCCTTATGTGTCTAATACACATTTAAAATAATTGAGTTTTCCCCTGTGTGAGTAAAAATGAGTAATAAAGTTGTTATGACCAGGACTGCAAAGCAACGGGAACACATCATTTTGTAGTCATTGACATTTAAAATTCATCAGAAAAGGGCAGAGGTTTAAAGTATGTAATGAGACATAGCATACATAGCAAAGTATTTTGCTTCCCCTTCTACTGAAAAGTGAATTTTGAATCTTTAGTTTAGCTACATGTGACTTGTCAAAAAAGGTACAGTTGTTACTTAACAGATGCAAGGTCAAATTATTCTATAGTGTTTTTTTAAGTATGTTTGTGATGAATCACTTGAATTAGGGAGGGAAGACTTTAGGTTTAATTTTCATCTCTAGCCTCTACATCTAGTTCTATTCCTTCTTTGGTGTATTTTTATATTTAAAAAACCCAAAAAACTTCACAGAATAGCAGTATAACTCCATTTTCTACATGAAATCATTTATCAAGGCTAAATAAGCTGCTTTTCAAGGTCCACAACCAACACAGGAAAGCACCACAAAAGGGAGTTATTTTGTAATTGTGCTGAAGTCTACTAAATGGACTGGAAGTATACTTCTCAAGAGGTAACAGCATTCTACCTGGAAGTAGCACTTTCATAAAAGCAGCAGCAAGACAAGGAAAAAGAGGGAAAAGTTATGCTAGTGTTTATGTCTTTATGTACTTAAATAGAGCTATTTGTTTTCACTCTCACCTCTTCCCATCTCTGACGACATGAAATCCTTTTCCTGCAAACAACATTGAGGGTAGTGTTAAAGGGCTTTTGCTAAAAGCCCTCTAAAAACAGGACTTGCTTTAGGAACTCTATAAGATACATTTTGGTCTTGCTGCTGGTAATCACTGTGCTATGATAGATGCACATAGAAAATGAAAATAAATGTTTAAAGTACTTTTAAAGACATATGCAATTGCTTTTATAAAAAAGTAACTAAATTTATTTTTTGTCTGGTAAACATACATGCAAGATTATGACAGCAGAGATTCTTTCATAATTTGCCTCCATTAGAGGGATTGCTTTCATTTTCTTCACATTTATTTGGAATTTCAGGTCTTTTGATGTGTTTTCAATGACCCCAACAAAGATTATTTTCCCATTCCTCCCCACATTAGCTTTGCAATTCTGGTCATTCTGTCACACTTCTAAGTGCTACAAATAACCAGAAAAAGCATGACAAATAACAGCAAAAAAGTTTTTTTAAATGTATGCCTACAAGTGTTCTGAGATTTCTGGTGTTGTCTCCAGTGAAAGAAAATTGAAGGCCACAAAACAATTCTTATTTACATTTAATGGCGCTTAAGAAATGAAATTTTGTACCCAGATTTTCCTGATTTTTTGCTGCAGCTCAAACTGACTAGCTACCACATCCTGTCTGAAAAGTTTATTTTCAATGAGTGTGAAGTAAAACTTTGTGGTTCTTTCTTTTCTTATGATGCTGATACACTGATGATATTTTAAAATTTAATTTGTTTGTAAAATCTATGTAAAATATTACTCTACAAATGGTTGCTGTCTATTGATATTTCATTCTAGTTTAGTTTACCTTTTTTTTTTAATTAAACTCATAGTATTCAACTTACTGTTGTTCACCTCAAAGTTGCCCTTCCCACTAACTTTTTTTACTTTGCAGTCAAATTTGAGTGTGATAAAATAAATGCATAATGGTTTTCAAGGTAATTAAGTTTTTTCATGTCTAATGAAAGTGTCTTGTGAGATAATGCTCTCATCAGAGGAAAAGTCTGTCGTGGCACATTCTGTTGGCATGTGAATAATATCTACTGGGTCAGAATACAGAACTGAAGCTAGCTAGTACTGGTGTGTGTTAGATTTGGCTCAGGAAATTTCTATAAAGCACATGGACAGAGCAAAAGTAACAAGATTACTGCATTGATGTGAGTACTTGAGCAAACATTCAGATCTGTACAGAACTAGGCCTCATCACTACTTCTGGTTATAGTACAAATCGTTGATTAAGCTTTCACTGTTTCTTTGCTGCTTTTAAAGGAGTTTTAGACACAATTGAAGCAACAGCAAACATACACAGATCATCTACCCTAGTCTCTTTTTATTCCCTCTGTACTTTGCTACTAACTTTAGTTTCATCTTTGCTGCTGATTTAAGTGATGAGCATAAACTGGGCTTTGATTCTACCCTTTCTCTGCACTCCTCCCAGAAGAAACAGTTGCCTCCCAACACAAATCCTGAATTTGTTTCAGAATGTCATTGCTGTGTTCATGAAAGATGCCCTATATGTTCAAGTACCATGTGTGACCTGTTTCGTGATCAGAGGTAGTGAGGACCAGTCCATCACGTCTTGTGACTTTTTGCAACCTCTAAGAATTCCTGTATTGGGACACTCTGAGGTGTCACAAGTCTGCTTTTGTAGGTGTTAAATTAGTGTTTAGACCATAGAGACAGAAACTCTGCTTTGTGGTACTTCCTAAATGACTTTGTAGTACCTACACATAAGTGAATCACTGTCTTGATTGCGATTTTATGTTATTTTTTCTCCATGGATTTTAGCAAAATGGTCAGAGAAGGTAGACTTGAATATCTTCCTCAACAGGAGATGTGCAGAGTTGGATAACTTCTAATAGTAATTTACCATTGGTGTTAAAAATTATTAAATACTGTGAATAATATTTTTGGTGATTGATGCTGCAAGTATATAACCTGATACTTATAAGAGTGTTTGGAGGTGTGTTCATGCAGTCTGAAGTATTCATTCAGATACTTTTTGGGTTATGTTTTGTTTTTTTTAATTGATTTATACTTGCTTTTGAATATTAATACTATATACTTGAGTACTAGATATACATGGAGGATTTATATTTTGAGTGCCTGAACAGAGATGTCAAAAAGAAAATTCTAAAGGAGTTAACGTCAGTGTTCCCTACTGAGGAGATCTGGGAAATTTCTCTATATACCCTTCATTCTGGAGGATAGTTCTGAAGAAGTGTCCCAAATGAGAAAAAAATTAGAAAATATTTTGGGACAAATCAATAAAATTTATAATAGTAATTTTTCTGTCATCAGGACCAGATGTTACTCATTTATGTTCAAAAGGTATAAAGTTCTTCATGTGCCTTTCTGGTAAAAGAAGTAAGATAGCACCAGCCATGGCTTCATCTTAATTTTCAGCCCCAAGAACTTCTGATATATTTAGGTATTGCTAACTGCATTATTTTAGCTTTACTACCACAATATATCCCCACTGTCCATTCTTCCAAGAGCTTGAGTACAGAGTAGAATTGTGATGAGAAACACAAATAAATCTTCAAATATTATGCAATTCCTATTAATTTTTATATGCAAACAGGAAGAATTTTGCTATTGTCAGAGAATACCCCCAGGCAGATTATCCCTATCTTCATATTTTCAATAAACAAAGGAGCACAATAATGTCAGTTTAAGCCAAAATGTAACTTCTATTGTGTTTAGAAATGGTTATCAAGGGATTGTGGAGGAAGAGTCACTTATGAATAAGTAAAATGTGGAATAAGCAAACAGAGACTATCAGATGTTTGCAACCAATTGGGGAAGAATGTTTTAAGTTACAGCCATTGAATAGAATAATTTCTGATAAGCTTAGAACTTCCAAAGGTATTGTGGACATCTCCATAGTCCATTGTAATGCAATGTGGAAAACAGTTTTTCTCCAAGAACAAAGGCAATGTCTTAAAAACATGAATTTTCTGTAGCTCTCTCTCAAGTGCTGTAATTTTCTGGACTTGCCAATGATATTGTAAATCTAAGTGAAAGAGTTTTTCTCTGGAGGACAGTAGGGAGTTTAATGTACAATTGAGAATACAGGATACTTCTGTAGAGCAGTCCTGGAAATAACAGCAGACTCAGATGTCATTTTCTGTCCAGCACTTTCTAGCAGGTCTGAATATATTGCTTTGGCAGGCACAGCAGCTTGTGGTGTAAAAATACGGTTTAAGCATCTTTGCCAGTCTTCAAATTTCTCAAACAAAACAGAAATATATCTCTAAAGAGCACAGTATGTTTTATCTTTGCACGAAATTTCAAATAATTTACCATTTGAAGTTGTTAATGAAAAGGCTATAGCGGGGAATTAAGACAAATTAATCTGTAAATATCAGAGCACATTCCAGATTTTTTTCCTTTATAATGATGTCTTTTGTGCCCTACATGCAAATCTAGGTAAAAACATACATTTTAGTTATATAGCCCTGTAGAGCTACTATGTGATGCAAAACAGTTCACTTCCTCTGTACAAGTTGATAAAACATTTTTCAAATGAGGAAGTATCCCCTTTTATAAAACCAGTAAATTTTCTCTAAGAAGATTTGAAATTGTATAACACATAGCATTCTTGTTCTCCACAGAGGAATTTTATAATCTTAGTAATTTCCTCAAATATTACTGATTTCCTTGGGTAGGTAGATACACAGCAAAATTTTGCTAAGTCGTGGTCTGAGTAAATAGATGTTTTTAATTGTGATGTTTAACTTCTGATTGCAACTGACTTTTGACTTGCCTGACTTAATTAAGTTTTTTAGTAATAATAAAAAATTAGATGACTGGGATTGATCACATATGATAATACAATTTATGTGCTGTAGTCTGTAGTCATCATATCCTTGTTTGGTATTAGATTTAGTTTATATTAAATTTTGCAAAATTCTGTAATTTGATGTTTTATTCAGAATTTTGGTCACCAAGTTACTTGCTAATGACCTTCAGAATTTGATGCTAGACTTTTTCAGTAATTAAAACTGTAACAAGGACGGAATGGAAAGGCTTTATCTGCATACAGTGTAATGTGCACATCCCTTCTGAATAAGGAAATCATTTAGCTGTCACAGAATGAAAGAACTAAAATTCTAGTGAACAAGAACTACCTGTGGTAGATTATAGTGAAAGTTCCGTACATTTGACAGCCACCCTCTCTTCATTTCTCTCCTTGAAGTGTCAGATTATACATAGATTGCTTTGTAAACCTTTATTACTTGCAAGGAATGACAACCCCAAGGGAAACCCTCCACTTTCACCTGAAGAACAGCCCTTTCACACCTGGAAGGATCAAATGAACAGAATAAGAGAGTGTTAAGTAATTTTATAATCCTAAATGTATAATTCTTTCAAACTATCATTTTATAAATTAGAATTGGAAAATTTATTAAATCCTCATGACATCCCCATGTGTTTAATTTTATTTTGTGCTTCTTAGTGAGAAAGCCCTTTATACAGGAGACTAAATACACACCATTCTTGTTTTTCGTAAAGACAGGATTTTTATTAAACTATGAGACAAAGAAGTGTTATTCTCCTAGTCTTTCCATAAGGCTCTCAGCTTTCCTTACACATTAGCATTTTCCTTTCTTCTACCCCTCTCAAGACAAGTGATAAAGATCTCATGCTAGTTGTTTTTAAAAAACATACAAACCCAGGCATTTAAATTTCATACCTAACTTAGTTATAAACACTTTCTTAAATGTACAATTAAAGAAAAAGAGGAATCTAGGGCCATGAATCTACTCTGACTTGTGCTTCAGAGAGAGAAACCTCACAGCCAGAAGACTACAACGATTTCTGTTCTGATATTCATGACAGCGCATGATGTATCTGGTGTGCTTGCAGTTCTTCAAGGAAAAAATAAATCATGTTGAAGAGCAGCTATATGAGAGGAAAGTGTATTGAACTTTAGAGGGTAATATTTATTTCACAATTAGGTTCATTAAAGCAAATTGTTCATATTGCATTTTTATCCTCTACTCAAGGCCATGAGATATCTTCTTCTCAAAGGGGTTGGAGAATAAAAACTGTACTAGTGAGTGGAGATTTAGTTACCTGTTGTAGGTTTGATTTTAAAATGTCTTTGTGGTAATAAACACCGTTGAAAAGCACTGAATGACATTCAAAAGGACAAGACAGTGTTTTGCACACTGAAACAATGAAAGTTCATTATACAAAGAACAGTAAATAAGGAAAGACTTAAATGATCTGCACACCATTAATGGGCCTCAGTCTTTAATTGTTTGATGAAAGCAATGGCTGTAAGGACAACTCTTTTCTCTCCTCTTAAAGGATTATTTCTAAAACTGGTAATAATAATAACAGCTCCCCAGGGTTTGAACAGTAGCCTCACCTGAATCATCATTAAATCATTTCTGCATCAGTTATTCTAAGTTCTTTGTGATTTTGTTTGTCTACCAAGACATATATGTTGACATACATGTCTTGGTCATAACATATATGTTGAAAAACCAAGAAAAGTAATTTAAAAAATTGTGAGATTTTAATTTTCCTTTCATATTATGATAATCATTGTAACTGAGCTGTAATAGTAGTTGAATTTCAAAGGAACAAGGTTCGCTTCTTTTTTTTTAATTAAAAGAGTTTCCGGCATTTTACATAAAAGTTGGAAAATTTTTCATACCACAAATTAGCTACTTCTTCAAATGATCATAAAGTACATAAAAAATTAAAATAATTTACAAAAAAGTATAATATTTTTATGTGTTCTTTTAGTTCTGGGGGGAGTAAGGTGATTTTATTTTTTTTTTCTGGAATTTTTAAAGGAGGAAAACAAATCAAATTGAAAAATAGAAAACAAGGTTTAAAAACAATTTACTGTCAATGAAATTCAGGAGTAGATATTAGACAAAGAATATTTTATATAGCATATTATATTAATAATATGTTCTAATTGCAGTTTGGCATATGTTTATGTAATATTAGTAATTATGTAATTCATATTTGTATAATATTGTGCTGTCAGACTGCCTTTCAGCTCTACTTAAAATGTGCAAAGCTGTTAATTGTGACCATGTCATAGTTGTTATGCCAATGTGCACTGCAGGGTATGCAAACAGTTAACAAGGCCATATAAATGTCTTCTACTGATTTCCACAAATCACACTGCAGGGATCCAGCTGTTTTCAACTGATGGCACTAGTTTACATTTCAAACTGTAATATGCTCTGTAATACAAAAATTTCCATAAAGCAAGGTTGGGCAAGATTAAATACAATATGATGGAAGGGCTGAAAGTAATTATAAAATTTTCACCTAATCATGAGAGTCTGATTTTTCCCTGCCTTTCTGCTTTTCTGAAAGCTTTTCCATGTGGATTCCAAAGGTTTCTCATAATTTTCTCTGAACAGCAGGATTGTCTCAACTGTCTTTCATCTTTCAGGAAAATACTACAATGGCACCTCTTTCCTGTTGGTTAATCATTGGACTGCTTCTGTGTTCACAAAGACAAAAGTGTGCGTGCCTGAATGCACTAAAGTGTGAATTATTGGTGTGCTTCTGATGTTCCCACTATAATAATACCCATCTAGCCCAATACAACATACACAAAAAATGAACACAATATTCCATGAAGATACTGAATGCAGATCATAAAAGTAGTTCTCACTTGCCTCAGTTGACAGGTTGTTTAATTTCAGTTTACAGTTTGTATACAATGGTGCAAGAATTTAGTTGAGGTTGAAATGGTCTTTTCACTGTACTGGTTTGGTTTAGCACTGTCACCTCTTTCATGCTCACACATACTGTGAATTTTCTTGCTTGTGAATGAATATAGTTCTTGTAAAGAGATGTTGTGATTTAGGGCTGATGTTCTCCAGTTCAGTATTCCTATTAAAACCATGCTGCCACTTGCTTCCCCTCCCCTTCAACTGGAAGCACAAAAGGCAAGGATCATGGGTTGAGATAAGAACAGTTTGCTGAAAGCAGCAATGAGATAAGGAAACAGTAACAGCAACAATATTAACAAGAGAAGGTATAGCACAAAGAAATGACTTGCACAGAAAGCCTGCAACAATAAAAAAATACCAATCAGTTCTTCCCAAACAAGTTTTCTTCCACTGAAAGGAATGCCCTTTTCCTCAGAAGCCAGTCCCTTCTCCCTCACCCCTGGCAATGGCCTGCTGGGCTATAGAAAAACATCAGGGTTCTGGACACACCCCTTCAGCATCTCCTTCCAGCTGCTGCAAAAAATCAACCTTGTCCTGGCCAAAACCAGAACAAGAGGGAAGAATAGATGCACTGATGTCTGTTCATGAAGAAGAACATGCGTAGTACAAGCACTAGTGATGTAAATTTCATTGTGAAACCCCACCAATTCTTCTGAACTCTGATTTGAAAAGGTTTTATTGAATGCTAAGCTTTTTGTCTCTTTGCTGAAAATATGAAATGCTGATAATTACATAATTATTATTGAAATTACAGCTGGTTATTAGTATTAACCAACTAAGTAGTTCTGTATTTAAATTATGTTTCTAATTGTATGTTATTATCAGTTGCTTTATGACAGCATGACAAAATACTTGAGTAGCAGTTCTGAACTGTGTATAAAGGGGAATTTTATTTACATGAAAATAGTAGCCATTTATTAACAAAAATAGTGAAAACATATTTTTACAGTTGAAATACACTGAGATTACTTATTTTGATTGAATGAGTATTCCATGTTCAGTATTTCCTAGAGATAAGTCATTCCTGAAAATAGTAAGAATAACATGCTTTTACTCAGGCTTGCTTTCCAAAGCAGGCTAAAAATATGGGTGTCTTAAGTCAATATTTAAGAGATGTCAGAATAGCTTTTTGAACTTGATGCCCAAACTAACCTCAGTCAAATAGTAACATTAGTGGTAGACAGTTTTTCAATGTCTTTCATTAATCAATATTAATATAAAAATCTCCTGGGCCTCAGTCACTCAAATGACAGACCAGTTTCTAAGTCTTGCATAGAAACTGTGCACTAGAGCTAGGGAAATGTTCTGTCATGGTTATGTATTTTTAGAGGACAATTGTAAGTGTGAAGAACATGCAGGTCTTTCATGAACAGCTCATATATGTTACTACAGGCATGAATTTTGTGCCTGACATGCAACACATGCAATGTCTGAACACATGGGAAATCTCACAAGGTCAAAAATCTGCAGTGTTACTGGTTGTTCATATGTTTGATCTATCATTTAAAATCTGTGAGAAATCTTTTGGCAGCTAATTAGCACTCAATATCTGGTTTAAATCAGCAAAGAGGCAAGAAGTAATTTGATTTAAATGGATTCCAGTAAAATAGATTATGACAATTAGAAAATACTTCTAAATAAAAAACTATCATGATAGAGCTCAATCCTGTGAATTATGGACAAATCTCCAAAATTCCATAAGGAATGTGCTGATTGTGTTGGCTCTTGAATAGGAAGACCAAGAAATTTCACTTCCAATTAAGTAGTTTATTTGTAGTAGCTTGTTTATTATGGTACTGCTGACCTGATGCAAATAAGACATTTTCATGGCCCATTTAAAAGATGTAAGAATTTACATTCTGAAACTCAATTCCCATTTTATCTGCACTGTAGGTTGCCAGTATTTCTTACTGTTAGTCACTGTCTGCTGCTTCCTTGTAGAATAATACAAAGATAACATTTGCTGAAGTCATCGTGCATTGCAAGTTTTTTGCTTCTCCTAATACAACTAACTTGTGTACATCCAAGTGTCCAAGTCACCAATTCCTTCTTGATGCCTGTTTAGAGTGCTCCTACACAACCAATTTCATGGTCATTCCACCTACAAATCACATTTCTCATCATAGTACTAAATACCTGTTGTTCTTCTATGAGTCTATCTTCAATCTTGGCAGTCTTGACAACATTTCACAGCTATGAGGTCTGCCTATCTAAGGCTTTCCTTTCAGCCCACCTTCCTAAAACATCCTAGACTTATAAAAAGATTTCTCTCTGACTCCTCCAGACAAGTCTGAGATTATTTTCCTATGTGATTTCAGCTTGAGAACATAAAAGTAAGTAATATGGGAAGTTGATTCTCCCAAAAGAAACAGTCCAACAGTATCAGTTCTGAAAGGATTTCCGCTGTAATAGTAGGACACTAATTCTCTTAAAAATCATGAAATATTATATTAGGGAGAAAATCTTAATCCTTATCAAAGCATTCGGTTGTCTAGGCCAGCACTGCCTATTTACTATGACCAAAGCAATTTTTGGCAGTATTAATAATGCTCAGAAACAACAGAACTGTTTTCTGTCAGGAAAAAATAATTCATGCAGGGAACAATGCTGTGCTGGGAGATGTCCCTGTGGAATTTCTGCAGGGCTGAAAACAATCACAAAACTCACAGGCTTTTTGCTGAAATGCATAATGGATTTTGACCTCACCTCATTAAACAGCAGTACATAATACATTATGTATAAAACCCTCAACTCACAAAATAAACATTTTACAACAGGGGAAAAATAGAAGAGAGAAGAACAGGAATCAGAAAAATCCTGTCTTGTTGTTAAATTACATGCTTTTGGAAATCATTCTAATTAAAATGTCTACAACATATAGGCATACACGTATGAGAAAGTCATCCCAGGCTCTCTATCTTTTGATGGAGGGAAAGTAAGCAGTTCATTGGATGTCTAAAGTTCACATCTAACAGAAGTCAGATAAATAATTCCCAGCAGGGAGACCTATCTCCATTAACCATAAAGGGAGTCCAGCTTGACTGGCTCAGATATTCAAGGCTAAATTGTTCGTATCTAACGTTGTGAGATGAATTCCAGCCTCAGAGACCACTGTAATGAGGCTGCATAAGAACATGAAGATGTGACAATTAATTAACTGTGTGGCAAATGGTCTGTACTGCAGCATTTACCTTGCAGGTGTAGGAACAGCAACACAAGGAGCAGGCAGAGCAGTCTGCCTTGTGAAGGGGGTGTGGAATAGCTGCAGGCAGATTCTCGTGTGAGTGCTCAGCACACAGAAACTGGCAACACCCTGACTGCTCACCTGTGTCCAGCAGGACCAGAAGGGATCTCCTCTCCCCCACCACCCCCTGCATCCCCTGAGGTTGTAGGATAACCTCAGAGTCCTGTCCATGCCCCTCCTGGCTACTGCAGATATTAACCATGTCCTGACCAGGGCCAGGATGTAGCTGTACTGCTCATGGGCAAGAATGGCACAGCTTATTTCTGAAAGTTTGTCTCTGGTTGTTAGCAGATGAGAATTACTGCATCCTGTTCTGTAAGTTATGTCTGGAGAAGAAATCTGTGTGGAAGGGTAAAGGTTTGTCTAAGCATCTTATGGAACCCGTTGTATGTATAAATGTCCCAATATCTCATGGCAGCACACAGTAACAGAGATTTTAGATAAGGGGAAACCTCTATGTGAGTAACATGGTTTACTATACAATAATTAGGTAGAAAACTGAAAAAACTAGTATCAACTTATATTTAAACAGCATTCTGTAATCAGTACTATGTGCTTGAGTAATGCACAGAATTAAAATACATAATCTGATATTTTTAAACAAGCACAGTTCATGTGGTGAATATTAAGTAACGTCTTGTAAATCTTGTTAATAATTTTCCCTAATAATAAGCCAAGTTATTTCAGTGTCTATTAATTCCTCAGTAATAAATTGTTATACTATTTTCAGCAATGAAAATATTTGTATACATAGTGTAAGAGCAACTAAGACTGATAGCAGGGAAAAAAATTATAATATTATACCATCATATCTGTAAACAAAGTTACATTATGAACTGCCAATTATTTGGTCTAATTTTTGAATATAAATAAGAATTATTTTCTTTTTGTGGAAGTGCAGAAATGAGTACTGCATATATACAAGGAACTAATGCATGGGCTTCTGTTCAGTTGTAAATGATATGGCTTTCTCTGTCTTGCTAGGAAGCTACAGGAACAAAAGATGACATCTTTCTAAAGATGAGGGTTAGAACTGAGAGCCACAAGTGTGTTACAGACACAGGATGGCTCTGCAGGAAACTTGAACAGAGGCAGAGATGTCACTTGATCGTGTTTTGAAAGCTGTGTGAGCAGGGCATTGTGAAAGGAGGAAATTCAGAATTGAGAGTAGACCTTGTGTGAAACCTTTCTGAGGACACTCTCATTTGG
The DNA here is from genome assembly GCF_029582105.1 of Oenanthe melanoleuca. Classification (NCBI taxonomy): domain Eukaryota; kingdom Metazoa; phylum Chordata; class Aves; order Passeriformes; family Muscicapidae; genus Oenanthe; species Oenanthe melanoleuca. Next base: position 44,166,282 of record NC_079333.1, read on the forward strand.
GAGCATTATATTATAGGAAACTGGATCCATTTTTCCATATAAGATGCCTGTGGACATATCTGGCTCATGGAAATGGCTTGAATTTACAACACCTGTTTTGTTTTTGACATCCATAATTGCGTTTTTTTGCTTTATCTCAGTGTTTATAAGACAGATATTGCCCACTGTTGTTCTTGATAAGCAGCTTCAGCTGCTGAGTTTTTATTATTTTGGCCAAAATTGCAAGCTTTAATGAGTGATTTGAATTGTTGGTGATTTCTGTGCTGTAAAAGTGGAAATTAGTGAATATTCTCATCTTTTAAGGAAGTGCAATATTGTAAGATTCTTTTAAATTCAAACAATGCTTCTTTAAGAACTATAGTATAAACTTTATACTTTATGGTATAAATTGGGTTGTTTAAACCCATTAGGCAATGTTTTTAATATTGATATATCTTTAAATATGAATATCTGGGGAATTGAGAAATTATTATTTCCTTTACATCATAAAGAATAATTTCATTTCTTTACATACTTATTCTGAAGCCTAATATATATATTGGCATTCCAATGGATACACACTTGTGAGCTGTAGATTATGATATGGTCCCATGAAATATTTTATGATGAATTAGAATATTATGACAAACAGGAGGAAAGTTTTGCCATTCTTTATAGGCTGAAATAAATTTAAGCCTCCTGAAAACAGCAGTTAATGCAGTTCATATATTAAAAGGTCACTTTGCATGTATAAAAAACTAAGATGTAAGTTGAACAGGGCATGATGAAAATGCTTTCCAGGTAAAACTTTATAAGAGTTTCTGGTTCCTAGCTCTTACAGTTATATCTTCATATTTTCCTTGGAGTTTTATATAAATATTGTCACTTAAATTAGGCAACTAAGCAGTTCCCTTTCTTTTTTTTCCTCTACATAGCAGATGGTACGTGAACAATACACGACAACGACACCAGGCACGAGCCTAGAAAGGCCGAAGAATGAATATATCTACAAAATTGGAATTTATGGCTGGAGAAAGCGTTGTCTCTACCTGTTTGTTCTCCTCCTGCTTATCATCCTAGTTGTGAATTTTTCTTTGACAATTTGGATTCTTAAAGTGATGTGGTTTTCTCCAGTAAGTATCCTCTTAGTTTTCCATTCTTGTCTTCTCTTCCCTGCCTCAGCACTTCACTTATTTTGTATGTACACCAGCTTCTCTCTAGGTAATGGATGGTTCTTTTTTCTTTCTTCTCAACTGTGATTTGTACTTTGGCTGAAAGTATGTTAGAAAAATCTCTTTGAATGTACTTCCTCATATGTAATTTCTGTATTAGTAATAGTTTTTGAAATACTGAGATTGTTGATGCTTTAAATTGCAGTGAATTCTAACCATTCTATGAGAATGTATTTTACCATTGTCTCATAATCTCTACTTAGTTGATATTTTATAGATGTGTTTGCTGTAGTTTTATCTCATATGGAATTCCTTAGTTAAAATATTGCTGACAGTTACTGTGGGTTTTTAGCTTCTTTCTCCTATTTGTCAGCAGCTAGAATTTAACAATTTATTTGCCCAATTAATTACAGCTCAGAGGTAGTTATCACTACTTCATGCTTGAAGTTAAGCAGCTATATAATTCAGAAGTAAATTTAATAACCTTCCATTGTCATATATATTTTAATATTTATAATGTAATTTTGCATGTAGTAGATTAAAGGGTAAGTGTCAGAAGTCTGCAAGATACGACTTTAGTCAGAATGCAGTAAAATGCATCAGTGAATATTGAAGCTAATTTGCTCCTAACATGCAGTTGTGATACACAGATGATTTGAATAGCCTTGTTGCAAGAAAAACAATAATAATAAATTTCTAAAGCTCTGCCCTGACTGCTGAAGAAAGTTTCTGTTATCTATTGTTATTTCGCCTCTGTCACTAAGTGAAGAACTCTTTATCTTAATATAAATATTTCTATACTCACTAAAAAGATGGTATGTCCTACTTGCTAATACTGATTTTTGTGCTTGAGTTCATGTGAAAGGTCTTCCCCTACATGAATTCTTTGCAGCACTGTTACTGTCATACAGATTACAGTGCAAAACATCTCAGATCACATATAATCTTTCTCTTATGCAGCTCACATGGAAAATAGTGCCTGCATGTCATAAATCACAAAGAGCATGAAAAATATATAATTGTTTTCTGTGTGGCTCAGAGTTCTATTTTTAAAGGAGTTCCACAAATTATTTTATGTTGATTTGATTTCTACATATGAGCCTGGTATTTCTTGTCTGATATCAGTGAGAACTAAAAAAGATAACATTAGAAAGTCTACTTACAGGATGCCTATCTCCTTGTAGTTCCTGTGTGGAAGACACCAAGTACCTTGATCTGCTGAGGGACAGTGTCCTTCTGCTTTTGCAACAAGGGCAGTGGAGTAACTGCTCTAGCAGTGCAGGTTTACATCCTTTCACAGGCTGGGCTGTGAATTCCTAATTCTATGTTAAAGAATCTGTGTGCCTGACACACTCAATTGGATAGTGACTTACCTGTAATATTTTCATTTTGGGATAATTTTAGGGAAATACTGAAATTCAAAAAAAATATCAGCTGTAAATACATTTGTGCAAAGTGCACATGGATGTCACAATCCTCAGCAAAAGTACATGTGGTGTCATTAAGAACAGAGAACTTTTTTTACTGAGTGTTGTTTTAATAGCCTGCATCTCTCAAGAAGTAACTCTGAGGATACCAGAGATATTACCCAGAGAATCACAGAGAAGCCCTGCTAGCCACTGAGTCTAAGAAAGATGTTGAGTGTATGTTCAAAGTCTGGAAGTATAACTGAAGCATCACAGTTCTTTCCTGTGTGTAAGGAAACACCAATTGTGAAGCACTAACAATCATAAGAAATTATTAATACTATCATAAAACATGAAGCATTTATACCTCCAAGTATTTTGTTACTGTTTGAAAAGAGAGGTATCAATGCAGTGTCAGAATTAGATTTTTATGATTCATGAGTTCCAAGGTTGACAAGTATTTGCTGTTTAGGAAATGAGTTGCTTCATATATATCACATTTACCCAATTAAACATTCCCATGACTGGGAAGAGTTTAAAAGTAATTGTGACATATTATCCTATGCAATCATCAGTTGTTTAGTGAACATTAATATGTCGACTATGATAACACATTTATTAATTGTATTCTAGGTATATTGGGTAAAGATTATATGACTTATTATGTTGAATAACCACAATAGATATTGTATTTTAGCTAATACTTAAAAAAACATTTTAAAATACATTTAAAAACTAAAAGAATTAATTAAGATTGCTCTTAAAAATATCACTCAACAATATTGAAGTATTGATAGCTAATAAGATATTAACAGGTTTTTTTCTCTGTAAAATAATACAAGAAACAAGCTGTATTCTTACTAAGGTTGCTAAACATATTTAGAAAAAAATGTTGCAAGCATTTTAAAATTTATTTTTATAGTAGAAGAGAGACTACAATATATAATTTCTTAGGAAAACAGTTTTGCAGTAATATAGGCATTGGTGGTTTAGTGATTGATTGACATGGTTCTGTAGCACAGCTCTTTCATGAGCTCACTCAGAGATGACAAACTGATTATTTAGACTTGAAAGTTTCTTTTGTTGGATAAAAAGCATCCTCTTTTTCTATAAAGCATCCTTGACTCTTTCATTAAGTAATAACTTGCAGAATACAAAAATCACATGCTACCTCTATTCAGAGTTTCAGATTAAAATAATAGCTAAATTATGAACAGAGCTTGAAGAAGCTCTGGCATTGAATTAATCCATGCACACCTGTCCTGCCTTAACCCCCATAAAACCAGACAGTGTGATAAGTGCTAGCAAGGAAGCTGAGCTGATAAAGGAGAGCATGAACCAGACGTAGATATGCTGCAAGATGAATGGATGTTGATCTCCTTGTAAGAATTTGGAATGGTGAAAGAAACTTTTCTAAGCTCTATTGTTAGAGAGGCCTTCGGTATCAAATGTAGATTACTGAATTGAACAGAATTTCATTGTTTAATTTTATTTCATTATTTCATTTCATTTCATTTCATTTCATTTCATTTCATTTCATTTCATTTCATCTATATTGAAAGAGAAAAACCTGAAAAGAGAATATATCCCTTTTCTCATGCTGCCCCAATTAAAACACACATGGGCATCTCCAAATTGTGCACATTAATTCATTAATTAATATCAGCTGTGTCTCTTTTTTTTTTTCCTTTCTCTCTTGGAGTTCAGAGGGACAGGGTCTCAAGTATTTTTGTGGGAATGAGCAAAGAAACCTATGAATTCATTATATTCAGCTGTTTCAGAGAAGGCATTCAAATAATCATGCCATGAGCTTGGTGAACAAGGTGAAATAGAGTAATTTAAAAACTAGCATTATTTTTGCACGAAAATTAGTTTGGTTGGATTTTTTTCCCTGGACAACATACCACATTTGGCATATAATGCAAATTTCAGATTCTCTTTTTAACATAATGAGGCTTTCTGAGCACTAAAGAGGACTGCTAGTTTTAAGAGTTTAGAAAACTAAGAATCTTAAGGGTTTTAGGGCTGCAAGGATGTCAGAAGTCCTTTGGGCAATTCTGAAAGGTCCAGTAGGTCTGAAAGAGGGAAAATTTGATGTCTCTGATATGTGCTGGAAAACAACTGTGGCAGGGTGGAAGCAGTGAAGATTTCTAGAAGGTGTCAGCAGCAGCTTCTGGAAGGGACAATTAAAGTGGCACAGAGCTGGATCTGCTACTCACAGGATCCAATGGGAGCCAGATCTGAAGGGTGAAGTTACCCAGAAAAGCTTGATCAAGTTTAAGGACTGTGTCCTCCAAATGTAGGAATGATCAGTCCTGATACTCAGGAAGATAAATATCCTGGCTTAGCTGGTCAGGGTAGTTGTGATGGAGCTTCAATGAAAAAGCAATATAGAAGAGTTGAAGCAGATAAAGGCTACAAAGAAGAAATTTTGGAACAATGTCTGGACCAGGAGATGTGTCAGGAATGTCAAAGCTCAATTTGAGTTAGGAACTACAAAGAGCAAATGGCAAGAAGATGGTGTGCATGCATTGGTGCAGAGAGAACTGATTCTCTTGCAGAGTCACCCTCTGCAATGTTTGAAAGGCTTTAGGGACTGGGGAAATCCTTGATGACAGGGGGAATGCAAGTGTTGCACTTGTCTTTAAAAAAAGGAGGCCATGGGTTTATTTACCAAGGGTGAATGATGCCTGACCAGTCTGATTGCCGTTTTATGATAAGATGTCTGGAATTATAGATGATGGGAGGACATAAAATATCATTTACCTTGACTTCAGCAAGGCTTCTGACTCTCTCCCACAATATTCCTGTACCTGTAAATTAGGATATTACAGCCATGAGGAGTGGGCATGCAGGTAAGTATAAAAAGTAAACTGCCTGGGTAGTCTGGCTCAGAAGGTAGATGCTAATGTGTTGTGGTCTGCATGGAGGGCAGAAATAAGCATTGCAGTTGACTTGTCCTGGTCTTGTCCTTTTCAAAAACTTAATCAATGGCTTGGAGGAGGTGACAGAATGCTTGCTCACTAAACTAGCAGATGACACCAGTTGGGGGGTACCATTCAATACTTCCAAGACTCAGGCTGGAGGTCACACTAGCTCTAGTCCAGGACTGTCATGCTACAACTCAGGTGTGAAAAATGCACCTGATCAGGTGATTACCATTCCTGATTCTCTAGAAAATCATTTTCAGAAACCCCTCATTAATTCAGTTATTGTATTATTTAGGTTCTGCCAGATTATCATAACACTAGGAACAGCTGTATGCCAAGGATAATTTCTAAATTTTTTTGGCTTCTGATGGAGAAACCCATGTTTTCCATAGATTTTAGTGAATGCCCCAGCTATCATGATCTCCTGGAATGAGAAGGGAAATTGTACTGTATTTCATTTTGATAAGGACAGATAGTAATGCAGCTACAGTGTTCACCTGGATAACTAGTTGCCTTTCTTCAGTGTGGAGTTTCCTCTGACAAAAACTTTAAGCACAGCATAAGAGAAGTAGACAGGTCATTATAGTTTTAGGTGTACTGTTAGTCAAACATAATTCATATCTCAACTTCTCCTGCCATCCATATCAAACCTTACTTGGGTTTGAGTCTAACAAGAAGAAAGTCAAGTCCTAATAGTAAGCCTCAGAATAACACCCAGGTCACCTGATCATGACAGGGAATATCTTGGTCTGTGGAGGGCAGTGTCCAATGTCCAGTCCAACAATGCATATCCTAAGTGTGATTCTTCCTAAGAACAGGAAAAATGTTTAGCCTGCTCTTGTGCCTGCACCTCAGCTGGACATGGAGACAAAGGCAATGAGAAACAGGAGGGTTTCTGCACATTTGGGATAGATTGTGGGTTTTTACTTTCTCCGTTATTCACATAAATTTCTGGCAGTGGGATAAACAGGGAAATTGTCACAGTTGTACAAAAACATACAGAGTTTTCTAGATATTAGATATTAGACAGGTGTTTTCTTCTTTTGGTCTTCTTTTAACAAGGGAGTACTCTTCCCATGTAGCCATTCCTGGAAACTATCACAGATACAGCACCTTTCTAAACTTCTGGGGTTCTCATTAAAAATTATTATAGACAAAGTATTAGGAACTTTGTTTTACTTTTTTCAAAGTTTTCTGTAAGGCAATAGTAATTTCTTGGTAGTTCATTTAATAAGATATGTTGGAAAGCAAACTATATATAATTGTGCTGTATATGCATATTAGCTGGCTAATAATGGTTCTATTCTAAATCTATAAATACAATATGTATTTTGAAATTTAAAAACTAATTTTGTAATAAAATAGTTGTGTAAACAACTATTTAAGCACTTTATAAACTCAGGCACTGAAGATGAAGATGAAGACATGAAACTTGGAATGTAATGAATTAAGAAAGGAAAATTTTAACAGAAAATCAGTTAACACTTTTTGACAGTGAAACTTAATAGACTGTGTAATAGCATGCTTTATTAAATTGGAGTTGCTCAGTCATTTGAAACAGCTAAAACCAGAGCAGACAGCAATGAAAATGTACAGTAAAGAACACTTACAGCAAGTTCTCCTTCACTAAAGACATCCATTAGTGAAGTTGTACCTTTCCATGCATTTTGTGATTAACAGTGGGTGCTCCATGAAATTAGTTGCCATTTTGAGAATACTGCATTGCCTTAATACTCAAATTCAATAAATTATTGAATTTTCAAATTCTCATCCAATTTTTCATGTCAGAACATGAATATTGCATAGTTTCTATTGTGAATAATC